>NC_037091.1:37756111-38071111 GCF_002994745.2 Rosa chinensis | reverse complement strand
TACCTGTCAAATAAAATACAATGGGCGTCAGAGGGAGACCGCGCCGGGCGGTCTTCAACTCTCCGATGCCTAAGTTAGTCAATGTATTTATGTTGACAAAGTAACAGTAGGTAAGTATTGAATGCGTAATAAATGAGGAGAGAGGAGAGGACCTTTTATAGGTGAGGAAGAGGATGATCTTCTCCTTGTTTTCGATGTGGGACTGATGGTGCTTCAGTTCCCAGTTTCAGTAGCTTCTGATGCCATCTTGACACGGCGCGTGGCGGCGCGTCGGCGGTGCTTTGGGGTTGATCCGGGGCTCAGGCGGTAACCCGGCTAACTGTCTTTACGTCAGTCACTCATATGGTGGGCGTTGGTACCCCCGGTGGTACCATGAGCGTGGCTCATTATAGCTAATTATGCTTGCAAATGGACATGCATGTACAGGGTGAAATGATGACACCCCAAACCTCAGGAGGGTAAACTGAAATTAATCCATAAAACAACTAGTTGTATCAGTTTACCTTCGGCTGTTCAGCTCTTCTCTTAGCTGTTTCTCTAAGCTCATTTTTGGTCTTTGGCTGCTTTTTGCTACCCTTGGCCTGTAGCAAGTAATGTGGTCAATGGCCACAACTATATCATTTGCAAGTTCCTCTAATAACCAAACTGTGAAAATACCTGAGTTTGAGTATGAGTTGATGATGCCTTTCCTGTGTTCAGTTTCCTCCTCTTAGCTGCCTTTTCCTTAGGTGGAAGGTGTCTATGACAGGTCTTCACATTATAACCCAGTATGCCACAGTTGCTACACTTCAAACTCTTTTGAACCCTACTAAGCTTTGGACCCTCATACTCCTTTTCAGATGCATCTTTGATCTTTTCGGTTCTTGGCCTACCAGGTTGCCTATTGTACTAAAGTGGGAGGATTTTAGGTTCATCACAAGGGATCCATAAGTGCATACCATTCACTAGCTTTACTGTGTTAGAGTAAACAGCCATGTAGGTTTTGGTGAGGTAGCAAGCATCCACATGGTCTTCTGGACTTTGTCTCATGAAGTTGTTAGCAGATATGGCATGCTTGCATGGTATGCCTGTGAGATCCCATCTCCTACATGCACATGTCCTCCTAGTTAGGTCAACCATATGCTTAGATTCTCCAAAGCTTTCTACCTTAATTTGGGGGCTGCAAGAGCCATATGGTATGCAATCTGTTGCAGATTTGACCTTGTTCTTCTCTAGGAGTTCTCTAGGTTTGGGACAAATAGGGTCCAAAACTTTGCTCATCTTGTCTCTTCTCATAGCAATCCTCTTCATCATCCTGACTTTAATATCTTCAAAGCATGAAATCACAGGCTTACTTTTAGCAGGTAAAATGAAAGCATTGAAACTTTCACACAAATTATTGAGAAGAACATCATATTTCAGGGTGGTGCCAAAATGAGCTCTACACCAGTGTTTAGGTGGTCTCAAAGGATCTACAAAATGAAATACAAGACCATAATTAAACTTAATTAGCATATTATCATCATAGACACAAGTACTAATACATGTGGCCTACAATAGATCATACCTGTTAACCAGTCATAAACTTTGGGTTCCATTTGCTTCATTAGAACCTGCTCTTTGGTGTAGTAGGCCATGGTTGTTGCTTTGGCAATTGCCCAGACTTGATCCTTGAAAACTTTCCTAGGAAACAGCTTATTGAAATTGGTCCTTAAGCGTCTAACACATAACCTATATTCTACAAGTGGCACCATAGCTTCACATGTAGGTAGCAGTCCCTTTTGTTTATCTGATATGAAAGTCCAACCATTGCCTTCTCCTGTAATATAAATCCTTCACTAATAACCTCAAAAACCAATCCCATGAATCCTTACTCTCCATCTCAACCATATCATAAGCTACCACCTAGGTTGTGTTGTTTGGATCCAATCTCACTACTGACAATAGCTGACCACCATAAGCGCTCTTCAAATGGCAAGAATCTAGCCCCAAAATAGTCTTGCATCTACCTCTGAACCTCATTTTCAAAGCTCCTAAACAAATGTACATTCTCTTAAGGACTAAATACTGTTTAGTCCTTGATCTTTTGACCATAAAACACTTCAGTCCCTGGCCTTCTAATTTCACACATTTTGTCCCTGTACTTCAAAATTTCAGACCAATAGGTCATTGCCGTCTAAAAGTCACTGCGAAATGTCTATTATGCCCTCAGTTCTTTTTTTAAAATAAATTTATTCATTTCTCTTTTTTTTATTTATTCTTTTTTCTTTATTTTATTTTATTTTATTTTTTCAAATAGAAAGAAAGAAAGGGGAAAAAAAATCCTTTTCCAAAAAAAAAAAATTTAATTAATTAAAAAAAAAGAACTGAGGGCATAATAGATATTTCGCCACGACTTTTAGACGGCAAGGACCTATTGGTTTGAAATTTTGAAGTACAGAGACTAGACGTGTGAAATTAGAAGGTTAGGGACTGAAGTATTTTATGGTCAAAAGCTCAAGGACTAAACAATATTTAGTCATTCTCTTAAACATAGGGAGCTGGAAATCATACTTGATATCAACTGTGGTGTTTGAATCAACCTTTTTCAGCTCCTGTGCATAATCTTGTACCCAGGCATATTGCTCCTTCATGCTCTTCTCAAGCAGACTCAATGCAGCGTTCTTGGTTCTATAAGCTTGTTGAAATGAGACTCTGGTTATGTGACAACAAAGAAGTACAAAAAGGAACACATTACAAACTATTAAATACAGGCAGTAGGCCAACAAAAATTTAAAAGAAAGGAGTTGCAGATATTATACATGTTGATATACCAGGATTGAGCTTGATTTGCTCAACAAACTTCTGTGTGAGGTATGGTGTTTTTACTATACTATTATCAAGAATCCTTGGACAATTATGTTCTCCATTGTAAGTCTTTATCATCAAGGTGTCCTCATGTTGCATCTTTGATGCAAACAGCTCAAAGGGACAGTTTGGAGCCTTGCAAATTTCTTTGCATTTTTATTAGTTGCTTTACATTACATTACTTTTTGTTATGTTAAAATCAACTCACAAACATTGAACTATTCCACTCATTTGTGCATATCCACCCCTAGGTTATTAGTTTTGATTAGATTTTGGTGAAAATTAAAGTCGAGCATTGCTAAGACTTGGTGCCTTAGATTAGTTTTATTTTATTTTATTTGTTTTATTTCCTTTATTTGCTTAGTGACTTTAGTTCCAACCACCCAAGGATTGTAGGTTAGCCACTAATCCCCGTGGTACGATAACTTTGGGCATTATACTTCCCTATCTTGACAATGATACGTACGCTTGCGTAAATGTGTATCAAGTCAATGGTGCCGTTGCCGGAGATTAGGGTTTAATAGCCTTAATCCCTTGGTAAATCGGTTCTAGGTCACTTTAGCATATTTTTTTTATTTCTTTGTTATTAAAAAAAAAATAGTTGTTGATCTAAATAGTTTATTATATTTTGTGTGCTTATTTTTCTATTTTCTTTGTAATTTTTGGTTACTAATCTCACTTGTGGAAACTCATAGGCATATATTTTTCTCACATTGAGCTATGGATCGATGGAGCTATGGATGGGATGACTCGAGGGGATATGAGCAAGAATGTTTCTATGGTGGATGTCATCATGAGTGGAACTCTCATGTGGTGGGTTCTATGTCCTTTTGCAATGAAACTTGTGCTTTGTGTAATTCTCCGTGGCATTCACGTTTTGAGTGCTCTATGAGATTTGAATGCCCAAATTTTATGCAAGAGCGTGAGTACATATATCAAGAGACATTTGTACCCAATGCATATTCACAAGATGAAGCTTATGAGCCTAGGAAGGAATTCGTTGAAGGACTACTAGCTCAATTGCAAGCCTCCCGAGATCTTTTACAAGCCTCTCAAGTTAGGATTTCACAAGAGACCATGGTGTCCGAAGCATATCCTCATGAGCAAGCATATGAGTCTAGGAGGCCTTCTCTTAAAGAAATGCTAGCTCAATTGCAAGCGTCCCAAGCTCTATTGCAAGCTTCTCAAGAAATGCTTATACATTCCAATGAGCAACTTGAGGTTAGTCTTGCACAAGAGTCACCATTCACCATTTATGAGCATGAATCTTTCTTTGACCAAGTGGAGCCTATTTCAAGAGAAAAAGTGTATGTCGAGCATCTTGAGCAAGAGTCCTTTATGCAAGTTCAAAATGATGATAATGATGTTGATGTACAAGAAAGTGAGCTTGGTTATGAAAGTTTCAATGCAAGTGGGGTGAGAAACTACACTTCGGAGGAATGGGTACAATATTGGAAATCTAAGCTTCCAAATGAAGGGGAGATACTTGAAGATGATTCCGAAGAGGAGGATGACTTATCTAGTGAGGAGGATACGGAGTTTGAAGTCATACACCATAATCCCTTGTTCATCGAGGAGGATGCGGAGCTTGAAGTCATACACCATAATCCCTTATTCATTGAGGTAGATATTCCTATGGAGGAAGAGAGTCCTTCAATACTTTGTGATGATGAAGAAATTGAAGAGCCAAGGACTTTCTCGCCTCCCAAATCCATGGAGATCCATCATGAGCTTCCTAAGGTGGAGAGTAGAACATTGAGCACTTATGTTTTTAATGAGAGGATTGGGATCAAGGTACTTTTACCTCCCAATCCACCATTAAGTGGTCAATGTTTCTACAATGAGGTGATGGATTGGAAAGCAAAACTTACACTCAACCCTTCTTGTCACACTCAAGAGCTTCCACCACATATTATTCCTATGAGCATCATTTATACACCACTTGAGAAGGAGAAGGCGATGATAGCTCCTAGAAGAAAAATTGAGAAGAACAAGAAGATTAAGAAGCTACACTTTTATTCACCAATTGGATTATTCATGGATAGCACTTGGTCTTGCCTCTATGACACATCGAGGAGTCCCTTAGCCCCAAACAATAGGGTGGTTATACTTGAGAAGTATCCACCTTGACAATATCATGTTCTATATGGACCGGCAATGAAGTCCTTAAACAAAGCGCTCGCTAGGGAGGCAACCCTAGCACATCATCGGTAGTATTTCTTCCTTTAGTAGTTTCTTTTTGTAGTAGTGAATAAGGCTTTCTAGTCATTTTTGGGTGGATGGGAGGTGTTCTATATGGACCGGAGTTGGAATTTGGGTGCATATAGCTTCCATTCTACATGCTATTTTGAGCTGAAATTTTCTGGAGCTATTTTTCTATATGTCTACTGTCTTGTGCCAAAATTTGAACCACTTTCAGTTACTGGAGCTCTATTTATTTAATGGTCAATGCATGAAGTTTAGAACAGAGACATCTAATGTAGAGTGACTTTGGGAAGCTACACCTTCTACATCCCAAGCAATTTGGAGCTAAAAATTTTCAGAGATGTATCTTCACATGTCCTCTATATGCAGAAGAAACAGTTTTTGATTTGAACCTTCTTAGCTTCAGATATAGTGTTCCAAGTAACAGAGGTCGGAAACAGGGCACAGCAAAAACTGTTGAACAGATCAGTGAGTTTGGAGGCCAACGATTTTTGACTCATAATTGATTTTCAAGTGAAATTTTAACTGAAGGTAGCTTCATGAGTCTAGTTTTATATCCCATTTGTCTCACCCTCTTTGCACCTCTGGAGCTTCAGATATTTCTGTTTTGGTGACTGAGGGTCAGCAGGAGTCTTCATGACAGATCGGCAATTTTGACCAGCTTTGGTTTCATCTTAGTTGGAGATAGGTGGCTCACTTTATATGGATAGAAAGCTCTCTGAGTCTACTTTCCAATCAGTCTCACTTACTTATCACTTTCTATTTTTGAGATATGGGCATTAAAAGACAGAAAGGTCATTGCTGGTAGTTTTCTGCACTCACTAGTTTTGTTCACTCGGGTTGGTTGGACTTCTTCGCACTTCATTTCATCTTTGGAGGATAATCTATGGGCAGTTTTGGGTGTATTGGAGGTGCCAAAGCCTATGAGTTTAATAGAGGACCCTTGTCCTTAATCCTTGCCTATTGTGTGACGCATTGCTCTAGGACATTCTATGTTCAAAATGGAGTCGATCTTTTCTTGAGCACTTTGAGCTATTATGGAGCATACATTGAGGAAGTCAAGGCCTTGTGCCTTGAAGTTGGTGTCTCATATTGGTCTTCTTCGAAGGTCGTGAGCAATGGAGGTGTCTACAAAGGGGGTTTCCGTAACTTTTCTCCGCATTTAGATATTCACTTTCTTAATTAGTTAATTTTTGTGCCTTCGCCCTAACTTCACTCTCATGCCTAAATTTGACATGGATTTTAGCTTTCGAACTCACTTTTCAACATTGAGGACAATGTTAGTTTTAAGTGTGGCGGTGAGGGCTCGGGCGCCTATGAAAAAAAAATTTAAAAAAAAAATTTCCATTTTTAGATTAGCTTTTGTAATTATATATAGTGGTTAATGTCTTTTTCCAACCCCAATGACGAGACATGGACTTAACTTATTATGATTGTGGATAGATTAAGCATGATCTATAGGGGCGGACCCACGTGTAGGCCTGCAGGGGTCCAGACCCCCCCAAACAAATAAACAAATTAGTTAAATAGTATTATGTTGTAGAGAAACTGAATTTGAGAGGAATTTGCTGTGTATTCTCATTGATAATAGGGGCATCTTTATATAGAGGATTACAACGCATAAAATCTCAATCATACAAGGAAAGTAATCGTACATTGATTATGAATCTAGATCCTCCTAATTTTACCCTATTATCACTAGAGCAAGTAACCTAGAGTTTGGGCCAAACACAAATTAGGGTTTACTTGAACACTCCCCCTTGTGTTGCCCAAACGTGGTGCTTCTCTCGTTGTCTTGTTAAAATCCTTGCCCAGTAACAAAAACCCGGTGGAACAAAAAAATAACCTTGGTCGAAGGGGAAAAAGAACACAAGACACCCTTCACGATCCGAGGCGAACATGTAGACATCTCCCCCTGATGTCTGCGCCTCCCCCTGATGACTACGATCATGGGAGTTCAGATAATTTCCGCGAGCCAATTCTTGCCACATGTTTCTCGAACGTGGATTTGGGCAATGATTTAGTAAACAAGTCTGTCACATTGTCCTCAGATCGAACCTGGTTCACTTTGATCTTGAGGAGCTTCTGTTGTTGCTGATTGTAGAAGAATTTAGGCGATATGTGCTTGGTGTTGTCGCCTTTGATGTAGCCTTGCTTCATTTGTTCAATGCAAGCAAAATTATCCTCATAAATGCTTGTTGGCTCATCTGTGGTAGACTTCAGACCACAATTGCTTCGAACATGCGTAACTATGGACCTAAGCCATATACATTCACAAACTGCTTCGTGAAGAGCAATAATCTCTGCATGATTCGAAGAGGTAGCGACTGAGGTCTGCTTTGTAAACCTCCAAGATATCGCGGTCTTTCCCATGGTGAAAACATAACCAGTTTGAGAGCGACCTTTGTGTGGGTCAGAGAGGTACCCAGCATCAGCAAAACCTTCCAAAACACTTATATCATTTTAGGGTGGGGAGAGGGAACGCGGTCCACCATATGTGGCGTCCCAGACACTAGATGGGTCCGAATCAATCTTCTCTCTGTAGGTATCGAAAGATATCTTTAACACCAGTCTAATGGCGCCGTGTTAGCGCAGAGCTATATCTAGCTAGCAAGTTCACAGCAAATGAGATATCCGGTCTTGTGCATTATGCTAAGTACAATAATGCGCCTATTGCACTTAGATAGGGCACTTCTGCCTCTAGCACTTCTTCGTCGTCATCTTTTGGACGGAATGGATCCTTCTTTGGATCAAGACTACGGACGACCATTGGGGTGCTTGAAGGCTTAATCTTGTCAGTGTTGAAACGCCTAAGCATCTTTTAGGTATAAGCTGATTGATGAATCAGGATACCATCTCTACGGTGCTCAAGTTCTAAACTGAGGCAAAACTGTGTTTTCCCAAGATCTTTCATCTCAAACTCGGATTTCAAGTGTTCAGCGGTTTCCTTTAACTCTTTAATGGTGCCAATTATGTTCATGTCATCGACATAAACCGCTACTATTGCAAATCCAGAACTTGTCCTTTTTATGAACACACATGGGTATAGTTCATTGTTGACATATCCCTTTCCAATCAAGTAGTCACTTAGACGGTTATACCACATCCGTCCGGATTGTTTCAATCCATATAGTGAGCGTTTCAATCTAATTGCAAAAGTGCTCCGTGGTTTGGAGCCACTTGATTTGGGTAGCTGAATTCCATCTGGAATTTTCATGTATATTTCCGTATCTAGATCCCCATATAGATACGCAGTAACCCCATCCATAAGCTGCATGTTCAATTTTTCAGAAACTACCAAACTGACAAGGTAGCGGAACGTAATGACATCCATTACGGGAGAATAGGTCTCCTCATAGTCGATTCCAGGGCGTTGTGAGAAGCCTTGCACCACAAGACGAGCTTTGTACCTTACAATCTCATTTTTCTCATTACGCTTTCTAACGAATACCCATTTGTGACCAACTGGTTTGGTGTTGGGCAGTATTGGTACAACATTGCCAAATACCTTTCTTTTCGCTAGAGAATCAAGTTCTGCCTCGATCGCATCTTTCCATTTTGGCCAGTTAGCTCTACTTTGGCATTCATCAACGGAGCGTGGTTCGATGTCATCGGTCTCAATAATCTCACGCGCCACTGAATACGCGAATACATCATCAATGATGATGGAGTTTCTTTCCCACGTCCCATGTACACTAGTGTAATTGACAGAGATCTCTACGTTCTCAGGGATAGGTTCTGACATTGAGGCGTCCCCCAACGATGTCTCTTGGACATAACCATAATCCGGAACATTCTCATAGGACGGATTTTGAGTATCGATGATCAAAGGATTTGTTTGTGCCTCATTCGCTCTTTTTCTAGGGCGAGTATCCCTCGAACCAATCGGTCTACCGCGCTTCCTTGCTGGACCTACGGCCATAGACGCCACATCATTGCCATTCTGGGCAATGACGCCATCTCCTGGTGTCACAGGAGTGGCATTATGTCCATTATTTGGGACATCAATCCTTGCAGGCACATTTGCAGCAAGTATGTGTGATCTCGTCACTTTGGCAACATCAGAAAACGCATCAGGCACATAAATGGCACACCAAAAAATGCATAAGTGCAAGACATCAGGCTTGTATCCAGTCACTAGCTGTAACGCAGAGAACGATTGGGTTGCAGTGGGTGGTAGACGAATTAGCGTCGCTGCATGCAATATTGCATGTCCCCAAGCAGAAACAGGGAGATTGGTGCGCATAATCAATGTCTGTGCTATCATCTGTAGTCGTTTGATAGCAGCTTCTGCGAGATCATTTTGGGTATGAACATGGGGAACTAGATGCTCTACATCAATCCCCAGTGACATGCAATAGTCATCGAACGTTTTTGATGTAAACTCCCCAGCATTATCAAGTCGAATCGACTTAATAGGATGATCTGGGTAGTGAGCCCGTAGACGGATAATCTGGGCGAGGAGTTTAGCATAAGCAGCATTTCGAGTGGACAACAGCGCGACATGTGACCAGCGTGTCGACGCATTAACCAATACCATAAAGTATTTAAAAGGTCCGCATGATGGTTGAATTGGTCCACAGATATCCCCTTGGATTCTTTATAAGAACGGAATGAGTATTTTAGGATCCTTTACGTAGGATGGTCTCGGTCCTAATTTTCCGAAGGAACAGGCTTTGCAAAATGAGCGAAGGGCCTTATAAGCAACCAATGAGGATTTTGGTTAGGCCTAAGCGTCCGTAGCGTTATTAGAAGCAAAATGTGTGACTACATCTCCCATCATGGCATTAGAGCCATGGAAATTGGTGTGTGTGGCGTCATGGCCACTAGGAGAGGCAACCATGGCGTCATGCTCATGGTTGGCGCCATTGATGGCGTCATCACATGGGACTTGGGCGGCCTTGTGGCGCCCCAAGACTGCTGTAGCGCCAGATGCTGCAATTGTTGCGGTCTTGCTAAGTCCAAGAATCAATTTTCAATTCTTGCTTCTTCTCACTCTGAAGAATGGATGTCCGTGTGAAGTCTTTAGTATACGGAGCATCATATCACGACCAGGGTGCCCTAGTCGGTCATGCCAAAGCCAGTATGTGTCAGAATCCAAGAGATCTTCTCTTATGACATTATTGGATTCAATTGGCCGAATTGTAGTGACACAAAGTCCACTAGATTGACACACAAGCTTCTCTAAGATGCGTTTTCTTTCGCAATCATTAGAGGTAATGCAAATGAACTCTTTTTCATTCTCGTTATGCGTTTTCGCATGGAATCTGTTGGCTCTTATATCTTTGAAGCTCAATAAGGTTCTATTTGCCTTAAGAACGCAGAGAGCTTCAGTGACTTTAATCAAGGTGCCATTTGGCAATAGGAATTAGGTCATTCCATGTCCTTGAACTAAACCTAATAGCCCAGCCATCGTAGTCATAGATGAATATGTAGGCAACATCTCCAAGAATAATTGCATATGTCGTAGAATGGTGTGCGTAGTCGCACTATCCGCAAGACATTGAAGTTCATCCATTCCTAAAAGAAAAGCTCGTAATTAAAAAGGAGTCATAAAGAAAAGAACTCAACTTTTATTAATAAGCCAAACGGAATTACATCATCGTTTCTTTGACCAAAGAAAATCTAATCCAATAAACTAGTTAATGCAAAACAATGGTAGTCGTCTAACTTCTTTTGGTAATTTCAATGCAAATGTGACTAGGTGAGTAGAGAGATGTCGCTGGAGCAAAGCTCACTTAAGTACCACTTATCTCAAAACCTTCCTAGACATCACACTTTCATTGAGTACGCCTCTATGAAGAAAGACTAGTACCATTGGCATTTACTATAATAATATGGCAATTGCCTACATCTCTTGGAAAATAAAAAAAGACTTAATCAAAATCGCCAGTTTCTGGGTCTTGATCCTTGTAGTCTTCCACCCTTAGATCAAGATCGCCATCTTGATCTTCTTGTTTCATGTAATTTGTCTCCCTTGCTTCACGATACATCTTGTATGCGTTTGCAACGTTCTGGGATGCTTTACACGCCCTTGCCCAATGTCCAGGTAGTCCACATCTGAGACAAGCATCATTATGGTCAGGTTCCCTTGATCGAGGCACTTTGGGAGCGCTATGAAAACGGTTATTGCCTTTGGTGGCGTCACCACCAAAACCGGAGGCTTGGCCTCTCTCTCTCTCTCTCTCTCTCTCTCTCTCTCTCTCTCTCTCTCTCTCTCTTCACACCGTTACCTCCACGGTTCCGTGCACGCCTATCTTGGCGGTTTCCTTCCTCTTTAGGGCGAGAATATGGACTAGAACGCCCAGGATTATTCCTACTCTTAGGGTTTCGCTCCTTGCGTCCTCCCTTGGAAGCGCGACTATAATTAGACTCCGGATTTGGCTTGGTTCCCACTGGTCTAGAGTTATAGTTATTCACAAGTATGTTGTCGTGCTTTTCAGCTACGTTCATGGCACCAATCAGCTCATGAAATCTTGTGATGCGTCTAGCATTGACATCAATCCGATAGTTCTTGGCTATCATCAATGCAGAGACGGGGAAGGTGGAGAGAGTCTTCTCGATCAACATCGTATCAGTGATTTTATGTCCACAGAATTCCATCATACACTTGATACGAAGTGCTTCTGAATTGTAGTCAAGTACAGACTTGAAATCACAGAAGCGGAGGATATGCCACCTCACTTCTAAGTCTAGAAGCAGGGAATCACGGACGTTGCCAAAACGCTGCTCGAGTTCTACCCATAGTTTTATTGGGTCTTCATCATTGAAGTACTCATTTTGGAGCGCGTCATTCATGTGCCTTGTCATAAGAATGATGGCTTTAGCTTCATTTGCCTCTCTCTTAGCTCTATTTGCTTCAAAAGCAGTAGCTTATTGAGGAGTAAGCACGTCCTGACTTGGCTCTTGGATTGTACTCAGGATCCCATCAGCCTTAAGATGTTGGCGCACATCACGGACCCACTTGTGGTATCCTGCTCCTGTTGTCTCTAGTGGAGCGAAGCTCAACTTGTTCAGGTTGCTCATCCTGAACAAGAAAATATGGTTAGTTTCGGAGCAAAGAGGGCTACCACAAAAAATTATAAAATTTCTGAGCGTAGTCACTTCCAAGAAATTAGGGATTTTCTTTGCGTAGTTGCTTCCAAGAAAATCCGATTCCAAGAGGGGTTTTGGATTAGATCGAAACAACGATGTATGTGGTCGATCATTTTTCTTCTCAACAAACTCTAAGTTTGGAGGACTGTACAAGCTCCAAGCTTGGAGTGAGCACGAACCCCCACAGTTCGGCTTTTTGGTCTCCCCTATGAAGAAGAAAGGGGGGTAGAAGAAGGGATGTTGGAAGTCCCCGAGAAAAAGAAAAGATATTGAAATTACGGAAGAAAAAGAAATTAAATAAAAAATAACTCAAATGTGGGCGTGGGCTTCCTCTCCTTTTTTTTTTTCCTTTCTCTTCTTCTTCTTTTTTTCTTTCTTCTTTCCGGCCCACCACTTTCTTTCCTTTTTCTTTCTTCTTTCCAGCCCACTTCTTTCTTTCCTTTTCTTTCCTTTTTTTTTCCAGGCAGGTGCACGTGGGTAGGCGGCTTGGCTGCTGTAAGTGGGCTAGGCAGTGGGCTGCTGCACGTGGGCTGCTCAAGGTTCCCCTTTTTTTTTCTCTGCCGGTTCGAGTCAGGTAGACCCCTATGGCCGGTTCGGTTGCATTTAGGCCTGTTCCGGTGGTGATTTTTCAGGTTTCGGAGTCTGGGGATGAGGTGCAGCTCCTGACAAAAGGTTGCAATGAAGGGTGGATGGGAAGATGGCGAACCACGCAGGAGATCTTCATATTCTTCTTGGGAAGCCGGTTTGAACACTTCCGTTGGCCGGTTCAGGTTGATTCCGACCGGTTTTAGGGGTGGCGCCGCCGGTTCTGGGTTCCTGGGATTAAGAGCTTCAAGGTAGGTGGCGGTGGTTTCTGAGATTTGAAGGTTACGAATTTAGGGTTTCAGGGTTAGGGCTTCGTGCTGATAACGTGTTGTAGAGAAACTGAATTTGAGAGGAATTTGCTGTGTATTCTCATTGATGATAGGGGCCTCTTTATATAGAGGATTACAATGCATAGAATCTCAATCATACAAGGAAAATAATCGTACATTGATTAGGAATCTAGATCCTCCTAATTTAACCCTATTACCACTAGAGCAAGTAATCTAGAGTTTGGGCCAAACACAAATTAGGGTTTACTTGAACATATTAGAGTTTGTACAAAAAAAATTTAGTTTAGGTTTTTTAACCGATTGGACCCCCTCCCCAGATTGCATATATACTATTAATGTAGTCATAAATAATATATTTTATTATAAAAGTTAGTAGTTTGTTTAAGGAAAAGACAAGATAATAATGAAATCACAAAAAATTAAAAAAGAAAAACGAACCTCTCATTAAATATTTACTAAAATGATTAAGAATTCATTTAATGACAGTCATTTATATGCAAGGGAAAAATAAATAATTTAAGGAGATTGATGTATAAGGCTGTAGATTCGCTCGGAAAGTTTAAGATATTTATATATTGATTGATATATATTTTTTTTTACATATCTCATTTATTTTTAGAGCTCTTTTACATTTTGAGATTCAGCAACTCTAAATTGAAATAATTTATAAAAATGAATTGCTTGCTATGTGTAATGTTTACAGAAAATTTTTTGTAAATTTTATTGGTAACAGTTTTGTATTTTGTATGGACCCCCCCTGATTATAAATCCTGGTTCCGCCCCTGATGATCTAGGACTTTGAATTTGTTTTGTGATTGATTGTATATGTGATCTATGATTGATTATATGTGTGCACATAGCCTATGTTAAGTTTGTTCATCATAGTTAGAGAAGCATATAGATTATTCGATTAACTTGCATGCCTTATTTGTGAGCTTTTGTGCCTATATGTATAGTATATGCATCGTTCATTCACTTTTTCTTTCATGTGTGTACAATTTCATGACATTGCGTATCTAGAACTTGCTTGAGACCTCTTGAGGCTACTTTTAGCTTATGACGGGATAGAAAGGATTGAGGCAATTAGGTCAATACCACCATGGCCAAAGAAGTATGTGCCCAAAGATATTTACCACTAGATTGCCACTTTGAGCCTATGTATATAGTTAGCCTTTTTGTTAATTCGCACCACAAATTCTTACCTAGCCTATACACTTTTATCCTACCCTTCCATGGTAGTTGGCGAAGCGATTCGAGAGAATGATTTTATGTTTGAGTGCTTCAAAAGAAAAGAAAAGTCAAAAGTGTGAGGTTATAAAAGAATAAATGTGGGGGTGAGTGATTAGTATAGAAAAGAAAGTTCTCAAAAAATAAAAAAAATTGTGAAAATAGAAAGAAAGTTCTAGGAAAAGAAAAGTAGAAAAGGAAAAAAATAAAGAAAAGAAAGTATTACTAAATTTAGTTTGTGGGTTGTACATTGGGTTTAGAGTAAGTGAGTTAGCATTCGAAAGCAAAGTCTAAGATCTCTACAAGAGAGAGTTGATTCACCGATTTCTACGGACTTTGTATTTCCTTATCCTTCATTTCTATTTGCCACTTACCCTTAACCCCATTACAACCAAATAAAAGGCCTCTTGATCTTGAATGTTGTGAGCTATCTAGTGGCGATGAGATCGAAAAGCAATCATATGGCGCCGCATGTTGTGAAATTGTTTTGAGTGAAACACATATAGCCCCTAAACACTTGAGCGGTAATATTTAGTGAACCTATACATGTGAGTTTAGTGGGTTATATCGGGTCTTCTATGTGCCTATTTGATTATGGAGGATTGATTTGACAAATGGATATCACATGCATATACTTGAGCATTTCCCTCATGTGCATCTTAATTGCCTTACAAATTCAAAAATTATATGTTGTGCTTACATCTACTTCATGGTCATCTACATAATTAGTTCTCCGAGGGCTATGGTTGGAAATGCTAATACCTTATTTTACTTATGTTTGTGAGTTAGTGGATTTTCAGATTTTGTTTCAATTAGTTTGCTTGAGGACATGCAAAGTTCAAGTGTGGGGGTGTGATTACACGCATTTATATGCATGTTATTGTGTCTAAAACATTAGAAATAAGTTAATTCTCAAGTCAATTTTTATGTAATTAATTCACTTTTATTTATTGTGTAGAAAATAAGAGGAATTGCGGAAATCAAGGGAAAATTGGAGCAAATTGAGTTTCCGACAAAATGACGAAATAGTCAATGCGGATCAACCATGGTCAATGCCAATTAACGGAACGGAATCTAATTGCCTCCGATAGTATTTGCGGAAATGAATTGAGAAGGGAGAAAAAAGAAGAAAAGAGAAGAAAAAATTAAAGGAAAAGGATAATAATAGCCTTTGCTGACGTCATGATGACGTCAGCATCAGCATAATTTCCCCTCCCCACGTGCACTCTTCATCCTTTCTTCCCTTTTCTTTTTATTTTCTTTCTTTTTCCTTTGTTCCTATCACAAGCTGCCACGTGTCATATTATCTCCCCCATGCACCACCCGAGAACCCTACATTTAATTGTATATATATATCCTCTCCTTCATCAGCTACAAGAGCCGCACCAGGCACCAGACCAAAAACAAAGGCAGCCCTTTTGGGCTGCTCTCTCTCCTCATTTTCCTCCATTTTTCCTCTTTTCTTTCTATTTTATTTTGAGATTTGAAGAACTACTCACACAAAGCTTCAAGGATCTATCAAAGGCTCAATCTCTACAAGATTCAATATTTGGGTATTTTGTCGTAGTTGTAATTCAAAGCTAGTCATGCTAGCTTTTTAGCTATTTGTGACTATCTTTGTTTTCTCCCACACTTCTCTACTCTTTGCTATTTGAATTTTAAAATCTTGATGTCTATGCTTATGGGTTTTGAGTAATTTTTTTGTTAGGGGTTAGAGTTGTGTCCCTAACCCAAATCTTGTGTAAAAGATGTTTAATTTAATGTAATGATGCAATTTTCATATGATGGATGCTTATATCTATTTTTGTTGGGTTAAAATGCATGTCTAGGAGCCTATCAACTCTAGGGTGTGTATTTTGAGCATATCTAGGACGGAGTTAGAGGCTTGACCCCCTTTAATTCCTAAGCTAGAAACCTTCAATTTTGTATTCGAGGGGTTATGTCACGCCCCGAATTTTGAATAAATAAATTCAAATCCGAAACGCGATAATTTAACAAGCACAAGAAAAACACATAGAAAATTTTTCATTTAAATTAAGCAATTAAACAAACTGAACTCACAATGTCAATACCGACTCGTTCTTTAGAGTCACGTATTACATTACAGATAGTTTACAAATCAAACTGAATGACAATTCAATAAGTAAACACACCCACCACAACTCACTACACAACGGAAGACTTAAAACTAAGAGTACCATTCGACGTCCACGCTACCCAACGTACACCTCAGCTTCGACGACGATTAATCGATATTCTAACCTGCACAAAAACCCCTACACCATAGAATAGTGCACCGGGATTGAACAAAACAAACCCAGTAAGCTTTTTAAGCCCGTATGAGTAAACTCAAATAAAGTGACTCACGTCACGCATGCTTATAATTTCTCAACTCATGAGATGAATTAAAGCAACATTATTTAATTTCACAAAACACAACCAAACATCAAGTTCATATCAAATCATATCATCTCAACGACAAATCACACTCACTTCCCCTCAACATAAAGCATTTGTCAAAATGATGACCTCACAACTCATTCACCACTCACTACAAGTCTCAAACCACAACCGCACTTACAATTAAATTAAGTAAAATCAGTAATCCCTGCATGGAAACATAGTTCAGGAGATCACATTAAAAACAACAATAGAAATCATATAAATCTCTGCATAGAGTTTAGTTCAGGAATTTATATTAAACAAACAATTCAAAAAGTGGTAATCCCTGCATATAATTTAGTTCAGGAGATTACATTAAAACAAACAATTCAAACGGCAGTAATCCCTGCACATAACTTAGTTCAGGAGATTACTTAAGATTCAACAATTAGAAGGGAAAGGAAAATCAATGAAGAAGTCAAACAACCCACAATAAAGTCAATGATCGCCCATTAACTCCAAACTAAAGTCGATAGTCGATGTTCACCCATCGACTTTTACTAAAGTAGATGATCACCCATCAACAATCTCAAACCTCAATCACTCAACATTAATTCATATCCTCTTCAAAACAATCAACACATCAATTATCACCACTTTGGTCACCACTTTGGTACTACTGTATAAACTATCGCCACTTTGGTCGCCACTTTGGTATTACAATATATTTAATTACATTCTCTAACACAACTTTTCCAATGTCACACCATCCAATATTCCAATATATATATTCCATGTAAATATATATATATATATATATATATACGTAGTCATTCACGCAGGAATGACCACTAATACCAATTATAGTTTTATAAATTATTCCTCTCGAAAATCATTTTATATCAAAACATTGTTTTAACTTACCCATGAACCGTCGTCGATCAAGTTCATATATTTTAAAACAAATAATTTGTTTCAAAAATGATTTAACAATTAAACAAGTAATTCCGAGTAATAAATAATTCCGTTCGTAAATGAACCACGTGAGATTTACTCACCTCTAAATCCAGCTGCATCTTCTCTAACAGCCAAGATAAATTATTGGACATACTGCCAATCACCTAAAGCAAGTACAACCCCGATTCAATACACGAATTAACAAAAAACCATTTAATTCTGAAACTCCCGAAACACACTAAGAATCCGAAAATGACGCCAATCGAGGCGAAACTTCATCCAAGACCACCCGAGGTCTCTGGAATACTTATACGATCAATATACCAAAACTACAAGTCACTCGGACGATCGAATCCTCACTGATTGCAAACCGAAGATAACGCGAAACCGAAACCCTAGCATGCATCAACTTTCTCCAAAATGACCTTATGATATATCAAAACGACCATATCGATGCGTAGATGAATAAACTGAAAACAGAACACAAAAATAAGGCCAAACGCGCCTCCACAAGCAGCGGGTCAGCCGGTGGTCAACGGCGGCGGTCAACGCCAGATCAACCACCTCCGATGCAAAAGTCATCAACTACAAACTTGTTCAAATTGAAGAGCTGAGCAACCTTCATACCTGGAGCTAAGTCTGGTTCGGCCTAGATCGTCCTAGATCAAGCTTGGAAGTTGGATAAATCTCGGCCGTTTGATCACGTTTCCAGATCCAACCAGAACCGTCGAAAGCTTCAAACCTTGATCTTTCGCTCCACGGGTAAAATCGTCCTACAAGGTAGGTATGAGGATGATCAGGAGGAAGAGACGATTCCAAAACCAGGATAGATTGAACAAGGGGATACCGGAATCGGTGAAATTCGGCCGGATCAGTTTTTGGGTCTGTGGTTGCTCCGATCTCCAAGTTCCGGTGGCTTCTGCCGTGATCGAGCACCAAGGGGACGACGGCGAGGGGGAGACGAAGCCGTCTGCGGTGGTCTCGTCGTTGCCTGACGTCGGACGGAGGAGATCGAACCGGGTCGGGTCACCGGGTAAGGTAGGGTCGCGCTCGGGTGATTAGAGAGAACGGAGCGTTTCTGGGGGAGGAAAATGGGAATTTCTGAAGTTTTGGGATTTCTGAATAAATCCGGAAATTTTCCTATATTTATAGAATTTTCCCAAAACTTCAATCCCTCATAACTTCTTCATACGAACTCCGATTTCCATATTCCACATATGCACGAACTCGTATTGATGCGCTCTACAACTTTTGTGAAGGAAGTTCTCACAGAATCTAAACGTATAAAAAGTCAAACTTCGTAACCCCCTAAAACGTGCACTTCGAATAATTATTCGTCCAAAAATAATTCCACTCCACTCTCGAACCACGAAATCATACAAACAAACACTTTATTAATCCCAGGAAACATTTAGAAATTAATAACAAATTTCCGAGGTCTTACAGGTTATATGCATGGTGATTTACACCCATTGCATGATTGCGCCGGCGGATCGCTTAGTAGTCTAATTCCTCGATCTCTATGCCTCTTAATGTGAATTAGTGACCCTTGAACCGGCTCTAAGTTATGTCAAGTGAGTTCCTACGACCCTTGAACCGGAGTAGGAATACCATAAAAGGGAATTTCGGTCCTTGAGCCTTGAACCGTCTTGGATACGACTACCGCCAAAATAGGAAATATGCATCTACATTAGATTAGCTTCCGACACATGAGATTTGGTGAAGGATCCTCCCCAGCACCCGACATTCCCATTTATATTGTTTACACTTTTATTAATTTCTTTGCATTTTTATTAGTTGCTTTACATTTCATTACTTTTTGTTATGTTAAAATCAACTCACAAACATTGAACTATTCCACTCATTTGTGCATATCCACCACTAGGTTCTTAGTTTTGGTGAAAATTAAAGCCGAGCATTGCTAAGGCTTGGTGCCTTAGATTAGTTTTATTTTATTTTATTTGTTTTATTTCCTTTATTTGCTTAGTGACTTTAGTTCCGACCACCCAAGGATTGTGGGTTAGCCACTAATCCCCGTGGTACGATAACTTTGGGCATTATACTTCCCTATCTTGACAATGATACATACGCGCTTGCGTAAATGTGTATCAAGTCAGTGTGCTTTCATCCTCATTGCCCTGTATAGCAGTAGACCTTTACCCCAACTAGGTTTGAAAACATCTTAAAACACAGGTGTCGGCATGTGGTGAGAAGATTTTATATAAAATCCATTTCGTATAAAATCAATGCATCAAGGGTACACATTATTTGATGGCCTAGTTTCGTAGTATCAATTATGACTTTACCTCGATAAGAGTCATTAGAGCTATCAAACATGTAACTAGCTACACACTATAGACTACATCGAGTATTAGACAATTTTCCACCAATATAGTAGACGACTAAGCACTTAGGAACCCAACTCACAACCCATCACGAGCCAACTAACATAAACCAAATCTATGGCCCAAACTACTCAAGTCCCAAAACTAGACTGAGATACAAGCCCAAGATCTGCCCTTGCTTGTAGTAAGGACACCATAGTGACCACCACTTCTACAACAAACGTCCCACCATTCTTGCATCCAACAACCCAATATCTATAGTCTTTGGCATCGATCCACTAACAAAATCAAACCACCACACCTTCTCCAATGACCCTCCATGCGCCACCATACAAGCCACTGTCACCCTAAACTCATGTGATGCCACGAACACTAGCCTTACTAATACCCACATATTGTTGTAGTGCAAAGCCACCAACTCGATTGAAGCACAGAAGCCTATGATCCATCAGCTTCCCATCTCTATCACCTATTTTATCATAAACTAATCGCACTAAGCCACAAATCATAACATCCTCGCTAGCCGCCTAAAAATAAAAAAGATTGAGAAGCCTCCTCTTCCAGTTAGAGTCTTGGAAGGAAAAGTCGTTCATTGACATGAATGAAGTGCAAGATTAGAAACCAAGGTTTCTACCCAACCCTAGCAAAGCAGGTGCTAGGTTTTGGATATTTGTCTCACCAAGTTCAAAAGAAAAGTGTGAGTCATTATGTATGATTTTATCTCTTAATATACCATTATTAACCTTCAAAAATGTTACCATTATCCATTCTCACTCCCAACTCTTATCTCCATTTATTGAATTTCTCACTTTCATGACAAGTAGATATCACAGATATGAAGGTTGAGTAAAAAAGCCTAAACTAATTTTAACTATGGAATAAATTCAAAGATTAAAATAGTAATCAGATTCATGGTAAGAAATAATTGTTTTACTCTAGTGCTTTTATATTATTGTTGAATATTACCTCTTTTATTGTGAAAGGATAAAGGGTGCTTCTATTCAGACATTCAATATGTACTTGGATCTCCTCTAATTTTTTGTAAAAATTTAATTCTCATTATTTTTTTGAAAAGTAATTTCATTGAATCAGATAACGATTACATCATTTCAAATGACATCCCTTATAAAGTTGGGAGCTAGTACAAACCACACTTGACTATCACTATTTTTGAGAGCATGAGAAGCCAATGTATGAGCAACTACATTAGCTTCCCGTCTAACATGACTAACCAAAGCCAGAATGGTCTTGCAACAATAGCCTGACTTCCTCAATCAGCACATTCATAGTAGACAAATCTTGAGAAGGAGAATTAATAGCTTGAACTAAAAGTGAGCAATCACTTTCGAATATTACCTCTTCATGCTGTAGAGACTGGGCTAGCAAAATGCCATCTCAAAGTGCCATCAGTTCGACATGAAATGGTGACGTAAGTAACGCATAAGGCAGCATCTACCCAGCTACGAAGCTACCCTCAGAGTTGCGAAGCACACATCCCATTCCTCCCCATCTGGAAACCGCTTGGTAAGCACCATCACAATTCATCGTATACCAACCTGTTGCTGGAGCCTTCCAGTGTACATATTGCCAACTTTGCCTGTGAGAATTTGCATTACATTTTTTAAGTTCTCATACCATCTAATAGTAGCAGCAAAGTCTCAGAGGCGTGTTTTCCCTTTCTGCTCAACACTTGGGCTTTCTGTTCTTCCATATCCCCCAAAGTAACATCAAAGCCTTAGTAAGCTCTTCCTTAGATAGATTCAGGATTATAGCCAAGAACCAGTCTTGAATTGAAGCAATGTCCTTGCCAAGTCAAGTTTGCACTACTCCAAACTTCACATACATATGGGCAATTAACAAATAGGTGCAAGCTGTCCTCATAAATATGGTTACATAAATTGCACCCCAAATTTCCATTGTAACCCTTAGTACTAAGACTGAGCCGTGTAGGTAGGATATTACTTACCATTCTCCATGCATGCAAAGCCACTTTGCCTGGGACTTGGGCATTCCAAATAGCCTTCCACACCACCCTCAATGGATCAATAGGTGGTTTAGGAGCAAGAACCAACCCAAGTGCCATATCCTTAAGCTTTCTTGTTAAAATGCTTGTTAGTTGTAAAGAAGCCTTAAGCTTTCTTGTTAAAATGCCAAAAATGCTTGTCTTCACAAGTAACCCAACTCAATGGTAAGCTAAGTATCAACTTGATGTCAGCTTGAGTGAAGTACCTTTGAATAACATTTAAATCCCAGGTCCTAGTAATGGGATCGATAAGCTCCTCAACAAATCTAGGAGCATCTTGACTAGGTGGAGAAGATGGGCATTAGGGATACACAGCAGGTATCCAGTTATGCTTCCATATCTCAATCCGAAAGCCATCACCAACCTGCCATCTAAGTCCACGAAGAAGAACTTGGCGTGCTTCGATTCCTGTATACTACGCTAAGAAAACGAAGGTACAACTCCCAATTCTGCATTCTCATACTCAACATTGGGAAAATAAATAGCCTTGTACAGCCGTGCTATAAGGGAGCTAGGATTTTTAATTAATCTCCAACTCTGCTTCGCTAACATAGCTAAATTAAACCAGTGTAGGTTTTTCAACCCCATACCACCATCTTGCTTGGGAACACACAAACGCTTCGAAGACCTCCAGTGAACTTTATTTTTTTCCTCTGAGTCTCCCCACCAAAATCCCGCACATAACTGATGCAAATCATCACATAACCCCCACCGACAGCTTATAGCAGTTCATCACATACATTGGAACAGATTGCCCCACTGCTTTGATTAGATTTTTTTTACTAGCACCACTTAATAACTTTGCTCTCCAACTCACCATGCACCTTCTTTGTAAGTTTCTCTTTCAAGTAACTAAAGGCAGCTGATTTGTTTCTGCCAACATTTGTCGGTAATCCCAAATATCTATCATGTTTGTCCACACGCTTTACTCCCAACATACTAGCTAGAAATTCCTGTCTATGCATATCCATTTCCCGACTGAAGGCAACTTCACTCTTTTGTAGATTAACATGCTGTCCTAAAGCAATTTCATACGTATACAAGATATTCCGAAATTGTTGGCAATATTCCTCCTCATATGTAGTCCCAAATAAAAAACTATCATCCGCAAAGAGCAGACCATGTATACCGGTGCCTGAGAATTAATTTGAATACCTTGCAGTCATTGGTTACGCACAAAATGCTCAATCAAAGAAGTCAGACCCTTCCCACACAAAATAAATAAATAGGCGACAACGAATCTCTTTATCTGATGCCCCTGGTTGGCTTCACATACCCTCGAACCTCCCCATTTAACAAAAAAGAATAACTTAATGTTCTAATGCTTGTCATTACTAACTCCACCCAATCCTCCGCAAAACCTAATTTCAGTAGCATACTTTTCACAAAACTCCACTCCAGTCTATCATAGGCCTTAATAATATCCAACTTTAAAGAAAAGTGTTCTCCTTATCCCCTTCTCTCATTATGTAAGAAATGAGCTACCTCTGTTGCAACAAGTGCATTATCTAAAATTAACCGGTCTGGTACAAAAGCACTCTGCAATAGGAAAATCACCTTTCCCAACAAGACCTTCCAACCTATTTGCCAAAACTTTGGAACAAATACGGTAAAGCACATTACAAAGAGCTATAGGGCGTAAATCTATCATATCCTTGGGCTCTTTCACTTTTGGAATCAAAGTAATATGAGTGAAATTTACCTTATAGAGAAGATTATCCGAGGCCAAAAAAGATCGGACTGCATTGCAAACATCATTTCCCACAGTACTCCAATACTTCTTAAAAAAGAAGAGGGACATTCCATCAGGGCCAGGTGACTTGGAGGGATGCATTTGGAAAGCAGCTGTTTTGATTTTGTCATCAGTATATGGAGCTAGCAACTCTTGGTTCCCTCTGTTGAGAACATCTTACAATAATATCTACTAACAACATTCTTAACTTGACTAGCCTCTGTCACCTATTGACCATTTTCATCAAATAACCCTTTAATAGTATTACCCTGTCTCTGATTTGACGCTCTCATGTGGAAGTATGCACTGTTCCTATCACCAAACTTCAACTACATTTCTTTTGATCGTTGACCCCAAATGGTCTCCTCTTGATTCAATAACTCCTGGAGACGAATACTCAAAGCTTGCTTTTCCTGATTCATAGCAGAGTCAAAAGGGGCCTCCAATGACTCATTCAAAAGTGCCCTAACTTCCCACATTTCGGTTTGCCAAAACTGAAAAGTATCACGCTGCCATGTCTTAAGACTAGCTCCAGTGTTTCGAATCTTCTGACAAACCTTGCTCATAGGGTCTCCCTCTGCTTCTCCTTGCCAACCATTCTTAAGAATCTCTTCACATGTAGCATGTTTTGCCAAAACTGCTCAAACCAGAACAATCTCTTCTTTCGATCAACCTGCGTGCTTGGAGACACATAGACCTAAACTAAAAGTGGGCTGTGATTCGAGGAACTGGGATGTAGATGCGTTGTCGTTGAGTAGCTAAACAAACGCCACATTTCATCAATCCAGAAGCTGCGATCAAGTCGTTCTTTAGTTTGATAGTCTAACCACGTAAAAGGACTACCTCTGTACCCCATACCGATCAGAGAACACTCCATCACACATTCACAGAAAGCTTGCATTTGGAGTGGTCTTCTCTCCCCTCTTCCAATCTTCTCTGAACGCTCAAGAATCTCGTTAAAATCCCCACAAATCAGCCATGGCAAAGACGACTGACTTGCAAGATGCCTCATTAGCGCCTAGGTCTCACTTTGATCCCCCGTCTATGCATACCATTTATCCCCGTCAACCTTCACTCGTTTGCCGACCTTCTTGCTCCAAACGACACATCCACATGCATGGTCGAATAGTTGTGCACGTGTAGCGAAACATCATTCATCCATAACATGGCTATCCCCCTTGAGTTATCACCCTTTGGCTCACATAGACAATTGTCGAAACCCACCTTAGCTCTCAAAGTCTCCATCTGTTGTGCATCACAAAGAGTCTTAGACAGAAATAGGATCCATGGCTTCTCCTGTCTGACGATATCGATCAGAGCCCTACGCTTGTAGTTCCATACAATTCCAGGCCAAAACCCGAAAAGCCATGCCGCCTCAGGCCGCCGTGTGTGAGCCACTAATTTGAATTCTCAGAACTGGCCTCTGCTAGGGTTTAAGGTAGGAAAAATTATCACACCTTTTAATTCTCATTATGCTCTCTGAACAAAAAAATATATCCTTCTAAGAGCAAGTCCACCGGTATGACTTTGCCCGGGCAAAGTGAGGGAATGATGATGTGTTGACCGGGCATGGAGAGAAACAACCTTCCACCGGGCTTTGTTTGACCAGCCAAACTTTGGCTTTGCATGACTGAGGTCAAAAAAAGGGGCAAGCCGATGACTATTTTCTTGCCCAAGGTCATGGAGCTGCCAGCTCGGCCAACCACAGAACGTGGGTGACATCAGGAAGCTGCGAAGAGACAGACGCGGCTAAATCCAAGGGTGGAAGACACGGACCAATCCAGAAGCGCCACGTGGCCGACCTGCAGCAGGATTTTGTCGTCCAGTCGCCGAGAGGATGCCGGAAAACTGGACTTCCGACTGGGTCATGTCGCACGGCTGTGGGAGGCCTTCGATCTCCTTCTAGCCTGAGTGATGAGGTGAGGCACCACTGTGGGGAGGACGAGCGGGCTGAGGCGAGCCCGTATGGCCCGGGTCCGCTGCCGGAGGAAGCACGACGGCGCCGGAAAACTCGGGTCGGGTCGGTCGGGACTCGATGGGTCTGAGGAGACGCGGAGGAGAGAGAAGAGAGAGTTTCAGGGGTGAAAGTGAAGAAAAGAAGAAAAATCTGTCCTTATAAAAAAGGACCAGAAATTTTTGTTATTTATAGAAAATTTTCAAATTTTCAAAAATTTATAACTAATTCATACGAACTCCGATTTTTGCATTCCACATATGCACGAACTCGTATCGATGATCTCTATAACTTTCATGAAGGAAGTTTTCCCAAATTATGTATGTATGAAAAGTCGATTTTCGAGACCCCCCTAAAATTTTTCCTAACATCTCAAAAAAATTATTTTCAATGAACAGTTAAAAAATATAATAATGAACAGTGTTGACCGGGCAAGAAAAACAACGGGCGTAAACCCATGTCCAGTGGCAGTGAATAGTAACTTGACCGGTCGAATTCTTGACTTCTCGACTTTGCCTTTTCTTGACTACGGGTGAACTTGCTCTAAGCAGTACTACTATTCTTTGACATCGATGTCGTCCTTTCATGTGTTGTACATTCGCGCCCAACACCTTTTTCCATCAATTTCCTTTTGGTTATAAGCCCCATACCACATGTAAATCTAAGAAGATTTTTTATGCTCGTACTTTATTTTTTCCCTCTTTGCCAAAAAAAAGAAGAAGATAGAGATCGAAATACTAGTGGTGATCTTAGAACGTCAGTAGAAGTGGCTGACAACAAAAGGTTAAGTTCAGAAGTTTGATGTAAAATCTTGTGAAGGGAGTCCAAATAATTAAATAAGAGGTTTGAATAGAAGTACTTTAGGAATAAAAAAAGGAATAAATAGCTTCTATGTAACACCAAAAAAAAAATAAAAAAATAAAAAGCTTGTAAACGAGGAAAAAAAGGGTTAAAAGGGTTTGCAAAAGAGGTCTGCGAATCTGGTGCCTCTCCCATTCGGAAATATCCCACCTCATCGCGAACCCAAATTCTACGCCGTCCGGAAGTAACACCATAGGTACGTCCTCCGGCCACCCCTAATTCCTAACATCATATTCTCCTCTCTCTCTCTCTCTCTCTCTCTTCAGATTACTCTAAATTTTATCATACCGGTAACTCTGAATCTTTGATAACTAAGAGAAAAGCTTCCCAAGTTATAGGATTAGGGTTTTTTTTTTTTTTTTTGTTATTTTACATTTTTGGTAATGGGCTTTGTTTATTTTGGTTGATTCTAGCCTTCTAGGGCTTTGAAGAGGAGTGTGAATGAAGGCGTTGGGTGTTTGATATAGTTTTGCACTTAATTGAATTGAAGAAAGGTGTAGTGAGATTTGAGGGTTTGGTATTTGGTGCGAACTAGGGGCATTGATGGCTGATCGAAACCTGGCTGTAGTGAAGCCAATATGGATGAAGCAAGCGGAGGAGGCTAGGGTGAAGAGTGAGGCTGAGAAAGCCGCTGCGGCAAAAGCTGCTTTTGAAGCCACATTCAAGGATGTGGACAAAAGCAAAGAGAAAGAGGTTGCGGCCGGGGCCGGATCTGATAGTGAATCGGAAGAAGCTGAGGACTTGGCCAACAAGCCAATTGGACCCGTGGACTCTACAAAGTGCACTGCGGCAGGGGCCGGCATTGCAGGCGGTACGGCCTGTGCGCCGTCTTCGTTTATGGTGGTGACGAAGGACTCTGATGGGAGGAAGGTTCCGAATGGCGGTGCGCAGATTAAGGTGAAGGTTATGCCTGGAGTGGGGGTTGGCGGTTCAGAGCAAGAAGGAATGGTGAAGGATATGGGCGATGGGACGTATACAGTAACTTATGTGGTTCCGAAACGAGGGAATTACATGGTGACAATTGAGTGTAATGGGAGACCTATCATGGGTAGCCCTTTCCCTGTGTTCTTCAGTGCAGGTAATTGCAATTTCTGAGCTTTTACATATCCATGTTACTGCATCTAGTCAGGTATTAATTGATGTGTTGCAGGCTAATTGTTAGTTGGAGTTTTTAGGTTTTCGTAGTCAATATGGGCTCTGTCTGGTTTTGCTTCTAAGACCTAAATATCATAAGAGCTTTTCAGCATTTGTCAAAAATGGTTGCAAGTGTTTTTGGAGTTATAGAAGCACTTTTTGGAGGTTTTTCAAAAACCAGTTTGTGTTTTCTTCTTACAAACTTAAAAAGTTTTGTAAAAGCTATATGTGCATCTGCTTTAGTGGAACCACTACATCACTACATAACTAAAGCTCTTATAGAGAACTGATCCCGAACGGAGCCAATTTTTGTGTGCATTCAGTGTGTATTCATTGTGAGCATATCAAATGCTCTGACTTATATGTGGCTTTGGCTCTCTTTTTAGGAAAATCCAGTAAATAACAGGCAAATACAATTTGAAATTGGAAAAGAAAAAAAATTAAAATTATGTTTATATGTGTAATTCTTTTGCAGAAAGAATATTGTTTGTTTTCTTTCTTTTTCTTATTATTAAGAAGTACTGATGATAGGGTAAACTGCACATTCACGAGTTGCTAATAATCTTCATGACGGAAATTGCTTTATTGCCATGCAGGTAGTACTAGTACTGGAGGACTACTGGGATTGGCTCCTGCATCCTCATTTCCAAATCTAGTCAACCAAACGATGCCTAACATGCCAAATTATTCAGGTTCTGTCTCAGGGGCATTTCCCGGATTACTGGGAATGATTCCCGGCATTGTTCCTGGTGCTTTAGGTGGGGCTATTTTGCCCGGAATTGGAGCATCTCTTGGGGAAGTTTGTAGAGAATACCTTAATGGTCGGTGTGCCAAAGCCGATTGTAAGTTGAATCACCCACCTCACCAGCTGCTAATGACTGCATTGGCTGCAACAACCAATATGGGAAATGTTAGTCAAGTGCCTATGGCACCTTCTGCAGCTGCAATGGCTGCTGCTCAGGCAATTGTCGCTGCCCAGGCTCTTCAAGCCCATGCAAATCAGGTGCATGCACAAGCTCAGTCAAACAAAGACTCCTCTGGTATACCTCTATAATTGTATCTGGTGATAAATACTATGTGATGTTATGTTTGCTAGTTTCTTATGTCTACTTTGGCTTCTCTTTTACTCTTGTTTAAAGATGTGCTGGCCCCCTTTGTGGTTCTTATGGTTGCTCTGGTATACCTCTATAATTGTATCTGGTGATAAATACTATGTGATGTTATGTTTGCTAGTTTCTTATGTCTAGTTTGGCTTCTCTTTTACTCTTGTTTAAAGATGTGCTGGCCCCTTTTGTGGTTCTTATGGTTGCTATATTTTTATATGTAAATATGTTGGAACTGAATATGATTCTTCTACTTAGGTTCACCTGACAAAGCTGGGAAGGCTGATGTGTTAAAGAGAACACTTCAAGTTAGCAATCTTAGCCCACTTCTCACTGTGGAACAGCTGAAACAACTTTTTAGCTTTTGTGGTACGGTTGTTGAATGTACCATCACTGATTCAAAGCATTTTGCTTATATAGAATACTCAAAACCTGAAGAAGCAACTGCTGCCCTGGCATTGAATAATATGGATGTTGGAGGCCGTCCTTTGAATGTTGAGATGGCAAAATCAGTACCTCAGAAATCTGCTATGAATTCTCAAATGACTTCTTCATCTTTGCCCATGGTGATGCAGCAAGCTGTTGCAATGCAACAGATGCAGTTCCAGCAGGCTTTGCTTATGCAGCAAACTATGACTGCTCAACAGGCAGCTAACCGAGCTGCAACCATGAAGACGGCAACAGAGTTAGCTGCAGCCAGAGCAGCAGAAATAAGTAAGAAATTAAAAGCTGATGGAGTGGAAATTGAAGAGACTGAAACAAAAGAGAAATCTAGGTATGCTACATTGATATGAAATGATGACTTCTACATTGCGTTTACATGTCTTGCTCCTCAATTAAGAAATATTTATATATTGTAGGAACCTTTCACCATCTAGAGTCTGACTTGAACCGCGTGATGCATTTTTTTCTTTTTGTTTCAAGTTTATAAACTGTGCAAGGCTGAAAATCCTACATTTGGAATTTTACATAGTATTGTTCACTCATGCTTTTAGGAAGGGATAGTTAAAAACGTTCTGCAGGAATTTGTATGTTATGATATAAAGTTAAAAACAAAATTCTTGCTGAAGTTGAAATTGTGATTGAATATGTCCTTTTGTTGGAAGGTTAAAAGATTTTTCATTTTTTATTGTTTCTAAATTTTTTGTGAAAGGTAAAAGAGCTAAAACTTATGCTAGCAGAAACATTCTATCCACAAATACTAATTAAAGATCAATGAAAATAAAATGGTAGAGAGAGATTAAAATGCCTAAGCAGCAGTGGCTTGTCCAGATTTTGGGGAAAGCTGTAGTCGTGGGCATGAATCTTGGGTTTTAGAGCAATGGTTTGCATATTCTATGACTTTCTCCTTTTTAATTTTTTTTTAACTTTCTTTGTTGAGAACTGTAGATATCAACTGTGGATATAATTTTATTACATAGATAGGGAAGCAGATAATTGTATGCGGTTGTATTGAACATGCTATTTTTCACCTTCATTGGTATATGTTAAAAGTGCTTCTTTTGTTTAATTAAGTTACTTGTTTCACTAATCAAATTACTCTTTTTGTAGGTCTCCATCACCTCGTGCAAGGTCGAAATCCAGATCGAGATCACCTATCAACTATCGCCGAAGGTGGAAGTCTCCTTCTTACTCTCCTCCACCCCGCTATACAAGAGGTCGTAGATCCAGATCCCCATTCAGGTCACGCCACCATTCAATCTATGACAATGGCCGACGGTCATATAGAGATGTTAGGAATGGCAGTGAAAGAAGTAGAAGGCGGGATTCAGATAGATCAGATGATCATCAGTCATATGCCTCAAGGAGAAATAGGAGTAGGAGTGTTTCTCCTCGAACAAGAAAATCACATCGAGTTGATTCGTTATCACCCAAACATCGACGAGAACGTTCTCCACGTAGAGCAACTCGTGCTGTGTCTAGATCACCAGGTCATCATACGGGGAGTAGGTTATCTCCAAGAGGTGATGAAGACAAATCCAAGCACAAAAAAAGTTCTAGGTCCAATTCTCCAGAGGATAAACATCTCTTAAATGACAAAAAAGATGAAACCCACTACGAAACATCAAAGCATCGAGAAAGAAGGCGATCCAGGTCAGTTTCAGCGGAAGGTAAGCATCACAGAAGGCGGTCATCTCCAAGAAGTCTGGATGAAAACAAATCCAAACACAAGAGGCGGTCTAGGTCAAAATCTGTGGAAGTAAAGCTGCGGTCAGCGGATGAAACTAGGGATCGTAAACTAAAACACCGTAGTGGAAGGCGGTCCAGGTCAAAATCTTTGGAAGGTAAGCATCTCTCTGATGAGAAAACTAATGAAATGAGAGATGAAAAATCAAAACATCGTGATAGAAGACGTTCAAGGTCAAAATCTGTGGAAGGGAGGCGTCACTCGAAGGAGGTGGATGGAGGTAGAGATAAAAAATCCAAGCGTCGTGATAGAAGGCAATCAAGGTCAAGGTCCAGATCATCATCTCCAGATCCTAAGCTTGCCAGAGGAGGGGAGTCATCTCCAAGAAGACTTGATGAACACAAATTGAAGCACAGAAGGAGGTCAAGGTCAAGATCTGCTGAAGGAAAGCAGCGCCTCAATGATAGAGCTGATAAAAGTAGAGATGAAAAAGCAAAGAGGCATAGGAGAAGAAGGTCCAGATCAGTATCACTAGAACGTGAGAGTCAGAGAGGAAGTATGTTATCCCCAAGAAGTTCAGTTGAAAATGATTTAAAGCCCAGGAGGCGGCGCTCTAGGTCAGAATCTTCTGAAGGCAAAAATCAAAGGTCTAAAAGAGATAAGAATGGTGATGATGAACTAAAGCATTATGAAGATGGCAATGAGGAATCAGGTTCGCTGATGAACTATTCAACCAAGAAAAGTAATGATCAGATGGTCACTTCAAGTAAAGAGGACTTTTCCTCAAAGGGATCGCTGGGAAATATGGAAACACAGGACAGTCGAGGTATCGGTGATCTTGACAGTGAAGGATTGAGCAGACAGGATGATCTTTGGAAAGCTGGTAATTTTAACAAATGTGATAGATACTGATTCTTAAGTTCTGATTATTGGGAGTGGCTGAATATTGATTTTTGCTTGCCTACAGGTCCAGAATATCAAAGTGATTATGAAAAGTCACCTAATGGGGATGATGTTTCCAGAGCAGGCTCTGGGAAGGATTACAACATGCTGAAGGCTCAGAATAGAAGCTCTCTGGCATCTAAGGCGGATATGTTTTCTGATGACGCTAGTGCAGAAGAGTAAAACTTGTGAAAGTATGAATGGAGACCATGGGGCTTTAGATCAAGACTATCTCTCACTGTAGGTGTTGATGAGTTTGGTTGCAATGATACAGACTCCAGCATAATACGAGGGACTATTCGAGGAGCTCAAACAGTCTGGGGAATGGGCTGCTACTTCTCATAAGACGGGCGCTTTTTCTTGGAAGATTGCTTAGTGTTTCTATTGTTGTGTGCCTCTTCATAAGTACTCTCTTTCTTTGTTTATCTTGTTGCAGGTCCTCGTGTCGGTCTCTGAGCTGATCTGGATATGGTTTATGTATTTCAAGAGTGTTCTGATATCATCTGCAATCATCCATCCAGTGTTTGTAGTGAGCTTCTTTAACAGATTGATGTATGTTGGATCATTACCTCTATTTTTGCATTCTGAATTACTCAACTATTTGTTTAATAATTATTGCTACAATTTATGTTTTTTGCTCTTGTTAAGTTGGTGCGTAGTTGTTTTTTCAACAAGATATTCTTTGTCTTTAGTATCGTTTCCAAATTTTTTTGTTGGATTGGGGTTGTCTCCGATTCTACATTTTTCTTTTTCTTTGAGAAGTCCGTCCTTGGTGTGTATTGATATGGTTGGTCAGAGGTCCATTTTCTTTTATCTATGTTTGATGGTATGGTGGGCCTATTATGTCTCAAACACATGCAGGTTACTCATGGTGATTTTGGTTGGAGCTTTCTGAGATTCAATTTGGCAGGGTGATTTTCACTGACGAAGGTATGGAGAGCTTATGCTGTGAAGCGTCTGTCCAAGTTCTGAAAGTTTTGGGATTCTTGGTTGAGATTATATTAAATGAACTGAAGTAACTTGCCTCAATGTTATAAATTGGTGTCTTACTCCTTCCGCATCTTTTCTTCTTCTTTTTTTCTCTCTTTTTTTTTTTTGTTCTTTTCCTCTTCCCCCTAGGACTGGTTCTGGTTAGGTAAAGCTACTTCTAAGTTCGAGTGATATCGGACGTTGCTGGGATGAATTGTGTCAAACTTGCACATTATTTGGGTATGAGCAGATCACCTGATTTACAATCTTGACTTAAATTCGTGGTGATTTGAAAATGTTGTTTTTTAGCAGGTAATTGATAAAACTTCAGGGTTGAGTTCCATTTCTTGATATAACATCTGGTTTATACGTTCAGATATAGTTGTATCATTGGTGTTGGAAATTTCACTAAACCAAACAAACAAATGTTGGTATGTGGCCAGCCTTTGATAGTTGGATTCAACAATGGAATGATTTGTCTGTTTGATCTGTTCCATATTATCTGTCATAGCTGCTTTTATGCTTGGAGTTCTAGCTACTATTGCTTGCTAGAAAACATAAAGTCCTATTTTAAGTTGTCTAAAAGTGGCCTTTGTTGATAGCTGAACCATTTTCAATTTTTTTTTTTGTTGGTTGCGCTTCTTTTCCTTCTCCCAATTTCTTTAGGATGAGCTCTGGATGGTCTGACTGCTGCTGCCCTTTTGGTCTCAACTGAGTATGCTCGACTGAGTATCCGTGTTTTAGCTTCGACTGTGTTCTTCTCCCTTCTATATTTGATTACTTTTTTTTTTTTCAAGAATAATTCATAGTTAGAGAGGGATCTTTAGGAGGGAACAGGTTTCAAGTTGGAAATGCATTTTGTTCTTGTTTGGCCTCTTTTGTAAGACGGTCACCAATGGAGGATTTCATACTTCCTCAGCTTCTGTACTTCCAACTTATCATGGTAAACATGTCCTTAGTGTTTGGGAAATGTGTCTACACTTCCTTTGAGATGTAGATCATTTCTGGTTGATCAAAAAGAATAGAGGGTTCAAATCAATTTTATTTTTCTTCATTGTTGTCAATCTTTGTCATGGGTGCAAGATTTGTTGTTGAGTTGCTGTAACACTGCACATCGGCTGCAAACGTAGCAACTCTCTTTGGTTAGAACCTAACTAGTGAACATAACGTTAGAACCTACAACTCTAGTGTGACCACTGCCTGCAATATCATCAAAGGGTGTCAACTATATGAGGTGACCACTGCCAGCAATATCATCGAGGAGAGTCTGAACCGTACGAGGGCTGACCACCTGGCATATCATCTAGGAAAGGCTGAACTGCATGAGAACCCAGAAAATAGTTCCCGCTACGAAGTTTCGTTACAGAATAGGGATAAAAATTACGTTTAAATTTTTTCGTTTTGCTACCGAGAAGTTCCTCCTCAGTGTGTTTGGATGTGGGAAAAAATGATGGAATTTAATTGAAAGTGAGAATTTTATAATTTTTAAAAACCAGTTCCCTCGTTTGACATTGTTAGATTGAAAATTTTAAATTTATCTGTGGAAAAAAAAACGAAGGAATTCGTTATTTAAATTCCTCACTTCAATTTTCATCAAAATAGGTGTTATTTACGAATTCTTTTGCAGTATTCAATTTTTATTTTCAAAACAAGATTTTTTTCTATTTGATTTTTTTATTTGTTTTAAATTTTCTTAATTTATTACACATTTCAAATCCTAAATAGATGAAACAAATAATAGAAATTGTAATTAATGAAATTTTAAATTGATAGAGTTAAAGATTTCATCATTACTTATAACAGATTTTATAATTTTCTCATCTAACGCACCATTAAGAGCTGATCTAAAGGAATTGGAATTCGATAAAATTTTACGGGTGCTATCTTGACACAGATGTCAATATGTGCCATTGAAAATCTTAACTATGATCTGGATAGTTCGAGTAGGTCCCTGGGATTGTGTGCCAACCCCATGGTGCGCACTGGTTGGCCCAAATTCGGCAAACTGCTGTGTGCAGTTGAGAAACTATGGGCTCGTCTGAGATCTACAGCGGCAGAGTGCAGAGGTGCGCGCCTAAGAGGTGGCGGCGCCCACAACATAGACTCTACCAGACGGTTGAGAGTTAAGTATAATGTAGCCAAGTAGCCAAAAAAGACCGCCAATATTTGAACAAACTCCCCCTGTGCCACTCTCTTTTGGTAACATGTATTCTCTGCTTGACATCTGTATTACAAATGTATATTCTCCTTGTCACTGTTTCTGAGCAAAAATAAAATTAAGTTACAATAGAAATGTATATAGGGCTTATCGTTAATTAAAAATAGCAAACAATTTTATGTGATAGCAAACAATTTTATCGTTAATTTTAAAAATAGCCTACACACAATTTTATGTGTGGGTGCAAATATCCCCAGTATGGGGTCTACAACTACTCAAAAGTCCCACATCGGGCACAAGCAAAAGGAAACATAAACTTTCCTTATTAATGGTATGTATTTATTACTCACTGCCTATACTCTTTTAACATTATTACACGCATTGACTTTGGCATCAAAGGGATGTAGACCGGCCGGTCCCAATCTACCTCTTGACGCCCGTGTATCACATTTTACATTTGTCATCCACTGGCCACTACTTCATTAGATCGATCAAGTATCTGTTTTGGATATTCACTTTAATAAAATAAGAATAGTTTTGAAACACACTTAAAATTTTCTAGATTTTAATAGGTCAGTCCCACCGTCAGGTGATACATTTGTCCTATGTAAGAATCTGTCATGATGATGAACACTCAACAAACCTAAAATGTAAGAGGCTACTTGACAGCGGTTGAATACTTAACGACCAATGTTCACTTCCTTGAACCTTCACAGTGAAAAACAAAGAAGCTGACAGAGTCCGAGGGACATCGGCTTGGAAAACGATTAGAGGGAGAGCCACTGCGGTCGGAGGGCCTAAAAAAGATACCACAGTCCCAATTGTTGCACCTACAACAATAATTTCCGAGGCAAATTTTTTTGTTATTGACGAGATTAACTAAAAGTTAATTATTGGTAAAACCAAACCAGTTAAACTTCAAAATAAGAGCAAATTATAATTCAGTAACTTGTATTACACCGATAAATAAATTTTATTCTCGTAATTTGATGAATTATTTTTGAAAAGTAAATGATTTCATTCAACTAGCGATTGGCATCGCTCAAAATGACATCCCTTATAAACTTGAGAGCATACAAAAACCAAGAATGAGATACATTTGAAGAGCTATCTGAGCAAGAGTATGAGCTACAGTATTTGCTTGACGGTTTACATGAGAGAGAGACGTGAGGATAATTTAATGAATATTTTAAATTTGTCTTATTAAACTTTTTTTTTTTAATTAACAATAATTTTCACCAAAAGTGCCGCATCACACCCCCCCCCCCCCCCCCCCCAATTATCACGAGTAGTGAACCGTTTAAATTGACAAAATTAGGGTTGCACACGGATTGGGTTGGATCGGTCTTGACTCCAAATCGTCTCTATGCCAAAGTGAGCGGTTTAGGCATTTTGGAAAACCGGTCATAAAAAAAAAAACTCAATCCGACCCAATCCAATTAAAGATGGTTTGGTTTGGTCGGTTAGGCGGTTTTCACCTATATAATATTAACATACTATTTATGAAAAAATTCATAGTAAAAATTCAATCTCAAGAATTGAAATTATGTTAAATTATCTAAATTTAAAATTCAATAATTAAAATCCAAAACATATAGTCCAAAACTAAAATCTAAATTAATTAGATTTAAAATGATTCACTTATTTAACAACTTAGCCATCAATACTAGCTTAATATGATAGTATTAAAGGTAAAAGAATGAAAGATTGAGAGATCAGAGATGTGATATGAAAGGATAAAAAAAATTGTAGCGATTATATATTAAGGTTTTAGGCCTTTGAGCCTTGAATTCAATATGATAGTATATCATTTGAGAATAAAGTTATAACTGGAGATTTAGAACTTACTTAGAACAAACCGGACAAATGAATATATATATTTACTATTTGTATATATATATAAAAAAAACTTTTTCTCTTATGTTTCAAACATATCGGTTAGTTCGGGTTCTGCGGTTTAAGTACAAGAGAAACCAAACCAACCCAGTTCATAAATGGTTTGGTTCGGTATTGAACCAATTTTCAATTTTCAAAGTTAAAAAACCTTAACCAAACCATATTTATCGGTCGGTTTTGGCCATGTTTGTACCATGTTTTGCACACCCCTAGACAAAATGGGTATAAGTTTGTATCTTTGTATTCGGGCGTAAACTATATGGTTGCTAAATCAAAATTGAGTGCGGCTATTTCCACTCTACTATTTACTTTATTCATCTTATATTCTCTTCTCACCCTACATATAGTTTTTTAATTTCAAGTTTACTTCGTTCACCCATTTGCAGTACTAAAAATACCCTTTTACAATATAGAGTTAACTCGAATTCTTTTTCTATTTGGCTTCCTCTACGTCTCTCTCAATTCTTGAGAAGGAACTTCCTCCTCGTCTCTTTCAGTCAATTAGTCTTATAAAGTCTCAATCTTTTAAGGGGTAAAGCTATGGTATGTTAACATTTCTCATACATCAACTATTTTTATCACTCTAAGGACTCATGTTATCTCTTTGATGACTAATATTACTATTTTCAGGACTCATATGGTAAACTAAGAAAATTTACCACTTTAAGGACTCATGTTACCACTTTGAGGACTAATATTACTATTTTGAGGACTCATGTGGTAACTAAGAAAATTTACCACTTTAAGGACTCATGTTACTACTTTGAGGACTAATATTACTATTTTGAGGACTCATTTTACCACTTTTAAGGCAATTGTATGCATGTCATACGTTAACACATTATAACATTATTAATACAAGATACAACAATTTGTTTAAGAACACAAGCCGTAACATTTTCTATCAAAAAAACTGTAACCCTTGATTATCAATCTTATATACCCTAAATTTGAGTTTTAACTACTACAATGAGTACACCTTGTCTTGATATATATTATTGGGACTTTTGGGACTACATTTACAAGTTCCAGTGAAGTTGGATTTTAGTTGTTTAAATAATTGAGACAAGAAGATTAGCCAAGACTATTGCAACTATATATGTGAGTTAATTGGTAATGGCTAATCATGGTAGACGTTAGATGATCTGATGTAGTTAGGGGAGTTGTGTTTGAGGCCTTATAAAATGAAGTTTAGGGTTTAACAATGAATGAAAAAATTGAGAATGAAGTTTAAATACTTGTTTTGCATGGTGTAGTAAGACAAATAATTATAATTTTTAGTAAGATATTGTCATTTATTGTAATTTTATATTAGAGTATTATAGTCTTTTAATAAATTATAAATTTGTAGGGTAAACAAAGTAATTAATAAGATGACAATAGCCGCACCCATCAAAATTTGTTCCAAAAAGAAATATTTTTTTTGGAAATAAACTTCTAGAACTTTTTCTAGTAAAAAGTTTTGGAAATATCTTGATCCCCCATCTATCAAATATCTTTTCTATAAAGAAAATGTGTCCGTACTTCTGCCAACGCATATACAATGATATCATTATAAAGTAGGTATGAAACTATTGTTGGAGATATTGATTGCTCTTGTTTTGCACATGAACAAAAGAAATGGAAGAGGGTGAGGCAGAAGGAAATGTAGGTAGGTGCCTTCCATATAGCTATACTATTATTATTATCAAGAAATCATGCTTCTTGAGACTAATATATATAATCAGAAGACTTCTATGGAACAATTTTTAGTGATTTCATATTTATCATTTGATTTGCATATGGAATTGGCATGGGTCGTTTAGAAGAATTGGCTTTTTTGGAATTTAGTTTTAATGATTTCTATTAACTATTGTAAAACATATAAACTAAGAACAAGTAGTAAGTGTTTGCCGGCCTTTTCATGAACAAAAGGGTTGTCACTAATTATTTCATGATATTGATGACGGTATTTGGTTGACAACTTGTGCAAGTTTCAATTAGTGTTCCATTTAAAAGTTAAAACTCACATCATTTTCAAGATTATTTGCTGATCATCCTTGCCGAACAAGATATTTTAGTTTAAGTTTCTAATTAATATGAAACATTTATGCAGCTGTCATTAGTCTAAGATTATCCAGGTGTTTCAATCTAGTGCTTGATGGATGTGACATTCTAAAATAGTTAATTGCCTCAGTTTTTCACCCTTTCTTTAATAATTAATTAATCAAATTCAGATAGTAATTTCAGACCCAAAAAAAAAAAAGTTCAGATAGCTACTTTCCTTTTTATATTCATAATTATTCTATACACATCTTGCCAGAAAGTTCAGATAGCAAATAAGTTAATTTTGAAAATTTAGATAAGATATTAATTTGGAAAACATGCGTAAGTAAATTGGCTAAATTTAAAAATCTAAGACAGTAAATTAACTGAAATAAAACTTTAATAGTAAATTAACTAATTTTAAAAATTTAGGGGAGCAAACTGAGATAAAACATAGGACAATAAATTAACTACATAAAACCTGGGGCATCAAATTAATTGATTTGAAAATTCAAGATTGCAAATTGACTTAAATACATTGACACTAACGTAAAACCTAAAATAACAAACCGCCAATTATATCAATAATAAATGAGTCCATAGATTAATCATCCCAAAATTAGAAAAAGAAGAAATTGAAAAAGACCCCAACATGTCACGTGAGAGGAAAGAAAAGTACGAAATGACCCTTTTGCCATTGTAACCCAATAGCTATACATAACGTAGTGCACCTCTCCTCTGTAACCCAATACCCGATCAAATCCACTCCACAGACGTCATTTTAAATCCATCCCTTTCTAAATCTTCGTCTCTTATTTATATATTTCCTCTCCAATTCCTCCATCCTCAATTTTTTTCTTGCTTTCCTTTCCCAACTTTAAAATCCTCAATACTTTTTTTTTTCCAATTTTAACCACAAAACCAATATTGATCGATAGACAAGAGATGCCAAGCTACGGCTTGACAATCCCGGGAGCCGATTCCCGCCTCTACGTCACCACCATCTCCACCGCCCGACCCGCGCCCGACCCGAAACCCAGTTCGCTGCCGGTGTTCTCGTCCCGGGCGACCCGGTTCGGGTCGATCAAGGCCAAGGCGGCGACGGTGAACGACGCGGCGGCGGCGGAGGAGGAGCGGAAGGAGCTGTCGTTTTACGAGCTGCTGGGGATACCCGAGTCCGGATCCATAACGGAGATCAAGCAGGCGTACAAGCAGCTGGCAAGGAAGTACCACCCGGACGTGTCGCCGCCGGGTCGGGTCGAGGAGTATACGGAGAAGTTTATTCGGGTTCAGGAGGCGTATGAGACGTTGTCGGATTCGAGGAGGAGGGCTATGTATGATCAGGACATGGCTAGGGGTCTTCACCTTGCCTTCTCTGCTAGAAGATACCAATATGATGAGGTAATTGGATCTTTTTTATTATTATTATTATTGTATTTGATTTTAGAATTTATCTGGGGTTTTCAGTTTTGGTTTTCAATTTTGGAAATTTCTGTAGTTTTTGAGCGGAACATTTTTTTTTTTTATTATATCAGTTTTTTTTTTGTTGGGTCTGTTTCAATCTGGGTATGTAATAGTTTTTTTTTTTTTTCCTTTCTTATTCTTAATGAAGTGGGTTTTTAAAAGATAAAATTTTTGTTCTTTTTTTTATGTTTCTGTGATGAATTGGGTTGCAGAAGAATGAAGAATGATTTTTATAGATAAAGAAACAGGGTATTGACTTGTATGGGAGAAAATAGAAATATATGAAGAATTCACTGGACTTGGTCAGTTGGTCAAACAGCAGCCAACTTCTGTAGATGCTTTATATATTCAGTCAACTTGAGCCAAATAAGGGTGTTTTGATTGAAAATTCAAATGAATGTACCAGTAGTTATATGTTATGTGAGGTCAATGTTGCCAGAGCCATCAGGAATGGAGATTTGTCTCAGTATGCATTCTAAGATTTGTTTAGCCACTCCTTTAATGAAAATATGTGTTGGATTGATTCTGGTTTCGTTTGGAATTGCTTCTTTGGATCGAGTTTTAATTGGAATTATTCATACTTTCAGGGAATGGAAGGAAAAGGTGACTGGAAGAATCGCTGGCAAAGCCAGCTATCTGAGCTGAAGAGAAGAAGCTCATACAAGGATGATCGACAAAATATGTCATGGGGAGCTAGAATGCGTCGGCAAAGAGAGGGACTGTCTGATGAAGTATAAATAGGTTCTCTTTATGTCTGATGTTTATAGTTATATCAACATATCTGCCCTAGCTTCTTAGTTATGGTTGGTTTTAGAGAGGAAACTAAAGCTGCCATCTAGTTAACCATTGCCACTGCGAAGCAAAGAAAGTACTAATAATATGCTGAACCAGATGGATGTTCAAATAGAAAAATGTAAAGTTGTTTTGCTGCTCTTGACAACCATAAATATAGGCAAGGTATGTAGTGTACATAAAGTTTTGCCAGATAAAGACTTGGTCATAACCCATTTTCTCTTTGTTACTTGAGCAAACGTTATTGCTCAATATCATTCGAGTATGTTTTGTTTGAGTATTGATTCGGTGTTCTTATGCATGTTGAACAAAATTTTAATAAATTTGTAGATGAAAAAAAAAAAAGATTTAGTAAATGACAAAATCATCTACTAATACGACTACAGTTGACAAATTGTTAATTATAAGAAAATGATTGAAAATTCTGAATATAATCATCCCTTACCAAGTTCGACTTCTTAAGGGCACGTTTATTTACTTGGAATGAAAATGAATGATTATGGGGTAAAACTATTCATACGTTTACTAACACATAAAGGAATCAGAATGAAGGAATTAGAATTAATGTAGGTCTCACCTCCTTATAAGGAATTGATTCCTGAATACTCAGGAATTATATTACGAAGGAATCAATAACAATTCATTTGTTCGTTCATTCCAGTTGTCTCCGATTCATGATTATTTTTCATTCCAAGTAAGTAAACGTGTCATAAGTGATAAATCGTAGTTTCGGCCAATTGAGCTCTTAGAAGACTAACCTTCGAAGTATTGGAAGACCAGGCTGTCCTGATTTTTTATATATATATTTTTTTTATGAAAAGGCTGTCCTGATTTTTAGTAGTGCAAGTAGTACAAGATTTGTACACATAAGGATGGGGTTTGTTATGAACTTTTGACCAAGTTGCATAGACAGTTTTTTCCTACCGAGCCGAAATTGAAATTCTTTGTGGATTTATGTTTGGTTTGGAACTTTCAATTGAAGTTAGGTTGTTACAAGTTTCTCCAATCTGACACAACCATAGTTAGTAAAATATATATTTCCCGTATAGTATAGGATATTGTTATGGATGGTTCTAGTTGGAGCTCCAAATTTATTATTTGGACCTCCTATACTTAGTATACCTCTAATTTACTTTTTAGAATACTTGAAAAGCTAAGTAGACCTCCTTATTTTTACCAAAACACCCTTGAACATGAGATACAATAATTTGTTGCTCTACTTTTTATCTCTATCTTCAACCACGAGAAGAAGAATGAATCAAAATCACATGATAATTCTCTCTTATGATTACGTCTCTCCTCCGCCAAAATTAATCAGAGGGTTGGTTCTTGATCTTGAAATGTTGCTAGAATCCTTTTGAATTTTCTAAAAAGAAGGATTTCAAGGGTTTTGGGTTGGAAGATTGAGTAATAACTATATCATAATATTCAATTAATTTAGTTTAAGAAAATTCCAAATCAGATTGTTTTGAATTTACTTTGGTATTAAATGATGGGCCATTTATATAAATTATTATTTTTACTTAATTATTTTAGGTAAATTATAAAACTATATGGCAATATAAGGAAATTTCGGAAAGAAAAAAAAACAATTTAATTGAATGTTATATTTGGGGAGGTAAAAAGAGTAATTTTTTTTTTCATTTTTCTCACTTTGTCATTATTTGTCTTTTCATATGACTTGACAAAGTTTATTAATAATTGAAAAAAATTGGAGGACCAAATATCAAATTTAGAGGTCCAACTAGAACCACCCCTATTATAACATTCGGTCAAATCCATCAAATAATTTGTTGGAGAGTTTGATAAAGTATTTTTAACTAATTAATTAATTTTACAATTTTAAATTTATAGTCATTATAAATTATGTAAAAATACGTAAAATAAATTTATTTATACTTTTAGATTCAAAAGTACGAAAAAATACATCAATACATATATTATTCGCATATTATACGGAAAACTACTAGCATATAGCATAACTATCAATAATGCTAAAAGGACCCCTCAATTCAACTTGATATTCCTATCTTAGGGTGAAAGTTTCTCTTCGGTAAATTCTTTATTGTAAACATGGGTGTTACTATTTAGGGTTGAAGAGGTCAGCTGACCCTCCTATCTTTACCTCGAAATGAGTAAATTGTAACATCTTTAAAGAGAGTAAATTATAACGTCTTCATCGAGAGAGTAACGTCTCAGGATATGAAAGTTTCTCTTGGGCACTTATTCATTTAAATTGTAACGTCTTCGTGGAGAGAGTAAATTGTAACGTCTTTATTGAGAGAATAAATTGTAACGTTTTCATTGAGAATATAAATTGTAACGTTTTCATTGAAAACAAAATTTATTTTGTGGGAGAACAATGATTTTTTTATATTTATTTTTTAAAAAAAAAAAACAAGAGAACAATGAATTTCTGAAAGATGAGGTTCAGAGTTGATTGTCGGCATTTTGCTTAATGCCGCCAATGTGAGCACAGATGATCTAGGTGGATACTGGATAAAGTCGAGTACATAGTAAATCCAAGTCCAAATCAAGCTCCATTGTGAGACACAGTTTTGTTTGCAAATCAATTTCCATCTTTGTTACTATCTAAACGAAAGATATCGATCCATCGATCCAGTCATCCCATCAATGTCTCATCAACAATATTAAACACAAATGAACGCATTATCTTTTAATATCAGTAACAATCCCAAAACATGGATGGACCTCACCCACCAAGATCTGAGGGTATTTTATAATCCTGGTCACCATCACCCATTTGCGTTTTGGACTTTTTGGTTGAACCACAAGATGAGCTTTCAAGCTGTGAAATAATACTGGAGAAACTGAAGGCATGCAGATGCAGATCCCAGCAGGTGGCTGCTAGGTGACTCATGTAATTTCAATTAAATTTGGCTTTGGTTGACTGTTAGAAGGAGGGAAAGGGTTTGTTGGGAAATTGGTAATAAACTATACTCGGACCAAGAAACCGCTGCCTGCTGCCTCCACCAAAAAGGTTTTGAGTTTTGGGTAGTTCGTTTCCTCCTTGAGATCAACGACTTGCATCGATACGATGGCTCCCACATTTGCTATGGCTTAAGCCTTAAGGCCAAAAAACGGTGGGATCTAGGACCATTTGAAGAGCCGAGTTGAGTCAACCTTAAGCTTTTCTCACGGGGCACTACTAGAAAAAAACCCCCAATGCACACAGATGAGATTCACACGAATATTCACACGGATAGATATCTGTGTGAAAAACACTACAATACACACAGATTTTTCACACAGATATCTATGTGAAAACTATATTCACACCACCGTGTGAAACATATTCTAAAAATGGGGCCGCAAAAATTCACACGGATATCCGTATAAAACTCACATGGATTTTCGTATGAAATAAGATGATACACGTGTGTTTGCGTGAATTAATTTTTTTTTTTTCACATATCTGTCAGAAATTCACACAGATATCTGTGTGAATAAAATTGACACACAAAAATCTGTGTGAATTGTATTTCAAAATAAAATAAAAATTAATTAAATACATTAAATTTAATAAATATATTTAGTTTCACACGGATATGTGTGTGATATTTTTTTATTTTTTTTTTATTTTATAAATTTCAATATTCGTTATTATCTCGTAATTGAACATTTATCTCTCTCGAATAACTTCAATTAAGGAGTTACGAAGAAGTTTGCCATGGATAGACTCTAGGTTGGTTATTTTATGATTTTTATCTTTATACTTCCTTCTTATCTTTTACAATGTTTGGTATTTAGAGATGGGAAAATGGTCCGTACGGTACCCCGTCTTTGGCTCCTTATAACTTTTGGTACCTGACAAAAAAAAAAAAATCAATACGGTACCTGAAGTTCTCTGCCCGACCGAAAATTGGTACATATGGCCTTTACCTCCGTTACTTCGTCTGCCAGCTGGCAATTTTGATCATAAAATGACCAATTTACCCTTTTTTTTTTTTTTTTTAAATAACCCTTTATTCTTGTTTTGTTTTGTTTTTTCCTCAGTTCTCCTCCATTTTTGTAATTTTCAAGCTTCTTTTCATGGAATTACAAACCAAATTGATGCGAATCCTTCTGGGTTTTTACTACTCTTTGCATCACGAATCCATTGAGGTATGTTTTGAATCTTATGGTTTAATCTTTTGTGAATTCCCAAAATGTGGAATTTTTTAGAGTTCTTGATGAATTTTCAAATTCGGGTAACGAATTGATTCGACCGAACATTGGGTATTGCTCTACTGTGTCTTACATTGATTCAAACGCATCATCTTCTCCAGACCATTGCCAAAAGAAGAAATCCAGAATTGGGGCATATTAACTTCATTTCTTGGATGCCTAAATAATGGCCTCGTTTCAGACTTTCAGTACATAAGCTATTTGGAATAGCTAGCAAACAAAACAGATAGCTGGGCCATAAGGAAGACTAAATATCTCTAGCTAACAATGCAGCTATGCTCCTTAGATCTGGAGGCAATGCAAAAGAAACAGGGGCAATGAATTTATGCTCCTTGTAATGGCCGCACTAGAGTCACACAGTCTCTCACACACTCTAGAACCTTGATTTCGTTAACGGTTAAATTCTGATAAGGGGCCGAGAGCAAACGGAGCAAGCTGACCCATCGCCATGGCCTCGTGCGCCACTGCCTTCCTCTGCAACCACGCCGCCGTATTAACTTCACCTTACTCGCCTCGAAAGACCAGAACCACCGCAAGAAGCCTCCGGAGGCGGAGGAGCTATCTCAGACCAACCACCATCATTGCCAAGCAGGACCAGAAGACGGCGTTGTAGTACCGGAAGCTCGGCGAATCGGACCTCGAAATTAGCGAAATCAGTGAGCAAAAGTCGGAGAAATCTGCCTCCACGCTGGGCTCGATCTTCCTCGCTCCAGAGATGGTACTCTTTGTGGATGAAGAAGTCGAGGTCAGGCTCACGCATCCAGAAGCGCGTGACGGCGGAGCGCACCCAAAAGTCGACGTGGGAGGTGTAGTACTGGTAGAAGATGAAAGAGAGGCGGAAGGTTTTGATCGGAGAATTGGGGAGGAGAATGAGAGAGCGATTGACGAACTCGGCGAAGCCGTGGCTCGTGAATGGGAGAGGTTCGGCGTCGTTGACTTGGAAGAGGTGGTAGGAGAAGTCGAGGAAGGGGAGACGGGACCAGAGGGATCGCCATTGGTGGGAGACGAGGGAGTTGTGGATGGCCTCTAAGGTCGGAATCAAGGAGAGGATTTGGATCATAATTTTGTCGGGAAGATCATTTAGGGTTCGATTGGGTTTGGATTTGGGGCTTGAATTTTAGTGCTGAGAGAGAGAGAGAGAGAGAGAGAGAGAGAGAGAGAGAGAGAGAGAGAGAGAGAGAGAGAGAGAGAGAGATAGAGAGAGAAGCAGACGAAGGATAATGAGAGAGAGAGGACAAATGCTTAGAGAAAAAAACAAATTGATATGTGAATGGACAAAAGTACCCCTGTAAATTTGCCAGCTGGCAAGTTCCGTAACAGAGGTAACGGCTATGTGTACCAATCTTTGGTCGGGCAGAGAACTTCAGGTACCGTATTGATATTTTTTTTTTGTCAGGTACCAAAAGTTATAAGGAGCCAAAGGCGAGGTACCGTACGGACCATTTTTTATCAACCCTAGCAGCCACTCATTTTTCTCTCCTCTCTCTGGGCCGCACGACCCTTTCTGCTCTCTCTCTCTCTCTCTCTCTCTCTCTCTCTCTCTCTCTCTCTCTCTCTCACCCGCGCACTGTCACCGCTGGAAATCATGGCGTCCGGCCACTGATTCTTAACACCGCCACCACTACTCGAACCACAGCACGAAGCCGACGACCCAAACCAAAGAATAATCGACTGGTTGTACCGAGTCTAACCTGACTGCGCAGCCACCACAGTTCTCGCCCCTTGCTCCTTCCTATTTCGGCGACTCCTTCCACTCACTGCCATCACCAATCGACTCAGATCGAGCCAATTAACGATACCCAGAAGCTTCTTCCCTCAATCGAGGTCAAGATAAGGCATGGGTATTCAATTTCCTCTGTTTACAATTTGTCCCAAGTCTGCCTAATTTTGCTGGTTTTTATAGGATCTGTCGACCTATTTCTCTTCCAATATCCTCCGATTTGGATTCGAATCATTATGGGTCTTCCACCTTAAGCCATAACTCTTTGGATCCAACAATTCGAACTCGCAGTCAAGGCAATCCTTGAAGAAATTTTAAATTTATGGTTTCTGATCAAATCTTCCTCCTTACAGTAGCAAAAATTTCTGTAAATGGTCCGCGAAGAGGGAATATTGAATTGTCACAGCTCAGATGAATGGATTGGGTAGTGTTTCTGGAGATATGGCATGCAGCAGCACAAGTTGTGATGGAACTCTTCCAGCCCGATGGATTGGTGGTATTGATATGATGGTATTGGGGATGAAAAGGACAAAAAATTGAGGGACCAAAAAATAAATATGTAAATAATTTAATAAAAGTTTAATAAATATATTTCATACACACAGATTTTTTATTTTTATCAGGAGTAATTGCTGGAGCTGTGATTTAAGTGGGACCCATCAAATACATTCACACGGATAGCAAAATCTGTGTGAAAGCAGCATTAGCAAAGCCAGCAATATGTACGGATTATTACTCCGTCGTTGTACCGTGTGTATTGGCACTTTCACACGGATTTCCGTATGGAATACTACGATTTCACACGGATTCTCATCCTTGTGTGATATGGGGTTTTTCTAGTAGTGGGGAGTCTCTTATTAATTATTACTAGCTGTTTTAATTTTGATTTTTTTCTTGTTGTCAATGTAATTGGGAGATGCCCCTACACATATACTAGCGGATTTGGTATATGGTGTGGAAGGGGGTAAAAGTCTCTTTTTGAGATTGGCTGTAAGGATATATCAGGACTTCTGGGATAAGTTGATTGTTTGTAGCCTGGATGTAAGGTCGATTTTTGTAGTTAGAGTTGGATCCCTATTGGCTCCTGGTATCTGTAACCGTCGGTTCTATATTAGGGGTATGAGTAGGTCCTCTTCTTTATTTGGATTAGTTGAGATTTTACAGTGTCATCCCCATCGTTGTAATAGCTCTAGTGGGTTCTCTTGTATGATGATGATTCACGAACATAACATACAAAATTATATCGTAAGTAATGAGAATTTAATGATACATCACAAAATAGTTGTCAAAAATATTAAGAGTTGTACAAGATTGATTGAAATTCATAAGTACTACGAGGGCACCCATGATGAAATTAGAAATGCAACGGCCCAAATGATTTAAAGTGTAAAGGTTAGGGAGGTAATTAAACTGAAATTTGCTCTTAAAGTAGAAGTCAAATAAACTATTAAAGACGATCTATGTAAGGATTGACTCAAAAATCGTTTATTTTTTTCATTACATTAAACAAATAGACCATTCATCATGGAAATGCTAACTTTTACCAAAATAGTTGCAATTGCTTAATTGAATGAATTCCCTTTGCATTGGTTTTTCACACAGCCGATTTGATGGTTGATTTAACTTTTCAGTTCTTAGATATAAAACTACATAGCCGAATATGTACAAATAAAAGAGAGTTTGGACACAAAAGTCGATACTTTTTTTTTGGACGAAAATAGGTCAGCCCTTTCATTAAATTCAGCAAGCAGTACAAGAACGAAACACCCCTATGGGGTCGACAGAAAGTAATCGTCCCTTAGAACCATAAAAACCCTATTCTAAACAAATGGCGCCCCATATAACCCCTAGTATACCCACCTTTTAGGAATTCCATGCACCATTATTCTAACAAAAACCAGAAACCTCGAAGCAGAGGATGACCATCCTCCATGCATAAATGGTAACAACTAAGGCACTGATTTTTGCGACCCAAGAACAAAAATTAAACTAAAATAGGTCCATCCTCTTTTAGTATAAAAAGATCGAGGAAGGCCCAAAATTAAAATAAAAAATAAAACCTCAGAGCCCATCTGGACCCAATGCATCCCAATCCAGACGAAGCCCAATACTTGAGTCCAACAGCCCAAATTTTCTGAAACCCTAGCAACCAGCTGCTCCACAACATAGCCGCTACCAAGTTGCATGTCGCCGTCGCCGGCAAAGACGTCGCCCCCCCTACTGACCTCCTTCAGGCCATTACCAGCATAGCCTAAATAGCCACCACGTTGAGCATCCCCATCCCCAGAAAGATCACCAACCCAGAGAGCCTAAGTAGGAACACCGTCGCCCTGGAAACCTCCATCCCCATAGCAGGCGTCACCGTGGGTCATCGCCGAAAACACTGTACCATCTCCAGGATCGAAAGGCACCCAGTCCTGATCACCTCAAACCAACTTTAGATCTATTCCGATGCCTTCGCAAGCATTGAAAAAACTAGATCCAAGATCGGTACGAACCCTATCGGAGGCGCCCAGGACAACCTGAAGATCCTCCAAGCTTTGATCGATCCCCTGAACTGGTCGGACCAATCCAACTCCGGCGGCACTTTGACGCTGCAGCGAACCCCCAGGGCCAACCAAATCGATTGTACAATCCCTATCACCGTCGGAAGTCTGACGACCCCAATCCAAAACCCAGACGCGCCTATCCAATTCAGACCAAACCAGATCCACGCGGTTAGAGCTCGAGCTCCGATCAACCATCCAAACAGCAACACTACCCTCCCAATCAGTAACCACAGGGAGCCCACCCTAAGGCAGTGCTCCGAGCAAGAAAACAAAAGCAAAAACAAGAAAGAAACGATTAGCTACCAGACGAGCAATAGCCATGAGCCCATGACCATCAAGATCTTGAAATCCTGAGAAATTTGTCGAAGGTGGAAAACCAACGATAAACCCTAGCAGAGCGCTAGGTCAGGTAATCATGTAGCAGGATTTACAAAAGTCGATACTTGGATGTACCTAAGTTTTTTCCATATTCAAATATATTGAAGAAACACAAGAAAGGCCAATTCAACAGTTTCAAGGCTAAAAATTTAAAATTTCTGACTATTTATTATATTCAATCTTTGTTGCTACAACTTAAAAAGAGTTAACAATTTTGTCACCTCAACTCGTCCAAAACATTCACAATTTCACATATAGTTTGAATTTTGCTGGAAGCAACTAGCTTAAGCAATCTCTTGAACATATATAAAGGTCTTCAATAGTAGTAACTTTTAATAGTTGGTCCCTAGCGAGGATACGGTTCTGTAATGTTTGAAACTTGATTTCTAGACACATACACAGAGCTTTTGGCAGACCTTAATGTATCTGAATCAGTGTTATAGTGTGAATAATATGGTGGTTTTGAAGGTACTGGGAGTGTAAGAGAGTGACTGTTAAGCATGGAAACAACCGAAGCCATAATTGGTCTGTCATTCACATTTTCTTGAACACATAGTAAACCAATGTGGATGCATCTGATCATTTCATTTCTTGACCCTACTGTCAACATGGGATCTATGATATTTGGAATTGCATCGCTCCTCCAATTTCTCCAAGCCTATAAAAATTATCAAAATATTTATGAAAAAGATCATGGAACTTTTTATGTTTTCCTGTTGCAAGCGAAATTGGGAAGTGGAGATTTAATGTAACAACTTGAATATATATATATATATATATATATATATGGATGGATGGATGGATACTTACATAGCTTAAAAGGTCCTCCTCATTCTCACCATGCCGAAAACTTCCAATCTTCTTACCACTAACCATCTCAAGAACCAACACACCAAAACTGAAGACATCCGACTTGACAGAAAAGCGGCCGTGAATTGCATATTCTGGTGCCATATATCCACTACACGCATGATTGTGTCCAAATTAAATAAGCAAGTATTATATATATATAATGCAAATACGAAATGTAACTTAAGAATGCCATGTTAACTTACTAGGTCCCAACAATGATCTTTGTATCCCCTTGAGTTTGATCCATGACAAATAATTTTGCCAAGCCAAAATCTGCAATTTTAGGGTTCATATCTTCACCTAGCAGAATGTTGCTAGGTTTGAGATCCCGGTGAATAATTCGAAGGCGAGAATCTTCATGGAGGTAAAGAAGACCGCGGCCAATTCCTCCTATAATTTTGTAGCGTGTTTGCCAATCTAAATGTCCATGATTGATTGGATCTAAAACCAATTTTGTTAGACACATGTAATGTGCTCTTGTGGTGTACCTTAAATTTGTGTATCATATATAAAATCTATAATAAGTAATAACTAAAAGGTATACTAAGGAGTAGAGGCTAACATACCAAAAATGAAGTGATTAAGACTTGTATTAGGTATATATTCGTAAATGAGGAGCCTTTCCTCCCCTGTCAAGCAAAAGCCTAGGAGCCTTACTACGTTCCGGTGTTGAAGTTGAGCGAGTAACATGACTTCATTTTTAAATTCCCGTTCACCCTGTTCAGAATTCTTACAGAGCCTTTTCACTGCAATATGCTGTCCGTTTAATAACATACCCTGAAAGTAAGTTTATAAAAAGAAAAATTATATTAAGGGTAAATGTTGAGAAAATATTCTTCTTATATTGTTTGGATTTATCTACCGTGGAGCATATACTTGTATCCCATACAAGCCCACCACAACAAAAATAAGTTTACTACTTTCACATTAGCAAGTACGAGAAAACAATTGCAAATTACCTATTAACAAATTAGCATGAGCATAGTTTTATTTAACACAAAACGATTGCAATTGCAGTGAAAGGTAAAGCTGTACTATTTTGTTACCTTGTAAACAGATCCAAATCCACCTTGTCCAAGCTTATTGGCATCAGAAAAGTCATTGGTCGCAGATCTTATAATTTCAAAGTCATATTGTAATGAATCCTCAAAACTAAATTTTTCTGAATTATCATCTGAAAAGGAGACAACTTGAATGAAAAATTGTTTGAAACGCAAAAGTAATGAGACAGAAGTACACATATATAACCTACTTTCAAGTTTCCCCCTTTGTTGCTTCACTCTTGAGAAAATGCATATGCCGGTGAAAAGCATAGTAACAAATGCAATCACAACCACAATGATGATGATGATAATAGTTTTTTTTGTGTTACTCCTCTTTCCTGGGAAAAATATATATACTAGTTAACAGAAAAGTTGTTGACTAAAAGAAAAAATTGTTCAAATTATTGATATATATTATATGATCGCTAGAGTGGCCTCTCGATAAGCAAACCTTAGTTTTAAGTGATGTATCCATACTTTTTTATATGTATAGAAGTCCTTAACAGAGAAGCCTTATATATACGCAGGGATACATACCTTGCTTGGATGGAACTGATGGTGGAGTTACTGGAGTTGTTGGAGTAACCGGAGTTGAAACATTTACTATTGAATCTGATGTAGCCTCGTAGAAAAGATCGGCCTCATACCTTAGAGTACAGCTCGGTTTAAGAACTCGTCCTCCTCGCTTTGCACCAATATGGCCCTGAATATCAGACATGGCCTTTTTAAGGCAATTACTGCAATTTTGATTGTCTAAATCCGGAGTGCACTGCACAAGTGCATATATCATTTCCCTTCCCGGAACTGTTGCATGTCCTGCTGCGTACTTTTTAACAGAATCCCCTGAAGCAGCTTTGTCACTTAAATATTGCAACACGGGGTTTAGCACCCGCTCGTACTCTTGGGCGTTTGACACATTATTTTGGCTTGGGACGTACACACTAGGATCGTCTTTCTCGATACCAAATATCGAGTAGTCCGAGTAACGTACCATACAATGGGGGCCCATAAGGTTGCTTCCCTTTGATACAAACATGTTTGCAACAGATTGACAGTGTTGTTCTTGAGACAGCTACTACAGGCTTTGAGTCCGAGGTCTCCTCGGCACATTGCAATTGCATTCACTTTGTTGGAGTCTTGCCCGAGAGAAGAGTTGTAAAAGCCGGAGTTAGCTTGGTTTTGGGTAGGGCTGGAAGAGAAGGAGGTGAGGAGGCTGTTGAGATTTTGTTCGTACATGCTGCCATTAGTGAAACTGCCCGTATTGGAACATGTCCAGCAGAAGTCACGTCGAGAGCAATCTTGGGCTAAGGTAGGAACAACAATGAGGTCTAAGATTAAGAAAAGAAGCAACCAGATTGAGAAACCCATTTGCCTCGATCTGTTGCTCAAGTCTAAAGGAACTCTATGCTATAAGAAGATGACATTTTGGAGCTTTAAGGACTAGTTTTCAACCCACTCTACACGACAAAAGAAGAATAAGAAGGAACCAAAGTCTCTCGACCAACGAAATTTTATCTGTAAATAAAACTAATGGGAAATCTGGTCCAGGTCCCGTATGGTTTTATGAAAAGCAACAAAATTGACCACATATTATTCTTTTCTATTTTATACTAGAAAACGCGTCCGCGCTTTGCTGCGGAGAAATCGTTGTATGTTGTTGAATTGCATTGGGACAGCCAGGCAAGAAATACATGACTAAAGCTTGGATGGATTTGAATGCTTGAAAATCCATCCAAGGACATCATTTTCCCCTATGTTTTTACTTTCCTTCTTCACTTTGTCCTTCATTTTGAGGTTAATTGTAGGGGTGGGCAAAAAACCGATTTGGACTTAAAAATCAGCCGAACCGGTCCGGTTCGTTAACCAAACCGCTTGCAAAAACACTGAAAACTGCATTTACCCAACTGAACCAAATCTTTTCGGTTTGGACCCAGTTTTGTCACTTAAACCGACCGGAGAAAACCAAACTGCCAAGATTAAAAATAGGGCAAATTTCATTTTACCTCCCTGATCTTTAGACCTTAAATCATATGTGCCCCTGCGCTTTTAATTTCATCACGGGTACCCTATACTTACCAATTTCAATCAATCTTGTCTAACCCTTGACTTTCTTGCTAACTATTATGTGATGTATTTTGAAATTATAGTCACATACAAAATAATTTTGCGTGCCCTATTAGTGAATTTTCATCATACATGGGAGCCCATTAAATCCACATTTTCAATTTACAAAATACTTAACAAAAAAATTAATGATTTGACATGATTGATTAAATTGGAGAACACATGGGTGTATATGATAAAATTTAAAGTGCAGCATCACAACTGATTTAACGTTTAAAGGTTAGGGAGGTAAAATGAAATTAACTATTAAAAATATATGTATATTCTTTTAATGTGCTGTCAAATTTTTAGTGGGTAAGGCTTATTTCGGGTGCACCTTACCACACACGATCTTAACACCTACTATAAAAGCTAACAACCCTAGAAGCTTTCTCATTTCCTCACCTCATCCCTCTCTCTAGCGGTCTCAGCCGCTTTTCTCTCACGTCTTAGACTCTCAGCCCTCTCTCACCCTTTTCTCTCGCACTCTCTTCTAGTCTTCTATCTCACGCTGTCAACATGAGGTCTACTGCGTCCACTACGTCATCCACCGCAGCCTCTCGTATCCAAAGGTACTTCTCTGTTATACTGTTATTCTTTCATAAGTTTCATGTTCATAGATCTGATCTCTTTCAGTTTTTCTTTTCGCTTCATGTTTTGGATTCATGGAAATTATTATAGATTCGACTAGATTCATGTTCATGGATCTGCTATTTCTCTTTCAATTTTGATACTTTAGATTCGATCAGTATGTAATGGTGAGATATGGGTTTGTAAGCATCTGCCTCCCTTTAGATTGCATGGGTTCATAACAAACTATTTAGATCCGAGAGGTTTTTGTTTCTGTTAGAGAAATTAGTTGCTTGCATATTTGGCTGGATTGGAATTATTATAACTGATTATTTACGTAGTGTTTCTGATGTTTGCAGAGAATTAATAACACCTTTGCCAAGAAATATATAGGCGATGGTGATGTTAACCTACAAATTCCAAATGGGAGCACTTGGCCATATCAAATGATTTATTGTTTATTATAGTCTGCAAATTTGGGCTAATAAGCTCAGAAAATAATAATCGGCAAATCTAAGCTATTAAGCTAAGAAAATACCAATTCATGAATCTCACGAGTTAGTTCATGAATTTCACTTTGGAACAAAAAAGAAAATACCTATGTTAGAAAACTGGTATAGGATTTGTTTGTTCTTTTAATACCTTTGCTAAATACAAAATTGGGCTTGAAAATGGCTTGAAATTGGGCTGAAAAAAAGCAGGTAAAACCGTAAAACGTAAAGACGTAAAACTTGGGCATTCAAATTGGTCCAAAAAAAGGCAACTTAAAAGGAAAAATGGGCCAAAACTGAAAGTTCGGCCCAATCGGAAACCGAACCGGGCCGACCCGAAAATTCGACCCAACCGAAAACTCGGCCCACTCATTTTTTGCCCAACCGACTACTTTGGGTCGGAAAAGGTTTGGGCTTCAAACCAAACCGGCCCGACATATGCCTAGCCCTAGTTAATTGGCCCTTTGTTGTCATATTCTCTCTTCGATCCGTCTACATCTAGATTCATTGGTATGTCTATAGAGATAGGCAATAATCTATTTAAAACACAGTAAAAACTTGGAATATCATAAAAACTATTATATTGTTATATGCACTCAAAGCCAAACTTAAAGTCCCAAGTACTCATTTCAGCATAGTAGTCCAAACCCAAGTTAACTTAATATACATGGTAAGATCTGCTCCAACAAAGAGGATAATCAATCTCTACATAATTCCAAGAACCAATAAAGTTCATTCTTTATAAACTGAAATAACTTTCAAAAATTGAAATTCGTACCGCTACAAATTACAAATTGTAAACAACATCAGAATAGAAAGCTCAAATATTCAACAGATCAAACCGAAGACCCATACTAATAGCTCAGAAATTAAAAGGCAAATCAGCTCAGAAAGAACTAACCGTTGAGATGATGAGGTGGGAATCCCGTTTCCTGAATCTCTCTCTATCTCTTTGTACAAAGCAAACAACACACACCCGATCTCTCTATCTTTTTATCACAGCCGATCTCTCTATCTCCCTCTGGATCGCTTTTCTCTTAGCTATAAATTTGACTTAGTAAACGTCTGGAAGTCATGGAACCTCTGGAAGGGTCAGTAGAGGCTAAAAACAGAGCAAGTAGGCGGGTGGGTTTACGATTCTCCGCTTGACGGGTTTCTAGACATTCTATGGCAACCCAAAATTGTGAGAAAAATCCAGGGGCAAAACCGTCACTCCATTTCAAGCCCTTGTGAACAGTATCTCTCCTTTAGTATATAGTAAATTTCATCCATATCCTAGCCAAGTTAATAGACCATGCTCATTGAAATGGTCTGCAGTTTCCTTCTTATGTTTGGTTCTAACTAGAAAGTGTGCCTGCGCTTTGCTGGGGATAGGGTATCTAATAATGAAAGTTGAAATGGATCACAATATGCTTTGAAGCTGCTTGACATTCACAGATTCGTCAAACCTGGATAATCAACCAGAGAATTAGACTTGTAGAAAATGTGAATCAGATATGTTATCAGAAGAGGTATGATGAACTGTAAATGTATATTTATTTTTCCAATTGAAATGTAAACTGTTGCCAAGAAATAAAAAAAAGTGAGATGTGTTTGTTGCCTAAGGCGATAATTTAACTGCTGAAATTTGCACGTTAGTGTGTGCACACACACACACACATATGAATGGATCTTCTCTGAAAAGTCCGTATGCAGAGAAAGAGGAGACTCATCAAGAAGGTTGCAAGAGAAAGATAGAATGGCATGAACTTGATGCTCCTTGTCTTGATCACTAATTTCTGAAATAATGGATATATGTTAAATCACATGTGTGGTAAATGTGAAATTAAAGCAACTTAGAAATTGCAGTGTCTGAAAGCAAGTTAAAAGTGATATGTTAGAGGTGCAGTAAACATTGAGATAAGTGAAAAAACATTCGAATATCTGATAAACGTTTGCCTTCCATCATAGTGTAAAACTCTTTAGCTCACAAAGATTATTTATTTTGTTTTGAAAATTCTGGTATTAGTTTGCCCAACAGTAACTAAAGCAAGGTAAAGAAATGCCTATCAGGGGAAGTGCTAACATGAGGAATGAAGTAGATGCCTTTGACCAGTCATACCTGCTTTCTAACATGCTTATGGTAATCTGGATTGCGAAAAACTGATCAGCTATTGCTTGAAACTGCAGCATGTTAACCCTAAACCTCAATTTGCCGCTCAGATAGATCATAGGTAGAGAACCTGAATAAATAAACAAACTTTACTATCTAATATACTCCAAATTTAGTTTATTTTTCTGCTATACTATCAGTCAGTATGAACCCAAGAATTAGGCCAGTTGCAAGAACCAGAGATCCCTCATATGCTTCTTTCCAGTACACTAAAAAACAGTGATTGCATTTTATTACAATAAGGCATGACATTCTAGCTTAAAGCTATTAGCTGACATAGATAGATATGGTGTAAACTCTTCTAAAGAAAGGATTCAAATTAAGTACTATCACTGATATAAATCAAATCATGTTTCATATCACTACTATTCTTCAATTAGGAACTGAAAGTTTACCAATTAAAAGCGAAAAAATATATTAGTATCATCATATACAATACCTTTGCAGACTAATCTCAGTAAAAACAAATAGCAAAGACCCTTTTAGCAATTATATGAGAAGTCAACCCATCCAATAACAAAGAACAAATGAATGAACAACAAAATCTATTATCACACGGAACAAAGTTTTCAACATCAATTGATTAATCTATGTAGAAAGACGAAGGTAGATAATTTTGTAATAGAAATCAATTGATTGTATGAAAGGGAAATTTTACCCAGTCTTCGGTGATGTTGATTGTGATGGATAAGCCTGATATTGCGTAACAGTAGATGGTGACTTTGATGGAGGCTTCTCGAATTGGAAAGCAGCTGGAGATGTCGGTTTTATACACAGGGATTCAGAGCAAAAGTTTAATCCGAGGGTGAATCCCTTTTCAACACTGTACGTTTCTACTGTATGTCTCTACTCCAAATTATTGAAAGGGAATACTCATTATCATCCTGCAAACTAAAATATTTTTTTAGGATCTTAAGGTTGAAAATCAAAAACGAAAGCCTGCAAAAAGAGTTTCAATAAAATTCTAGTCTAAACTTTTCTACTATGTTACAGAGAATGTCCAAACTTAAAGTCTCAAACTTTCAATCACAGAGCTTGATACTTGATTCTAGTCTGTGATTTTATATAATCAATAAAATCAGTAAACCAAATATGTTTGATTAAGGACCTCAAAGATTGTAGAACCTACTATTATGCTAGACCTATTCAACAAAAACAGAACAGGAAACTATCATTCAAAAACAAAACAATGAGCTACTGAGGACTGAGGAGTGACACAACCAATGCAACCAAAAGAACAGTAACCATTCAAGCAATTGCAGCAAAACTCTCAATTTCAAGCTACATATCTCATTTTGATTAAACCTTTTAATCTAAAGGCCCCCTAATCTTGTGACTATCAGATATGCAATGCAATACCACATTAGAAAAGATAATGTAATTGTAAATAAGAAGGCTCACCTATTTAAAAACCATTATATTCAATAATTGAAACATCTGGTCTTGCATTTTCTTTGCTGTCAGAATCCATCGATATGCCCGGGCATCCACCCTGTTTAAAACCAACTGTCATGCCTAAATCTCAAAACCAATATATGATTAAGGTTACATTGTTGGAAACTAAAGAGCAACTATTATATTTTTAGGATTACATCTCAGACAAAGACACACCAACATTGACCACTTGCAGAATGTATACAATTGTCACTGTTCAGTCAAAAGTGGAAATGAGTAATTCTCCCAACTCAAGAAATCAAAACGCACAAAACTCAAAACATCCGAGACTACAAAACTCTATATACCAACATTAGTAAAAGAGAAAGAAAAAAAATTACGCGTATAGGGGTGCAAAATGAAAATGAAACTACTCAATTCTATAAACACTCCATAATGCTTCAAAGAATATGAACGTTCCTATCTTTACACACTGAACCTAATCATAATACTCTCTGACCATTTAGTTTTATTTGCTGAAATTAACAAAACCCAAAAACATTTTTGATGGAAACAAATAAACAGGTTTTTGTTTTCAAATATATTTCAGTTTCAAATTGGATAATAGAAAGCGAAAGTTCTCTCTCGATTGATGTTGATAGTGCAGCAGTTGAAGTCAACTTTGACCGATGCTTCCCGAAAGAAGTAGAGACTTGGTTCTTTGGATTATATATTGAGGGTACATGGCAAAATTGTAAATTTCCAGAAAAGATGGATAAAGCTGTAATCAAAATCAGCTTGTCGGTAAAGACGAACTGATCCGAAAAATTGAAGCTTATTCTGAATGGTATGAATTATCAATACCTGAGAGGATCAGAACCTTGAATAGTTATAACAATGAGATGAAAGGAACTGAAATCTCAGCAGCCATACATCTTCTGTCTTTGTCCAGTTGCCTCTGGTCAACTGCAATAAAGGTGATAATCAAGTTCCAAACTATTGTAAGAAACATACAGAGAAGTCATCCAAAAGAACAATAGAATTCATTATATGCTACTAAAAGATGATAAGCAAACAATATTTCCTATTATACTGACTAGATAAGAGTTCTCCTATTTGCAATGATACAAATGAAAGACTTAAAGAAGTAGTGTTTCACCTCTTTCGTAAACTTCGTTCGAAAAGATGGGTTTGTTCTGAAATGTTGGATCTCTTTCTTCTTGATCTGCATGAAAACTCTGAATCGAACTGAGGGGCTTCAGTCGAACAGAGATGAAGGCCACTGCATATATAGTAGCTTCAAGTATCATTTACAATCAGCAATCTTCATGCATTTGGTGCCATAAGAATGTTACTAATCATTCAGTTTTAGCAAAAACTATGAAGAAGTACCGAAATTAAAGTAAATGAGAAATAGACCCAGACACCATGAACTATAACATGTACATTACAATGTCTGCATCTCCAAATTTAGCCAACATATACGTATGGCTCTAACTTCACAATTTTCTCCAAGATCTGAACCAATAAGGTGGTTTGGTGCCACTCACTCTTATTTTTCAAAATTAGGATTTCAGGACCATATAGGTAAAATTATACATTAGGTATAGTAAACCCGTTGATTGTTAAATAAAAACTCAGAATGGAATATGAGTTACTGGGTACTTGAGAAGTAGAGAGCAAAAACTGGAAAACTACACCCAAGACTCTAATAGCTAGAATTGAAATCTGATTCTCTTTGAAGCTGGTTAATTGCTTATAGATTTCCAATTTTAAGTAGCTAGAAATTTTCTGCTTCTTAAAATTATATATTCATCCCATCCAGTTGTGAACAAAAGAGAAGTATATAATCCCATTTCATATTTGTGCAAAAATCTACAATGTACAAACTTTTAGACGAATACATGAAGCTCAAATCTTTTCCAAAGAGGGACAATTAAGAGGCAAAAGCTCTGGAGTACTACAACTTCCCAGGTACAACTCCCCTAATTTCTGTAAAAATTTAATCTTCACCCTACCCTTTTCTATTAAAAAACAAAAAAAAACAAAAAACTGTGCTAATCTTCTTTCACCGCTTCTTCTCACAATCTCTCTCTGTTGCTCATGCCTAACTCGTCAGAAACACTCACGAAGAAGAATTAAACCAATATCACTTTCACAGTCAACAATTGGATGCAATTGACTGAGACATCTCACAATGATATTCATAGAATTTACAAAAAAAAAAAAACAACAGATATAAATTGAAAGAGCGCGACTAAGGACGAACATAATAGGAACTGTTGTAGAAACAAAACAATTGACCAAGACTGATTGTAAAATCCTTGCATATATATTCAATCAACTTAGCATACCGCATCCACAAAAATCAAAAGCAAGCCACAGCTCTTCTTTTGGTGAAAGATCCCTCCCAAACCTGATCCAAATCTTGCTATGGATCTCTACTTCGCTCTCAATGTTTCTGTCTCTCCCTCTCGATCAACTGAAACATGACCTCTTCCAAAACAAACCCAAACCTCTATTATTTTTTCGCCCTCAGAGTTGCTCTCTCCCTCTCGATCACTGTCGCTCTTAGAGTTTTTGTCTCAGAGTTGTTGTATCTCTCTCCCGATCAAATAAAATTAAGAACGACGAAGCATTTTAAAGCTTAACCAAAATAGTATCCATGTTCATAATCAGATTCCGAATTCACATATTTCAAACAAAAAAGGATAAATCATAAAATGAATTGATTTCATACAAACAGATAGTTCAATTCTAAAACAAATAGAAATTGTTTTGGTATTAATCTTGGCGGCTGACCTTGATACTCTGGACAAACCCCGGCTCTTATAATTATATCGCATTGTTGAGATCACCACTCTCAGAATAAAAACACCATCGCATTGTTCAAATCTTACAATAGCTACCTAGACTGTATACCACAGTAACAATCAATGACTGGCAACCTCAAAAACAAAACAAAAAAGATATATTGTAAACTTATCCTATCCTACCCTACCCATTCAGGCCATAAAACCTAGAAGCCAAAATCTTAAAAAGATGAAAACTTTCAGATCGAGATTACCTTTTAAATGCTGCAGATGCTATTGGAGTATCAAATCGAAAGAACAGATACAAAAAGAGCCTCTTCGCCCAACACAGACCGATTAACAAACCTGGATTTGCCCAAATCTCCAGTCTAATCATGAGAAGAAGAAATCGTTTAAATCCCTCTACCGCTCTCGAATGTTTCGTCTTTGAGATGGTCAGTGTTGTATGACTTGTATCTCTCTCCCGATGGCCCTCATCCGTAAAACTATGGCAAAATTGTAGTTGGGGCAAGTAGGAAGGGCAAAACCGTCATTCCATTTCGGGCCTGAGTGAACACTAACTCATCTTTGGTATATAGTAAACTAGTGTAACCAATGATGTGCTAAGGATAATTTGGACGCTCATATGTACTCACACTGAAGTTTCCACCCATCAGTTCCAGTAGTCACTTTATAGAAAGGAAAGTGGCCATAAAACCAAACCAAATGCTCCGAAGGCCACTACACCAGGACCCAGAATTTTGGAAGATATCACCACTATCTGTCAATCACGTTGGTGTCTGTCTCCCACTTTTGTTGTAGTGCTTGCACGTTAAACTGAGCCCGTAGACATGCAGAATGTTAAAAACGAAGTTTGTATGAGTAGAATACCCTTTACAGAAGTTTAATGATTTCAGTGGAGTTTTTTGGATACTTCTATATGTGAGCCCTCGAAAATTTTGTTTAATTTTTGGAAGGTAATTTTTTGCCAATAAGATTTTTCCGCAAGGTGACTCAAGTGAAGGAAATGACTTTGGAGATTGTTTTAATGTCGAGACCCACCTATTGGGCCTTATGATTTAAGTTTGGGCCGAGATTCTTTCATTTGGGCCTAGAAGGTTACAGGAGTTTAGTAAAGCGATCGTTTGTTGAAGTTTCGAAGATGATAAATTGAGTTGTAATAAATTTTTGGATTTTTGGATTTTTACGAGATCGAGTTTTGGGCCTAGGACGAAGTTGAGAATTAACTTAGGAAGTCTCCGACAAAAAAAAAAAAAAAATGAAAGAAAAGTTACGAGCCCAAAACCGAAAGCAATTAGCTATAAGAGTTTCGTAATTCGTTGCAAGGGCAAAATGGGTATTTCACAGACATAAGCATAAATAGGAATTGGAAACCCCAAAAACCTAAGGGCATGTTTACTTACTTGGAATGGAAAATAATCATGAATCGGAGACAAGTGGAATGGGAGAAGAAAGGAATCGGTATTGATTCCGGAGGAATGATTCCTAAACCCATCTCCCCCCTTTGTAATCGAATTCCTAAGTATTTAGGAATCGATTCCTGATAAGGAGGTGAGACCTACATCCATTCTGATTCCTTCATGTGTTAGTAAACGCAGGAATTCTTTTACCCGGAATAATTCCGTTTCTTTTATGTGTTAGTAAACACAGAAATGTTTTTACCCCGTAATCATTCCTTTTCTTTACAAGTAAGTAAACGTGCCCTAAACTCACTCATTTTTTCCCTCAGCTGCGTCCTCCTCTCTCTCTCTCTCTCTTCTTCTTCCCTCTACAACCACCGGAGAACACCATCTCCAGCCACCTCTTCTTGACACCGCTTGCACCCTTCGAACCAGCACCTAAATCTGATCAGAGCCCAGCCATTCCGCCACCTATCGAAAGCTCCTAACCACCACATGCATGCCCGGAAAGCTCCACCGCCACTGCCCTCCTCGTTCGTCGATTTCCAACCATCCCTCACCACATCGACACCACCATTAGACTCAGCAAGCCCTAGAGAGCAAAAACCTGAACCGTGGCCTCAAACTCTGATGCCAGAAAACGCTGTGCGAGCTCGCCGGAAACCATAGCTCTACATGTCGTCATTTTTCAAATCCTAGCCATGTCTGAGTTACATGACCACCATGGATGAAGTCAGCACCTCCAAGAGCATAACCCTCTAACTCCGACCTCTAATTCCGGCAAGAGCCGCAGTACGAGCTGCCGCCGTGCATCACTGCCGAGCTCCCAGACCTTCTTAACTAGGTAATTTCGTCCTCTCCCTTTGGAAAATGCCTTGAGTCAGTGTGAATCGAAAACCTTAATTCACTGCTCTCTGATTTGGAATATGAGGTTTGTGGAATCTGCCAAAAATTGAAGCTTTGGAGAAGAACTGAGCTACTGGGTCAGTTTTGATTAAAATCGAATAAGGTGAGAATCACAGACTCTGTTGAATACGAAATTGGATGTGGGTTGTCCGTTAACTAGTGTTTTGCTTGCTAGGAATATGAGTAGTTGACAGTGGTGAAATGCAGCTATGATGAGTTCGCTTCTAATTTGGAGAAGAAAGAAACTGTTGGTTCAGTTGAAGTGATACCAGGGATTTGTAAGGATTCTCGAACTCTGTTTTGGTTATGAAAATTGGTTGAGGGTTGATTTTAATTATGTTATGCTGCTAGGAATTTGAAAAGCTAGTGGTGATAGAGTAGCTGATTCCAAGCAGCCCAAAATGGATTCATCCTTCTTGGAAAAGGAGAACGGTAAGGGTTTGGCCATCGGTTCTGCCACATAATTTTTGTGTTTGATGGAGTTGTAACTTTGTGGATTACTTAAGATGAAATTGGTTGAATGTATGGACAGAGTTGGTCTTCTCAATTAAGATGATGTATTTGGCTTTGGAAATGTCATTTTGCTAATGAGCTTAATTTGGTGGTAATTGAGAATTAAAACTCGATGTGTTGAATGAAGTCGAAGCGATTAAGTAATCACAATTGTTTGAGAAATTGATTATGAAAATGGTAGATTTTATTTGATTGAGCTAAATTAGGATATTGGATTAACGTTCATGAAATAAGGGTAAAAATCAGAGTATTCTAGTGTCGCCATATCCCCAAGTTATCGTAAGAATGTGATCATTCGGGAATGGTAATTACTATTTACTTGCTTAAGGTTTAGAGACTAAGTAAAAATGTCAATTTGGTTGACCCGAATTACATTAAGGAACGAAGTACGATCACCATATCCCGAATGAGCTTACTACGTTAAGTGAATTGTTCGGGAATGGAAATTGTGATTTATTTTTCTAAAAGTAAAAAGGTGAAAGAAATGAAGTCAAAGTGCTAAGTATAATCACCATATCCCAAATGGTTCAAATGCAATATCATTCGGATTATTTGGGAATGGATAGTAGATTTTTATGTTAAAGGATAATTCGATGGACTTTAAGGAAATTAAGTGAATGCCTTAGGTGCTCAATTGATTAAGTTAATGACGTCAAGTTACTTATTGGTTTAATTTTATTATAAAGGACTCGAGCATGTGCACTTGGATTTGGACAAATGATCGAAAGTCGGGAACGAACCCGAATGTGGACGAGCACTCCAATTCCAGGTAGGGTGAGCTGTCTCTTCCTTGTTAGAGGCTTTTCGATATATGTGGAATGCTCAAGTATAATACTATGTTGCCTGCAAGTACGTTTTTGTTGTTTATTAGTCGATGCCTTGTGATATCCGTGTTTCCATAACTGATAATTGTTTACTGCGAAAACCGAGGCTAGACTTGCATTTTGAGATACTATACCCATCATATGTTTGTACTTGTGACCTGAAAGTGAATGGGACCTAGATGCGTAGATTCCTAGGGATCCCATGGTGTCGATAACCGTGAACCTCCGGAGGGGGCTGTGCTCCTATGTTTGTCGAGGAAGGGTGAGTACCGACAGTGAACCAGTCATAGGAGACTTAGGGTCAGAAAATGGACGCTTTCGCTACTTGTAGCCATAAGGACTATAGAGTAGTTGGCCGGTTCTCTAAGGATAACGAACCGGGTCAGTCACCGCTTTGTTTTAGTTTAGCCGGCAGGTAAGTATCTCGGAGCTCCAAGTTGTGTGAAACATGCTGCATATGTTTTATCAAAGAGAATAAATGTTTGTGGTTGCCTCTTTTTAAAGCATTTTTGATAAACGTGCACAATATTATGTAGTAAATATTTTCAAATATATTATTTTTCAAATCTAGCATGATTGGGTCGGCCCCTACTAGGCATGCGAGGACGAAAGCTCACCCCTACAACAGTGTGCAAGTTTCGAGCATGTGGTCGGGGGGCGTACAGAGGAGACACATGGCCCGGCTTGGCGCATTTCTCTTTAACTTTATCAAAAGAAGGTTTTGGTCCTTAATCGGACTTTGAAGTCACTTATTTATTTGCTTTTTAATTGTTTCCTATTCGCTTATTTACAAAATTTCGAGAGACCCGCAACCCTGGGGCGCATCTCTTATACTTATATTTACTTAGTGATTTGTTATTTCCCGAATTGGGCTCCTATTGTAAACCCAAATCCTTTAGCCTATTTTAAATTCCGCTTCTGAAAACTTGTAGTTCGGTTGCTAGAATGATTTGTTCAAGAAAGTGTTTTGTAAACCAACAGTCTAAACCCAAAAGGCCTTGCGTTTTCGGGTTGATGAGTTATCGAGATGTCATTCGTGACATGTCGGTTTCTCATTGGCTCGGGGTCGCGGCGCTGTAGGACCCCTCTCGCGGGTCACCGCACTATAGGGGTATTATCGACATTTCCCTATCATGTGTATAAAAAGGGCTAACCCTAGCATTTTGGGACAGACCCCCTTTTCTCCCTTAGGCCATACACAAATAGACTACAACTCGGGTTGACCCAACCTGCATCACTACTCAAGATGTGACCCGACTTTTCCGCCGTCTTCTGGCCACCCAAGCTCTCGCCATCGGTTGTGAAAGGAACTTTTTTTCATGATGATGAGATCCTTGTCTATGGATTTCATCAATTTGAATCCAAGAAGGGGGATAAAAGCAGTTTTGTTCCGCTTCGGGTCCTTCCACTCGACCTGGTTCTCCCGTCATGCTCCGATCGTTTCTAGTTGCGCTGCTACATGGGTTTTGTAGCTCTCGGCATCCTCATTATGCCCATACAAGTCTCACTCATCAATTTAGCTGGAGGAAGGAGAATTGAACTATGGAAAGTTTCGGGTACCGAAATGTTCGACTTAAATTCTGAACCCCTCGTTTGAAATTTGGTTTAGTTGTAGCTGAAAAAGTTGTTAGGCTCGTTGTTATGAACATTTTGGCATAGATATCGACTCCTAATTTGGGGTTGAGGGAGTGGCGCGTGGGGCCTGTGGCAACATTTCTGGCCTCGTGTTTTAGTTCGTTAGGTAGAGCTTAACCTTACAAACAAGTTCTGATGATGTTTGTAGTTATTGTTAAACGTTTGGTGAGTGATTGGATTGGAGTAGTTTTAGGATATTCGAGTTTCGGTTCCTGATAATCTGACTATTAGATTGTTGTGATTTTTCATTAGGTTGTTAGAATTAGCAAGTTGGCGAAATCCGAGAAATAGAGGCTGATTTCGATGTGATTTCAGATTTTCAGGAATTACATGAATTATTAAATTTGGCTTTCGGCGTTCATTTGAATTCGTAATTAGCTAAGCATTATCATATTCTAATGAGAGTGTCAAATTTGAATGTTGATTATGGTTTGCGGTTTCTTTGGATGTGATCTCCTATTGGATTTGTGATTTTGGATTAATATTTCATATTTGTGTTTATTTGTAATGTATGATTTTCATCGAATATCTCGGATTTGAACTCTATAGTGACTTGGTATATATGCTTCACATTGAATTTTGGTGAATTTTGGTTATGATTATGGGTTGTCGGATTATGAATGTTATGATCATTGATCGAGTTATTTTGTATTATCATTTCAATTATTATATTGATTGGATGTGATGTGTTGGAGACACTAGGAAGAAGGGATGAACTAGTGGACTCAATTTGTGGCACCAGAAGAGAGACTAGGTACTAGTAGTCATAGTTGGAGATGAAGCATTAGGAGAGAGAGGGTGAACTAGTGGTTGATATTGTTGTTGTGACACCAGGAGAGAAGGGATGGATTGTTGGCCGATGCTGTTGTAGTGACACCAGGAGAGAATGGATGGACAAGCAGTCGTTATGATTGTTGATTTGAGATATGTATGGTATGTATGATGTGATTTGAGATATTTATATATGATTAATTGATGATTGTGTGTAAATTTATGTCTATCACCTAATGATCATCGATGGGTACTATAAGTCATGCAATTCAGTACCTTCATGTGACCGCCTATCGAACACTACTGCTGATCAGTGCTAATGTAGAGATGATCATAGTGTCTGTTTGGTGAAAGTTACGAATGATGTACAATGCATTTACCAACTCCCGATTGTTAAATAGACTTCTTTGAATTTCATTATTGGGCTTATAATGTATTTTCGGTCAAGATTTAAGTGTTGTATGGTTATAATTATGGGAAGTAGGTGTGCTCCAGAAAGTTGAGGTTGAAATTATGCTATTAGAAGTTGGGATGGCAATGGGGCGGGTTTGGGATAAGGATCACAATACCATCCCCATCCCCATCCCCATCCCCGGGGTATCCCCGCTCCAATCCCCAATAAAAATATATTGGGGTGTCCCCATCCCCACTGGGGACGAAGTCTCCAAAACCTCCCCAAATCCCCAATAAGAATTTAAAAAATAGAATAAATTTTTTTCTCATATTGCCTTTTTTAAAATCAAAATCTACAACAAGTAAAATTAAAACATGATTAAATTCATAAATCATAATTTGGTGAGTGCAAAAGTCAAACACCATTAAAGTAAAGTAGTAAATGTATATATTTGTGATTTATATTATAAAAAATATATATTATATAAATTAAAATATATATAAATTAAATATATGTATATATCATTGGGGTGGGTTTGGGGATGAAGATCATAATACCATCCTCGCCTCATCCCCGATCTTAGATAGCGGGGTTTGGGGATTTCCATCCCCATTCCCCATTTGTCCCCGAATTCTCCTCCCATTTGGGGCGAGTATCCAATGGAGCTCCGCCCCGCTGGGGATTTTTGCCATCCCTAATTAGAAGGGTTTAGTTTGTTTGCAAGTTTGGGTAATCCATTGTAAGGGGAAATTCTACCAAATTTTCGGTAAAATTTCTCCTAAAGTGGGCCTTGCATGACTACTTGATGAAATCTGAGGCGCATCTTGTCACCATTGATCGCATGTAATTCTTTTTGTTTTTTTTTTCTTATTGAGTGAGTCATTATCTGTAATTTTCACTTTTAATAAAATAAAATATGATATTTCATTAAAAATGAGACTATATCATAATATACAATATATACTCATGAACACAAAAGAACCATTTCACAACTTTAAGTCACACCCTAGATATGCGATTATATCAACCAAGAATTTAAGTTCGAGTTTCGTGACCATCTTGCCTAAGAATTGTCATATATATAAAGCCTATGAATTTAACTCTCACCCCAAGATAAGAAAAGGGGCCAAACAAACTCATAGCTGTTTAAGGGTTTGAATCTTCGCAGCCAAGTGACACAGCCGAAAACCCTATCTTTATAGAACGCGCTCCGCGCGTGAAGGAGAGAAGGCAGAAAACCGAAGGTGAGTGTGCTTCTCCCGGCCGAGCGCCACTGGCTTCACCGCCGCTGCGTCTCGGTCCGGGAGAGGCGGGTGTTTTTCTGAGTTGAGGGGGCTCCTAAGGCAGCGGCGCGGCTCTGGGAGGGGGACTGTGTCGGCGTCTCCGGTTTGGACGAATCGGTTTCGATCTGTCTCTCTCGACTCGTGGGCAATGGAAGCGGAGGTGCAGCGTCGGAATCCGGAATTCTGGCGGTGGGTTCCAATGTCGTCGTCCCTACTTCTCTGGGCTGGGATGGTCAGATCTGAATGTGGCGGTGCCGATCCCGAAGGGATCTGTCTCGATCTCTGCTTTGGATCTGCTTATCGTCGTCAGAGTGGTGCGGGGGTGTCTTCAGGGTGGTGCTGCGGCGAAGGGATTCGACGTGTTGCTGTCTTGATGCGAGGTGGTGGCTTTGGGGCTCGCCGGCAGTAGGAGGGGTTGCCTGACGTGCTGGCTCTCTGCTTGGGATGGTGGTCTTTGGGCTGCGCTTTTGTTCTTGGGCTTCTCTGGTTTTGTATGGTGTCATGGTGTTTAGTTACTTGTTGTTTGTTTTCGGTGATTGTCTTACTGAGAATAAGTCCCTCCTCTTGTGAGTGAGGGTTTGGGTGTTTCTGGGTAGGGTCGTTGCTTTCTGGTTATTAACGTGATGGTGAATCACCCCTACACGTGGTCTGGCTGTTTTAGACACGGTGTCCGAACGGGTGGAAACAGTTCATCTTAATGTTGATGGCAGGATTGCATCGATATAGTTAGGTTTGGTTAAGGGTTAAGTTTGGTTAGGGGTCGGGCCTTTTAGGCTTGTGTAAGTCACGTTGTTGACGGTCCCATAACTGTAGTTACATGGATGTGCAACCTGTATGGTTGTCTGGTTTATTAATGGAATACTTTACTTTTCTCAAAAAAAAAAAAAAAAAAACTCTCACCCGAAAAAGAAAAAAAAAAAAACGCCTAGAATGTTTATGTGAATAATCAACCAGGCCACCAGCGCTATCGATTGCAATAATAGAAACAAAATAGCTTAATATTATTATCACTATCATTAACATATATATAGGCCTTATTAAGCTGGAATGACATCACACATAACATTAAAATACCAAGCACGCACACCAAACCCTAATTGATCTCAACCATAAGATCACTCTTTCTCAACTCAGCTTTCAACCCCAAAACTTCTTTTTCTGGCAGAATAACATTCACCACTCTTCCTTCACCATTTGGCCCTGGCAGAACCAAAATAGCTCCTTCATCACCAACACCTTGTATGCTGTAATTCACACAAACTGGCTTATGTCCATCAGCTTCAAACCCATAGAAATCTGCATCTTCCCAGTTCACAAATGTCAAGTTCGCCCCGTACACAATATAATCCGACACTCCATCATCTCTGTCCACCACTTCTCCGATGAGGGATTGCTCGTCACTCTCGTAACGCTTAGCCAGCATTGCTGCTAAACTTTTCGGATCCACATCCGCAACATCTGCAGCCTCGACTGTGCTTATTATCTGACAATTGCCATATCCCTGAGCTGCAATTTTAGTATCATTTCTGCAGATTGTCACCAATTTTGGCTCCGACCCTTCTCTCACTTTGGCTACACATTGCCAAATTACGCCACAAATGAGCTCGAAAGTTGGGATTTCTTCAGCTGGGTTTGGATTCTGACCCAGTAACTTGAGCTTCAAGCTGTTTAGCTGGGTGGAAGTGATGGTGAACGAGAATGTTTCCATCTTGTGGTTATTGGGTGTGATCCAGTGGTCACCAACCGATTCTACTTGTTTTAGGGCTCGTGGTGAAGACCCTTCACGTTTCTGAATATTTTTTTTGGATGTTTCCGAGTAAGGTAGCCTAGAAGGCTCCTTACCAGCCATGGTTCGACTCAAGCCATTGAGGAAGTACTCTGAAGCAGCTATTGCATCTCCCAGAACATGGGCCCAGCTAAGCCCTACTGACACTCCTCCGCACTTAAAACGGGTCCACTGCACAACAACATTTGATCAACTCAAGTTAATGAACATAAAATGGGGACAGGTTTATAAAATTTTCACCAGATGATGCGACTGTGATCAAATTACATTTGAGAGAAAACAAAACTATTTTGTATATCAATTCACCAGATGACAATGTTAGTAGCATTACCGTTGATTAAAAAGTCATCTACCGTAGATAAAAAAGTGGGTATTCTAAACCGTTGATTTAAAAGTTCTCAACTAGTTATCATTATAGTGGTTTTCATTAGAATGGCTCCCTTACAAATTATATATTACTTGTCTAGATCAAGGTCTAAATCGAATTCTCCAGATCAATGATAAGTCATAACACCAAAATATCAAATATAAATAAATTATATATTACTTATTCTCACATCTTTTTTATTAGATGATTAAACTAGAGAGTTTAGAGCATCTTTAATAATGTTAGCTATTTTTTAGTTAAATTTTAGCTAAAGTAGATAAAATGTCATTTTGACTAGCCATTTTAGAAATACGTCTGCATAATTGCTCTCTTTTATAGTTAGTTTTGAATTTATATTATTTTTTAAATGAACATTAAATAGTTTAAATATATTTATAAATTACATAAAATAACTCAATAGGAATGTTTTAAATTATAAAAAGCCTCATCTCGTTCTCTCTATATTTAAGAGCGAGATAGCTAAAAGTTATAATAGAGAGCCACTTAGAGCATCTTTAGCAGATTCTCTATCTTAGGTCCTTAGCTATTTTGGAGAGCATGTTTAGCTTTTTATTAATTTTAGCAACTGCACCAGACTCCTAAGAGCATCTTTAGCAATGCTAGCTATTTTTGAGTTAAATTTTAGCTAAAGTAGCTAAAAAGTCATTTTAGCTAGCCATTTTAGAAATACGTCTGCATCAGTGCTCTCTATTCTAGCTAGTTTTGAATTTATATTATTTTTTAAATGAAGATTAAATAGTTTAAATATATTTATATGTTATATAAAATAACTCAATAGGAATGTTTTAAATTATAGAGAGTCTCATCTCGCTCTCTATATTTAGGAGCGAGATAGCTAAAAGTTATAATAGAGAGCCACCTAGGAGTCTGGTGCAGCAGCTAAAATATATAAAAGCTAAACATGCTCTCCAAAATAGCTACGGAGCAAAAATAGAGAGTCTGCTAAAGATGCTCTAAGTGGCTCTCTATTTTAACTTTTAGCTATCTCGCTCCTAAATATAGAGAACGAGATGAGGCTCTCTATTATTTTTGTTAATTTAAAACATTCCTTTTAAGTCATTCTTTGTAATTTATAAATACATTTAATATATTTTTTCTTCATTCGATAAATAATATAACATCAAATTTAGCTAAAATAGAGAGAACTGATGTAGACGTATTTCTAAAGTGACTAGCCAAAATGACTCTTTAGGTATTTTGGTTAAAATTTGACTAAAAAATGACTAGCATTACTAAAGATGCTCTTAGAAGTCTGGTGCAGCAGCTAAAATATACAAAAAGCTAAACATGCTCTCCAAAATAGCTAAAAAACAAAAATAGAGAATTTACTAAAAATGTTCTTAGTAGCACAAACGACAAATACCTATTCAAATTCAGTTAAGGAATACCCCAATATATACTTTATCAGTGTTTCCGAGAACCAAGGCTAGCGTTCATGCCATGTGCATTTCATGAGCACAATATTAATGAAACTGCCAATAAGGTTGGTGAATTTGGAGTACTTTTGGTCCATCCTAATTTCATTTTACCCAAAAGGTGAAAACATTCCTCCGAAAAGCTAATTACCCAGATTTTGTGATACAGGCCCTGTTTTGGCTTTAAATGGTTAGAAATAGCAAAAACAAGTACACAACTCGAGTTGGTTTTCATTATTTAATGGGAAGGTAACTTTATAAGAACATCTCTGTTTCTTTTGTGCTCTTAAACATAAAATGTAAGTACCTGGAAGAGAACAGGAGGAGAGAAGAACAGCTCAGGGCCAATGATTTGGTTAGAAACAAGTAGCTTGTGGAGAGACCAGTCCATCCCTAACCATTCTTCAAGGGTCTTATCAGACTGAGCCTCAATGAACCTCGCCCCACAGTCGTTACACTTAACATACGGCCGCCCGGACGATTCTGACCTCCGGAACCGGCCCATTTCCCGAAAGTGTGCACACAACCAGTCGAACATGACTTCCTTTATGTTCAAGACGGTTAGCCCTTCGGCTGCCTCACTACTGAAGAAGTAGACTCCTCTCAGGTAGTGGAGCTTCATAGCCAAGTCTATGCCACTTGGTTCATGAACCGTATTTGGCTCCGTAATCTTCCCCGCCCCAACCGAGGAAAGCCTGAAGCCATAGACCAAGTTATCTTCCTTGGCTAAAACCATGGTGTAGAGAAATGAGAAGGAAAATTGGGAATGTGAGTTGTGCCTGAAACTCGAGTGTGGTAGTTTCCAACTTTTAAGAGTGACAACATTATATAGGGTTTAGCAACATCGCTGGGGTAATTAATGGGCTTTTATTGCACATGACATACAATTGGTTGGTTCAGGACAGCTAGGTCCTGAGCCTGCATTAAATATCACCAGCCCAAACCTACACAAGAGAGAAAAAATAAAATGGTAATTGGTCTTATTTTTATTTACCCAAATTTTAATTAATTTTTTATTTTTGTGTCGCTGTTTGAACATCGAAGCCAAATTTGGTAGGGAAGTACTCCGCTGTACCAATTGCAGTACATTTTTATTTGAAGTGCAATTAATAGAATACATGAGATAGTAGAGTGCTAAAATCACAGAGAGAGATCGAGTAGGCCTACTTGACTAACGCACAGAGGACAAATACGAATTACAAAGATACCATGCCGGTTGTTAGCTTGTTGATGCTTTTCTGAGCGTGAGGACTTAAATAATAACAGTTTGATCCATGCTCCCCTAATGGATAACCGATCCTTCAAACCCCAAAGAAAGAGAAAAAACCTTAGCTGGCACTTAAATATATATCTGGTGTGTGACAAGGAGGATCAAACATAAAACCTTTTACTTATAAATAAGAGATTTATGGCAATCTAATTCTATATATTAAGCAAATAAGGATTGCGGTTAAATTTCTAAAGTATCTAAAATGTATTTTTTTATTTATTAGAATAACCTAATCAAATAAAGAGTATGGTGGTAAATTAAAAATCAAAAACATAAAATAGATTAAAGGACAATAGTCAATATCTAAATATGGGGTAGTTTATTGGAAAATTCTTATCACTGCAATTGCAGCAGAAAAATAAATAAATATATGCACATAATATTCTACAAGCATCTAAATACGTTTTCCTTTCAAGTTGGTGTAAGAAGCCATTAACTTTGTAATGTTGAGTTTACATAAAATTATGGTTTTGCGTCTCTTTGCTCTGCTAGGGTTTTACCTAGCCGTCAAACTGATCGTGCATGGGTTTGGGAATGTTGGCCTCGTGGGTCGCCTTGTCCGTCGTCGCCTCTTCTTGGCGTCATGGGTTGGCTTTGCCTTCCTCCTTTCTATCGTTTTTCTGTCTGGCCAAGGTGCTGTGGTTTATGGCGACAGAGCTGGGTTGGACGACGGTGGTCGCTTGGAGCGGACTGTACGTGCTAGCTAGTGGCTTCTCCCTCTCACTCGGGTGGGGGTGGTCTAATTCGTTCTTGATTGGGAGGACGTCGGCTTATGCTGGTTATGCTGGATACGATGATTGTGTTTGGCGGTGATGGATCTGAGGCGGATATGGATCTATTGATCATGATGTTGGGTCTTGATGGTGGCTGTCTTGGTTCTCATGGCTGTGGCAGAGGCCTGCAAGCCGGTTTTGACGACTTTGCAGGCTGCTCAGTGGTTGGTGGAAGTGGTAGTGCTACCACGTCCAGATTGCAGAATGGTGATCCGCAGATTTTACGGACGTCGGCAATGGTGCAGTTGATCCCATGTCGGGGAAGGGCGATGGTGCTGCCGTAGCTCTTAATTTGAGCAATGCTGGGACTAGTTCGGGTATGGATCCTTCTAGTGGATCTGGGCTTAGGGCTATAGTTTTTGGTGTTCGGTTTTGGGCCTTGGTGTTAGGCCGTAGGCTTTGGGTTTCAGCTCTTGGTGGTATAAGAGCTTTGGCAATGGTGGAGTTTACGACGGTGACTAAGGCTACCGTGGAGGAGGACACCTCATTGTGTCTGGTTACTGTGGCTCCTAAGGATGCCCCCTCTGCGTAGGGAGGTCCTGGGTTCCGATGAATAAGTTAGGGTTTTTATTTTCTTTTCTTGCCCTAACATTATCTAGGTTTTGGTTCTTGGTCCTATTACCATAGTGATTTCATTTGGTTGCTCTAGGGTAGCTTGCATGGCTTGATATTGACGTGGCCCTTTCGGGGGTAAGTCATGTTGTGTAATTACTTATATTTGATATATGAAAGGCTTGACGTCCTATTTCAAAAAAAAAAAAAAAATTGGTGTAAGTAGCCAGGACCAGGACAGAACTAGGATTTGAAACTTAGGAGGTCGAGACATAAAGCATGGGGTTATTGAAGAAGCTAAATTTAATATACTAAAATTTAACTTAAAAAAAAAAAACTCATTTTCCATATTAATTAACTCAAACTAGGGCTGTCAATTCTGACACGACCCGATAACACGACTCGAAACCCGCACGAAATAAAGCGGGTTGAACCCGCACGATTAAAAAGCGGGTCGGCGGTGGGTCAACCCGCCATGACCCATTTAATAAATGGGTCGGCCACGGGTCAACCCGCCAACACAAGTGAACCCGTATAACCCAATTATGTTGTACTTCTTCTTGAAATTTTGGACGTTTGGAGTATTTGATCATAGGATTAAACAATTTGAAATATTTTGCTTTATTATTATTAGATTTAATTATTTATGAATTATATATAATTATTTATATTCTTTGTCTTGTGGAGTTTTTAGCGAATTTAATCAATTTATGCATTTTTTTAGTTAAATGGGTCGTATTGTTAACATTTAAATGGGTCATTTTTTCTAACACTACACGACCTATTTATTAAATGGGTTAAGCGGGTTGGAAACGGGTAATCCGTTTAATAAATAGGTTGGGTTTGGGTTTAAATTTTTGACACGATTATTAAATGGGTTGGGTTTGGGTTTGTCTCTTGAGACACGACAAATACCTTGACCCGACACGAACCCAACCCGACACGACCCATTGACAGCCCTAACTCAAACACACCTTATTAACTTTTTAATAATAAAATAATTGAAGAAACTAAACATCGATTGCAATAAATTATAGAATATTCTAAATAGAATTTATATTCTAAATTTGCTCATTTGACCTCTATATCTTTAGAATTATTGAATTACATATATATCCTCTTACAAAATGACAATTATAGACAATGAACTATAATCAACTAGTATTTTCTCTACAACCTTTCCGCCTAGTTTTAACACAAATTAAAGACTAAGAAATTGTTCCAAAACTTTTATTGAGTTCCTAGTCTACACTTCGTTAAAGGTTTGGTTGGAGGATGAGAGTTTTGGGTGGGAGACGGTGGTTTTTTTTTTTTTTTTTTTTTCTGCATTCATAATTAAGCTGCGTGTTTCTTTCTTTCCTTTTTTTTCTTTTGTATTCCAGTTTATATCAATTTCTGTAACGTTTCATTTTTTAGAAGGGTTAGAAACATAGAAATCATTGTCTAACCATTTGATTTATGATCTTTTGATTAATTTCTGTGTTATGACCTTTTGATTTATGACCTTTTGATTAATTTATGTGTTATGACCGTTTGATTCATGGTTTAAAGTTCTAGAAACCTATTTTGGGCATTTTTTAGGGTTGCATGCAAAAAAAAAAAAAAACAAGGAATGGAGGTTAGTGAGTGAATTTGAGGTATAATGAGTATTTGTTGTCTTGTATGTGAATAGTATAATTAAGGTTATTTGAGGAATTCAAACGGAGGTTTACTGAGCAAATATTTGTAATTAAAAGCAAAAAGGAGGTGTAGAAAGTATAAGAGATCAAATGAGTAAATTTGGAGATCTCAATAGAAACTCTCTATTCTAAATCTACAAAACATTTTCATATTTCCTTATTTTTAATTTGAGTAATTACTATGCATTAAACACTATTAATTTTGAATTATTCTTGATAATTTTAGAAGTCACCTTGCTGATTTGTTTTTTTCTGGAAGAAGGCCGCGGGGGAGGGGGTAGTTGGCTGGTTTCCAGTAATCGAGTTAAGACTGGACCCCTCAAGCTAGCCCTATTGTAGTTCCGCCGCCTGGGGTGTAACCGTCTCCTGTGCCCAACTTATAAATAAATCAAGTTATCAAATTCATTAGTCTATTTTAAACCTATTCCATATTGAAGTAGCATGACTAGCTACCACGCGAAAGATCTATGTAAACTTGTTCTTTAAGATCACTAGTAGTCATCAGAAACACGAGCAAATTGCACACAAAAAATCATCATAACAAACTATGACAAATTGGCGATTAGTTATAGATTTTAGAGTTTAGATGACTAATTGTCAACAATTATTTAAGGTCAACATCAAAGTGTCAAGAAATAAAACATCATTGATTGACCGAAAGCTTGAAAGCAAAAACAAAAAATTATTTGAGGATAACCAATTCATTTAAAAACAGTACTGTTAGGGGTTGAGGAAGGCCATGCATCTTATGACCTTTCTAAATCAAATTTCAATTCTATCAGCTAGGGTTGGGAGAAACGTTGTTAGTAGCTGAGAAAAGTACTGTTGGAGGATTGAGAGAGGCCTTTCACATATATTAATTTCATATTCTTGATTAACTAGCTATAATTGACAGAAAATATTGTACCTACAAGCAATATGATTGAGACCATCATTCATGGCAGTTCATGTACCATTTTGAAATTTTACTCATAGAATTATAACTGCATGAGTGAGATCTCTATATAGATAGGAGTCATAGGACATTCTTTATGTACCTTGTTAGAAGGATCCGGATTCTCTTCTCTGCTGTCAGTTGGCTTTGATTATCCTTGGCTTTTACTCTCAACAGTTGATCACCATTCTCCAAAAAAAAAAAAAAAAAAACAGTTGATAACATATATAAGGACTAATAAAACTCCACATCAGCAAAATCTATAACAAATGCAGAATTTTTACACCCAATAGTTAACAATGCTTAACGCCGGCTGCAGGGTAAAAATTCTGATAGCATATTGGTTTGCACAGATGAATGACAAGATGGGCGGTGATCTGCAAAAGATGACCGTGGGTTGTCTTCAAATCATTTATTACTAATTTCAGTTTGACAAATTTGTAGTTTATTAGAAGTGGTTTGTATTGGCTGGAATAATGCTCCAAGATATGTCTCTGTTTTATTCTCTCTTGGTCATTGTTTCAGGTTTCATGGATTTAATGGTAAGTGCAGGATTCGGGTGTCACAGAGTGTGCAAGAGATGAAGGGGAGGAAGACGGTGAAGGGGCAAAAGGAGGAGATTGTGGATGGCGTTAGGTGTTGTTAGCTGATGTGGAGTTTTATTAGCTATTAGATATGTTGACAATGGTTGAGAGTGAAAGCCAACGATAACTGAGGCCAACTAACAGCCAAGGAGAGGATAATAACTGACTCATTAATGTCTCCTGCATATGTAAATTAATTTGTGCAGATTTTGGAGGACCATAGTAACTTGAGCAGTGATTATTTTTTTGCCACCAAGACAACAAAAAGTTCAAGTAGCACCCAATATTTATAAGCAAGCTTATATGATAAGTCACAGGCATGCGTGCATACAGAGTTATAGATAGAGGTGGCAAACGGGCCGCTAAGCACGAGCACGGCACAGGCCCGACACGCTTAAAAGCGGTCCGGCACGGCCCAAGCCCGTTAGTGGCCCGGCACGATCCGAGCACGTTAGAATAACGGATCAGGCTGGGCCTAAGAATATTGGCCCATTGGTCCGGCCCGGCCCGAGCACGACATATTGTGGGCCGGCCAGTTACAAACACAAAATTTCATTTTTTAAAAAAATATATTAAAAAACTACAATGATGAGATTTGAATATGAGACATTTTTATTTAAAATCTCATGACAATTCCACCAATGTTTTCTTTTATATTGTCAAAATAATGAAACAAAACATTATATCCTTGTTTTGACATAAGTATTTTTTCTAAATATTAAATATATGTTTATTAATAAAAACTAATCTCATAATAATACAACTATAGAATGAAGGAAAGAATAATAGATACTAAATCTTCATTATATTAATAAAGATTAATCTCACAATAATATACTAAAAACAATATATTTTGAGTTTTTTCTTTCTTTCTTTCTTATAGTGGAATATAAAAAATTATTAGAAATCTAATCTTAAAAAGCTAAGATTAAGAAAAACGTTGTAAAACTTAATTTATTTTAATTTTCTAAATAGTTAAATAAAATTAATTTTTATTTGTTCAAATTAAGATTTTAAAATCGTGCTTTATAATGGGTAGGCACGAGCACGACCCGTTATTGACCCGGCACGAGCACGGCCCGACATGATATGGGCTCGGGCCATGGGCCGGGCTGGGCTTAATCTTTAAGTAAATGGGCCGGCACGAGCCCGGCACGATAATAAATGGGCCGGCCCAAGCACAGCACGAAGCACGACTAGGCCCGCTTAAAATGGGCCCGGCCCGGCCCGTTTGCCACCTCTACTTATAGACGCATACTCCTGCTGGCAAATTTATGAAATGCATAATCCTTTGTAACCTACCAATGACAAAGCAAAACCAAATTTGGTGGGTGATGCCATCATGGCTCTTGATCACAACAGGATGGAACACCAGATTTGGTCCAAGCAGCTTTCTTTCTCTGTTCTTCCAACTTTTAATTTAGAGGGATGTATGGTCTAAAATGCAGTTATATCTTCTTAGTTTCTTAACTATTGAGTATTTTATTGGCTTAATTTAGTCTAATTACATCATATCCCTGATTTAATAGGTTTGCTACTTGGATGATGGAATTGGACAATTAACGGCCCAAAGGAGTTGCTGTGCTTGGACTTAGAGATGGTCAGATGGACAAGTTGACTTTATTGGTTAATTGACTTGCATAATTATCTTGAAGGAGGAGATAAGTGTCTCCACGTGACTTGCTCTCCTTCCTTTGTTTTATTCATTGGAAGACACCTTTCCTTTGCCTTGCTGCAGCCTAGGGGTCATCATAGGCCGGGCTGGGGCCGGCCCTACCCTAAATTTTAGGGCTTAGGGTTGGGTCGGGCCTGGCCTAGTCAAAGTCAACAAAATTTAGGGCCGAGACTTAAATATCCTAACCCTTACCCGCCCGAAAGGCCCGAGTCACTAGGGCCGAAAGAGCCGGCCTTCCGAATAGGGCCGAAATGGGCCTAAAAGGGCCTTAATTTGTTTAACAAAAAGAAATATTTTATTTTTATTTTTTTTTATCTCAAAATGTAGCTCAATAGTTATATAGGTAATACAAAACTCATTGTTTTTTGTTGATCATATGTAATATAAATATAAATATATATATATATATATATATATATATTGGAATTAACTTATAAGTTATAACATTTATAAATATTAGTTAAGAACTTAAGATGGGTTATATTCAATTAACTATCTCTCTAAATCTCCCAAAATTAATTGTTATTTAACAATGGATACAAAAATTAAAGAAAATAAAGCTTAGGAAATTAATTACAAAAAAGAGATAAGTTGTATGTTATAAACTAAAGAGAAACATATTTAAAAAATAGAAAAAATAGAAAATTATTAGGGCTTAATTGGGCGGGCTTAAAGGGCCGGGCCGGGCCGTAGGGTAGGGTCGGGCTTTATTTGCATGACCCTTACCCTACCCTATTTGAGAAAGGGTAGGGCCGGCCCGCCCTAATGCAAGGGCCGGGTAGGGCTTTGGCCTTACGGGCCTAGGGCGGGCTTAGGGCCGAAGGGCTAAATGATGAGGCCTACCGCAGCCCAAGCTCTCCAAATACCCAGAATCAATAACCTTTAATTAAGGGAGAGTGAAGGAAACCAAATAAGTATGAAGAGCTCAATCTCCGTGAAATCAGAGAATCAAGATGGACATCATTCACTCCTTAGAACTCGAAGACTCAAACAAATCTCCAAACAAAGTTTCAGACTCAGGCATTTTAGCAAATCTACCTAATTGATCTCTATAACGCATAAGAATGAAAACAAACTAAACTAACTAACACTAACAAAATTAAAAATAAAATGGAACGAATGTACCAAATGTAGAAGTATTCTGCGTGCTTCGTCAAACGCTCCCCGGCGACCGCCACCAAAAATAGCTTGCTAATCCCAAGTGCAGGAGTTGCGTAGTAGTATAGACTCAGAAGTACGAGTGTCGTTTCCGTTGAGAGCAGTGAGAAAAACACAGAATGATGAATAAACTGAAAAGAAAACAATTTAAATGAGTTTAGTTGAAGAGAAAATTCAATAATGACATAACCCAAGGTTTCGGGGTTCCACCTTAAATCACCTATGCAATGTTATCAATTCGATTCTTTTCCTTAAACTTATTCAAGAGAACTGACACTAAAGATGAATCCAATTTGAGGTAGTTCAAACACACAAAACCCAATCAATTTCTCTAGGAATAGTTCGAGTATAACCTGTACCTAACGGCAACAACCAATCAGGACACAATTCCAAAGAAATTATCTATCAATTTGCAACTCTACTTAATCTCAAAAGCATGGATATTTTTACTACACAAAAGGAAAAACATGGCTGATCCTATGAAATAGATTATCAAATACCCATCAATCAATCAAAAAGTAAAAGCAGAAATTAAAAGTGAACATCCAAAAATTGAATTTGCATTGAAGTTCTTGTCGAATCGAACTAATAAAAACTACATAGGAAATCCAAAGTTTCTCCCCTAGCCTTAGCTAGGAGATTAGTTCTCCATAAGAAAAATGAAAGCAACAAAATGATTCATGAGTTTGGAAGAGTACAACGCAGAAGATGAACTGTGGTTCAAGAGAAAAGAGAGAGAAGAGAAATCTGCTCCAACCTCCCTTTATAAACCTTCCCTTTTGCCCAAGAAAATCTGAAGAAGAATCCAATCCCCAAAATACTAGGAGCCATTTGATGAAGTATACTAGGAGCCTAGAGAAATTTATGAAATGTATAATCCTCTGTACAACCTACCAATGACAAAGCAAAACCAAATTTGGTGGGTGATGCCATTATGGCTCTTGATCACAACAGGATGGAACACCAGATTTGGTCCAAGCAGCTTTCTTTCTCTGTGCTTCCAACTTTCAATTTAGAGCAGTTTGGTCTAAGCTCCCATCGTGGCTTCTTTTTGGAATCCATTCTGCTTTGGATAAATAAATAAAAATTCAAACTAAAAAAAAAAAAAGACTAAATAATTGAGAAAACATTTGATATTTATTAACATTTTGGATAAAATTTGTACATAGAATCAATTGAAAATATGTATGCGTGGCCTAGTGCCGGGCATCACTTAGAACCGGCCCAGAGGTTGTTCTTGCCATGCCATAGCCTCGCTGGCAAGACCAATGAACTCACTAATGGCTGGACTTTCATTTGGATTCAAGGTCAGGGCCGAATATCTGAGGATGCGCCCTCACGCGCTCGCCAGACGTGGATTGGAGTGCTAACATCTGGACATTGATCTCCTACACACACTGCCCACAAACTAGTTGAACAATTCGTGCCAAGAGTTCCACATCGAAGGTAAGGAAGGGTGCGGGGTGCCAACTCTCAGCAAACTATATATATGAAACTAGTCCTCATTTATAAGGGTAATCAACTCTTTACATTACTTAGCTATTACTTTGCCCAGTTCGACATCCACTGATTTAAGCATCGAAGGAGCAAAGGCCGGACAACTCCGGTCTCCCTCTTGACGCCCGTTGCTACTCTCTGACGATTCTCAGCAAATAGCATCTCACAGTGGGTAATCCATTCGGACAGACCGCTAGTCAAACACTTTACATTCCTCGAGTTAGTCCTAGCGGATTGGAACTTCAACAACATAAAAGTAAAAAGAGAAAAAAGGTTTTTGGTCTACTTTGAGAGTTTTGTTCTCCTCCGTAGCGGTTATGAGCTTTTCCTGGTCATCGGGACTAGAAGGTTGATTCGGAGGGTCCCTTCATATCAATGATTTCTTCAGTTAAAAAAAATTGAAAACTAAACAAAATATTAAAATGACGTTACATTTAATTTAGGGAAAAATGCATCAACAGTGTCCGGACACTGTGAGGACTGTCAAAATGATACATGAACTTACAAAGTTATCAATGTGATACCTGGACTCATATTTTCGTATCAACGTAGTACCTACAACCAAATTCCGTCACGGATCGGTTAAATTTTGCACGTGCAACGCACGTGAAGCCAAAAATGAGGGCAAAAAGACCGATTTACCCTCAAAAGTTTTTTCTTTCTTTCTTTCTTCTTTTTTATTTAGTTCTTTCTTTCTTCTTTTTTATTTCTTTCTTTCTTCTTCGGAGTTCTTCCCCGACGGCGCGAGTGCGCCTTATTGTTGGACTGGTGTTGTACTTGGGTTCTATGTGCTAGGTTCAGTGTTCAATTCATGGTGTTGAGGGCTCCAATGGCGGCTTGGAGAGGTTGTTTCGTTGTGGGAGATGAAGGTACGTAAGTGGGTCGAAGGGCTGAGAGGAGTATGGGATCAGATCGGATCGCCATGGCTGCCGGAATGGTTGTTTCGTTGTGGGAGATGAAGGTAAGTGAGTCGAAGGGCTGAGAGGAGTATGGGATCAGATCGGATCGCCATGGCTGCCGGAGTGGGATCTGGTTGCCAGTTCGATCAGGTTTGGAGACGGTAACACACCGGGGGTGACGTTTGGTGGGGGTGGCTCTAGATTGGGTTCGGTGAGCGTTCGATTACGGCGGCGGCGGCTTGCAGTGACGGCGGCAGCATTGCCAATGGTCTGGACAGGTTGCTGTTTCAATCTTCCATGGCCGCTGCTGTTTGGTTTGGCTACTGTTTCAATCTGGTATGCGAATTGTTGGAGAGAGACGCTCCAGATCGGGTTGGGTGGGCGGTGTTGGTGGTGGTGCACTGGCAGTGGCTGTTCAAGGGAGGTGGCGACCTGTGGAGGCGGCAGCAACGATAACAAAGAATGGAGGTGTTGAAGAGGTCATCGATCTCGCGGCGGAAGTTGATAAAGCAACGGGTCTCCTCCTGGATCCAATGCTCGACCGCTTCTTCGGGGGGCGGACCTCGTGGTCCTCGCCGCAGCTGCTGGTATTGCCACCAATTGAGGCAGACTGCCACCAATCAAGAACATGAACAATTGAGAATATGAACATGAAGAAATGTTAGGTTCATACTTATTGGATTGGGATTTTGATCATGAAAAAATTTTGCTTTTTTGCTGGGTTTGAGAAGATGAACATGAAAAAATGTAATCCTCCTTTATTACATTGATGGTTGCGGTGGTGTTGGCGAGGAGAGAAGGAGAGAGAGAGAGAAGAAATAAGAAATTTCTTCTGTTTTGTTTTTTTTTTAATAAAAATGTGTAAAAAGACAATTTTACCCTTAAATTTAACGGATCCGTGACGGAATTTGGTCGTAGGTACTACGTTGATACGAAAATATGAGTCCAGATATCACATTGATAATTTTGTAAGTTCAATTATCATTTTGACAGTCCTCACAGTGTCCGGACACTGTTGGTGCATTTTTCCCTTTAATTTAGTATCCACATCTTTTAAAAATCAGAAAGAAAAAAATATATTGAAGATTTATCGACCTTCATTTCTCATATCTTGAGGCTCTTCAACCTTAAATTATGTTATGTCGCAATCACCTATAGAGATGTGTAGTCAACTACCTTATTTTTTATTTTTTGGATATATGGGGACCCAAAGTCAACTACCTTATTCTGCATACAAATGCGGAACCCATCTCAATAAGGTGTGCAAACTCGTAGATGTTTCTCAGTTCCCAAATATTTAGCCATACCATGCAAGATGGAAGCAAAGCGAATTTGTATATCTGGGTTGTGAACAACAACCATGAGAGATCAATGGATGAATGCAACTACTATACTTTTCCTCTATCTTACATTTCTTGTAAATAAGAGTTCTATGTTACAAATCAAAACTGTGGTGGAGTTGCAAAGACCACATCTAGTTTCTCTTAAATTCTCAATTAGAAAGAGATTGGCAGCTCCTAAGCGAATCAAAAACAAAAATCGCACAACCTATATATCCCCCTTCCTACGCAACCTTCACTTGTCGCGCTTATGAAAACTTCATTTTGAATGAATTAGTGGTGTACTGCTGTGTGGGGAAAACCTCCCTTCAAATCCAAATAGCCCTCTCCTGGTCCCAGAGCATTTGCCTGGTGTGACGGATACCTTAGCAATTTAAGACGGTTTGAGAACAAGGCCATCCGTCATACTCCCTGTGCAACCGCCAATCAAAGGCGAATGCAGGTAGACAGATCAAAACATCCATGACCAAGCACCAGATGCCATTCTAGCGGATAGCTGACAACGGATTTAGGAGGTGAAGCATGCCCATTAGAAACCAATCAATATGGAATGACATACGGCAAAGCACAAACATCAGCTGACTCTATCCGCAGAGCTTCTGACCACACTTCTGCCGTCTCCTCATCTGGTGAAGATTCCATCTTAGGCTTCTTTGATTTGGTATCACTGCCACTGCAACCAAACAACCAGTCTTGATCGTCATCAGACAATTTGTCCATTTTTGGAACCATATAAACCTCACTTAGATATCTGGAATCTGGATGGGGCGGTCTCATAGATGCTTCAGCAAATGGATCAGCTTGTGCAGCTATAGAAGTAGGCTTTGCAGGGGAGACAGATGACGATCTAGCTTCAATAATGCCATTCTTCTTACGTTCCTTGCTCTCCACTTTAACACTATTGGCTCCTCCCTGCTTATCTGAAACATATGGGATGGACGTTTGGCAAGGCTCCAGTGTCCTTCCATTTTCAGTCAATGGATGAGAGGAAGAGGAGGGTCTCAGCAATTTATTGGGCCTAATTTCATTGGCTGTAAGATCAGAAAAGGAAGCATCATTAGTCAGCTAGAAGAAACTTACCAAAATTTCAATCTGCTTCACTTAATTGAGTCAAGAGCACGGCCAATTGACTGATACCAAGTGAAAAATAATGCCATTCGGGATCATAAGGAAACAATGGATAACAGGATCTGATTCAAAAAACTACAACCTTCCTCAGTTGTAGGGGAAAATAGCCAAGTTGTGTAAGACAACTATATAGCATTGATTGGGCTGCAATGACGGTACATCATGAAAAAACACTCACCATGCAAAACTCCATTTGTCGTCAAGTCCTTTCGTTTCTTAAGGTTCGCCTCAGCATCAGCAGATTTGTAGTTGTCCTTCGGAAGTTGGGAGGGTTTTCTGTACTGGGAATCAATACAAACCTCTTTATTGGTCTCTTTAGATTTGTCTGGTTCTGCATGCTTAGAACCATTTTTCTCATTTGCTTTGTCTTCCTTTTTCTTCTCTTTATCTGGCTCTGCAGTCTTTGACGCATTCTTCTTCTTTGCTTTCTCCTCCTTCTTCTTCTCTTTATCTCTATCCTTATCTCTCCCCTGGGTTTTCTTCTCTCTATCTTTATCCTTGCGCTTTTCCCCCCGTTTATCATCACCTTCCTTCTCTTTGGTCTTTTCTTTTCCATCAGTCTTTCTTTCAACATTGCTCTCCAGTGGTTTCGGAAATCCTTTAACTTTGGGTTGAACCATTCCGCCAGGGTTCTGCACCATTGCACTTCCACTAACCCGTGTTGCAACTCTGACTTCTTGCACATCAGGCTTTCGGATATCAGCTCTCTTGTCCTTGCTAGTTTCCTTAACTTCAGCCAACATGCCAGTTCCCTTGGCCACCAATCTGACCATCCCCTCATCTTTTTTGCGGTCTGAACCACTAATCTTCTCAACCAACTGGTTCCCAATTCCTCTGGCCTCATCCTTAGTCTTCCTAGCCACCTCCACCGATACAGAGTTCCTGTTCTCCGCAGGCAGGTGACTGTTCTGACCAAGCTTTTCTGGCTGGTAACCTCCAACTTGGCTAGCATCTCTCTTGTCTCTGTCATCTTTATGAATGAGTTTCTCTGCAACATGATTCTCAGTTTTACCTGGAATTCTAGTTCCATCTGAAGTACCAAGTTTATCTTTAACTTTGTCTGTGTCTTTCTCCTTGTCCTTCTTTTTGTCTCTGTTCTTTTCCTTCTTGTCTTTCTTTTCCCGATGTTTTCCATCACTTCTATCTTTCTCACTTTTCTCTTTTTCTCTTTTTTCTTTGTCCTTCTTATCCTTTTTATGCTTCTTTTCTCTCTGCTTCTCCTGTAAATTATAAAGACGTATAGAAGAATAATCGTAAGGATACATAAGAAATGAAAGGGCAAATACTTGGAGAATTAATTCAAGGTTCAGACGTTTCACAAATAGATAAAAACTAAGAGCTTCCTCAGACAAAAGGCCAATATAAAAGAACTATAACTAATTGAAGATCAGAGTGAATTCCCTTTGCCAAGACAATATAACCCTAGTGATGACTCCGGAGTATTTAGGAAGTCAAAATTACTAATCCACATTCTACAAGTACTGCTATACCAAGTAATCATTTGTATGCCTTTTCATAAATCCTTCCCCAAAAAAAAGGGGGACAAAAGGTTGCATCTTTCACAAGAACAGAAAAGTAATCAACTCCAGTGTTACAGCCATTAAGTAGTGTAAATAACAGATTTACTGACATGTACAATAAAGTGTCATTCTAGTCCCCGAAAGCAAAATATTCTACTAGCACACCCTTAAAAGGATACTTGAATTCATGATATTCATACATAATGCATTTACAGAGGAAGTCGTAGGACTTGATTAGCAAAAAGACTATCAAGACAGACCTCGAGACACAGTGCAAAATACTAAAAGACGACACTGCTAACCTTCAATATTTCCCTCTCCAAATCAAAGTGCATCTTTAAGAGAAGTAAAATCTAGTTGCATAAGATGTAGAATTGAGACATAAGAAGGCATGCACCCCAAAACAAAGTTCAAAACAAGCAAATAAATCAAATATGATAATAATAAAACCAATTAAGAGGACTATAAAATTTCAAAAACAATATGATCATCGCCAAACCATCATCAGCAAGGTATGAGTTCAAGACAATGGAGAAGTATCTCGTAATGCAGTCAAACCCAAAATAAAGTTAAGATAAGCAAATCGGGAAAACAAAAAAAAATCTTAACAGTTCAAACAATCCTCAATAGCACAAAAGGATCATCACAAAGCCATCATCAGTAAATAGGAAGACACATGGGCCAAAGGAACCCAAATGCATGAAGAGAAAACTTCTATATGTCCTATCCAAAGTGCACAACAAAAAAGAACCTACGGTTTTTAATCCAAGAGACCAGACAGAAGTGCGGTAAACAGTTATTTCCTCCACTCTTGTAATATCCCATTATAAATAACAAGAAATCCAAATGCACAAAACTAAGGCATACGCTTTAAAATAAGTGCATCTAATTATCTTTACCTTATTTAGATAACAAAAACATAAAAGAAGAACAAGGTACAGTCGAAAGCCAAGGTAGCATGCAAAGTGGACCCAAAATATATTTTCATTTTTCATAGGAAACAAATTCATTAATAAAAAGATTCTACATAAAAGAACATTGGAATCCACAGAATGAAGAAAAAACAAAGGAAGCCAAACAACCAACAAGAAAATAAAAAATCCTAGACAACAGCAGCTCTCCAATTTGTAGAAATTGCTCATGAAACTGAAGCTCATGAAAGGGCTAAAACGTGAAGCTCATGAAAAGGCTAAAAAGTGAAACCTCTCCCACACGTTACCCAGGTCCTCCCCCCTCCCATCCTAAAAACTCTTCTGTTTCTTTCCATCCAAATCACCCAAAAATGGCCAACATATCTTCCCAACACCCATCCCTTCTTCCCCCATAAAAAAAATTGTGCCTTCCACTCACATGATCCCAAAACAGTCTTTACCAGAGGTCCAAAGTAATTGGACAGTGTAAAAACATCTCAGCTTCGGCTTAGCACATCTCAAGCCAATGAGGAGACAGAGATAACGTCTTCTCCTCTGAACCATATCACATGTATTGATCTTCCCATGACCAATAATCCATGCTAACACTCATACCTTAGAAGGTGCTTTGGCCTTCCAAATTGCAGTAGAGGGAGTAAAATGAGAAGAGGAGAGGGTTGTCCATCAACCGCTAGAGTACAGGAACAGCTCCCTAAAGATTCCAGCACCCATCTTCTCCTATCTAGCCTAGATGAGGCCAGCACCACAGTACCTAATTTATCTAGTACAGACATAAGAACCTCAACTTCTTGATCATTCATGTTCCTCCAGAACCCAAAATCCCAAGCTAAAGGAAAATAAGACGAATTAACACTCATTCTGGCAATATAAAATGTTTGGATTTGAGAAAAGTGAACCTTGCACAGAGAACTTAACTGATAGACAATTCTACATACATATCATGGAGCAAAACATTTGAGATGTTTGATGCCAGAGCTTTTCACAATTTTTGAGATCAAGGTATTAAGAATCACAAAGTATGTACAACGAAATAAAAGACACAAATTACAAATAGAACAGAGACAATTTAGAACATTCAAAACTTGGGTTTCAAAGTAAATTTTGGGCATAAAAAGCAATGGCACCAGCAAAGGCAGAGCAAGCAAAATGTTATTCAGATACCCTCCTAATGTCAGAAGTTTTAAAAGGCTTAGTTGACATGATAAGTGCAGGGAACGATTCAGGAAGAACAACAAGAACAGGCAGCAATTCAGAAAAATTATATAGAAAAAAAAAATCTCAAATGTTTTACACACTGCCTGCTATGATCATAGTTTCCAATAGGACACGTCTACTCTGAACTTCTGTTACCAACCATTTTCCCCTTATCTGCCAAAGCTTTAGTAGTTTATGCAAACATTGGTCAGCAGAATATGTTTACCAATTAATTATTGCCGCCATTGGTTTATGCCAAAACTAATAGAATAAGTGTGGCCAATACTGTATTATCAATAACACACACATCCAGCCCTTTCCTTATTTCCATACTTTTGGAATTTGAGCTTCCCATGGCTAACACCACATATCCATATCAAAACATGCACATGAAATCCTATACGACACTTAAGAGCCTTTGTGAAAACCATTCAACTAACACCTCTCTTCTTCTTTTTTAATTTTATTCTCTTTAGTTAATTCTGGTAAAAAAGAGGCCAGAAAACCATCGCCATTGGCGAAAAATAGATTATAATATTATGTTGTAAAGTGAGGTGCAGGTATGGTTGTCAAGAAGTTCACTGGAATTAGACCCCTACAACCAGCTACTTAACAGCATACATTCTAAACTGTGCAATTATAGCCTGAGTTAAATTATTGCACGGTAGCTAAGCTGAGAGAGAGAAAGAGATCACCGCCTTCCAATATAACCCGAAAAACCAAGGAAAAACGATCAAAACCCTCCACTTCTACCCCCTAAATTTCAAAAGAACCTTTTAATTTGGGCCATCCACACTACTGCCAGCATACCTGCCAAACAGTGCAAGGCTTTTCGCTCATCTTCCCCCTCCAAAACAAAATGCTTCTCAACAAACAATTGCAAAACTCAGATATTGCCCACATCACAATGGATTTCAATAACAGCATTAACAGGGAAATAAAGGAGCAGATGAGTATATAATTTCAGCTTCCTTTTACCAAATGGTGCACCAGTTGACTCACATTAAACTTCCTGTTTTAAACAATGCTGAAGTATATGCTCTACCATAAGCAATACTCCAGCCAAGGACATGTACCTTACAAGGAACTTAAGCATCCCAAATCATGTGAAAAGGGATGAAAATGGGGACCAGACAACTATGCTGTGAATTTATTTGACTGACATAATTAGTATCAATCTAAAACTAAGTGACACCTAATACATTATGTAGTAAGAAGTCGCTTGCACACTATAACCAATCTGATGGTCACGAATTAAAAAACAAAAATGTCTAGGTATTGATCCAGTTTACAGAGCACCCTTAACTATCAGGACCGGTCAACATGAAAGATATAGAAAATCAACGTAATGTTCGTTTATTACTGGAACTCCATGGTATCCGATTAGCACCCCACTTTCACATTCCAACAAACTGACAAGTAGGTCTTAATTCTGATCATTTCTCACTTCAGCACAGGTAACAAAAGCATCCAAAATACATGTACTCGAGTAGAAATGACATATTCAGCAGTTTGCCCAACCTTCCATAGTTTTCCCTGGAAACTAAATTATTACCTAAAACCTTTATCCTGGAATTTCAAAATTTAGCTACTCCTAAACTACAGCACCGAGCAAACAATCTTCAGACAGAACACCAAGTTCAAACAATCTTACAGCACCGAGCAAATTTCAGCTACTTTGCATCTTTAATTGAACGAGTCACTAAGGATTCACTAAGTTCAAGCAAAACTTTTACACAAGTGTCCCATGTAAATGAATGAGCCATTATACGGTGCAGACTGCAATTATGTTCATATGCGTGCCCCTAATGAATGATTATTTCTTTTCCCTTTTTTCTTTTTTAATTACTAAAGTTATCCGTAACGAATGCTATACCAATTAGGAGATATAAATGCATACAAGGAAAGCAGATTAACCTTTTTTAGCACGTCCACATCATCTGTCCTAGCTTTTTTCTCATATCCTGGTGGTGGAAATGGAAAGCAGCGCGACATTGCACAAACTCACACAATACAAGAAACCAGTGCCTTCCCGAGAAGAAAGTTCCAGAATTATGTTCGTGTAGCACTGTTCCAGAGAGGGAACGAACCAGCAACTATGCTCCTGTCCATGCACCATGCCCCCACATTCATACCCAGATCAGAATACCTCCATAAGCCTCTTTCACCAATCCAATACACACTGAATCCAAGCCTTGGATCCTTTTCAAGTTGGGTAAAAGCAGATACTATCAAAATCAACCAAGGCTCATCAAAAGAATCAACTCAACCAAAAAACTGCAAAGCTACTACACTGAACTAAAAACCAACAAAAACCTCGATAAAATTAACAGGTCCAACAAAACCTCTTCGGGCCAAGAATCTTGCTCAAACTAAGTTAACCCGAACAACTTGTTGAGAAACAAAAGCTGTCCCCACTTGAATCTAATCCTCGGTGTAAGCAGAACCCAAGACCAAATTCATCCCCAGCTGAAGATCAAGCTGGTCTTAAACAGCAAAAACCCAGAAATCCTTGTCCTCTGGAATACGGATTCGGCAAGTCTGTGATCACTCATGTAATATGCAATCTTGTTCCATGCTCAGAAAAAGAATGGTTCCCATAACTCTTAGGCAATCTGAGAGTTCATATGCTCAACCCAACAGCGCCAAATCCACAATTCCATTTCCGGGAAAGATCGAGCTCATGCGGCCAAGCAATCACTAGGTCCCCCAAATCTGAAGTCTGATCAAACCCTAATTAGTCCACAGCAGCAGAATTGAAGGAGTCCCCAGTTACGATCCAACGAAACCCTAACAATCCAGCAAACACAAAACATGCTGAGCATAGTTACCAACTATCAAAACCCTAATCCCAACTCCTCTAAACACACAAAAGCAAAGGCGAAAAAAAAAAATCAAAATTCGAAAAAGGAAAAAAAAAAATTAATCTTTTTATGGGTGGCGTTTTCCGAGGCAATTCTATGATGGGTGTTGATCAAAAGCCAAAATTGGTGAAATCCAAATTGTGGGCATTCGAGAAATTTGAATTACCTTGTCCACTACAAAGTGGGCAATGTAGGGATGACAAAGGAGATCTCTCTATCTCTCTCTGTCTCTCTCTCTTTCTCTGTGATAAGAGAGAACAAGAATGAATGGGGGGGAGGGATAGATTGATAGATAGATAGATAGAATAGATAAAGCAGATTCTGGATTCTTCTTTGTCTGCTGTAGAGCCTCTTCCTCCTACTGCAATTCTATGATTGCTCCGAGTCTGTTCGAGGCTCTTTCTCTCTCTCTCTCTCAGGGGGTGTTTTCTTCGTGTCTTCTGTTCTAGTAGGCTTTTATGCTATTTTTTGTGTTCGGAACTTACACGCGACAGAATTGAGAGATGCAAAGAAAGAAAGAAAAGAAGCGAAGGTTCAAAGCCCATATAGATTATTTGTGAGGGCACTAGATAGCCAAAGCCTCCACCAAAATCAACCCCCACGCTCAGTGCATCGAGATTGTGCTCCAATTTCTCTTTTTGGATATAATTTTGCTCCCACATATATGGTTATATATCTATTATAATAAATTACATCCAATCAAAGCATGTTTACTTAATTGAAACAAGAGAAGAAACAAGGGTGCGAAAAGAAATTATCTTCGTTAAACTCTTTGGGAAACATGGTAACTAAAATAATAACTTATTCTGATCAGTACGTTTATTAATTCTCCTGAATCGGAATCAAAACTAATTTAATTACTTATTACTCATGCACAGATAAGTAAGCAATACAAGGCTACTGTAAATATATAGGAATTATTCATTTCTACTAGAAGTGATTTTCATTATATACACTATGAGGAATCAACTTACTTTCGGTTAAACTGAATTAAGTTACTAAATCGGACATGAGATCTATTTGTATTCCAATTATATGGGTGTTAACTAACGTTACAGAAGTTACGAGTTAAAATCTTTTCTTTCATTTTCATACATCATAAAGTGCTTGTTTATCCAACTAGAGAATATTAGACACTAATTAACTTTAAGAATAGAGATATATCTGTATGGGTCCGGATCATGGGACATATTACTTTGTATATAAAGCATGTTAATGAATTTAGATATAAATATCAAACCACCATGAAAACTATGATAATAAAATAACGTCCACCAAAACTAACTCTCTCTCTCTCTCTCTCTCTCTCTCTCTCTCTCTCTCTCTCTCTCTCTCTCTCTCTCTCTCTCTCTCTCTCTGCTACAGTAAGGTTTCACAAGCACCTTTTCGAAGGTGCCTATAAGATTTTCAGTGATGTACCGAGCTCCTTCCTCAGATCTTTGGTGATTCTGGCCACAGAGGGCTTGACTCTCTATTCTCCTAGTGTTTTTTCTTATCAAGGGTTGTATTTCTCGACTGTTTGAGGTTGTTTCAAGATTCGTCTTTGATTATTTTATGTTTTTTTTTTTTTTTGTGATGGGTTTCATCGTTTTGTTTCATACTAGTGCATCTATTCTTTAGTTGGTGTTAGAAGAGATGGCGATGGAAGTTGTTGAATATAGGTGAATTGTTCAATTGGCGTTCTTTTTTTTTTTAGCTAAAATCATTTTACGTCCATGAACTTTACACTTAAAATCAGTTGTGTCTCCAAACTTCTAGTTTGATTGCATGTGCCCTTATACTCTCTAATTTGATCAATTATGACTAATTCTTCACTAATCTATCAATTTATTTATATATTGTTGTCCACTCAAACTAGTTTTTAGCCTTTAATAAACACACTATTTACATGATCAAGACTAAAAATTGACCCTAAGTGGGCATGCATTGTCACTAATTTATGAAGAAATTAAGGAATTAGTTTACTAATGATTATGATTGATCATATTAGAGAATATAAGGGCATATGTGATTAAATTAAAAGTTCGGAGGCACAGACGATTTTAGACATAAAGTTTAAGGTGGTAAAATGAATCTTTTTATTTATTTAATTTTTTTTTTTTATAGTTTTGTGGCTTTGGTGGTCTGTCCCTTGGGTTGGGTCATGATGGTTTTGGCTATGGATGATATTTTGGTGTGGTGGAGGTTTGTGTGCTTCGAGGCTGGAACACCACTTTGAGGGCTATTTAGACTAAACAAGCCTAGGAAAAAAATCTAGACATGGTGTTTTTATGACAAATTTGATGACATTGGGAGTTTTGACTCCAGCACCGTTAGACAGTTAGACAGTGAAGAAGGTTTGAAGGTTGGTAACAGCGTTGGTGTGAGGCACATGTTTTCGGCATTATGTTCTTACCCTTGGAGTATCCTTTGGGAGTTTGGGATAATGCTACCAGCATCAATTATTATCCTACGAGGAAATTATAACTTTGGGCTCAAATTATTAGCATTAGTCTTTGCCTTTGTGGAAACAAAGAAGGTGATCCAACTAAGGAAGGAAAAAAAAAAAGTCTTATGGACCTAAAAACCCGGAGCTTGTTTGAATGAAATGACAACAATTTGCTAAAGGTGTAACTTCATTAATTTTTTTTTTTTTGGTATAATTCTTTTATACATGACTTTTCTATACTCGACCTTACTTTTTAAAAAAATAGCTAAAATTGTGAATCTTTTTGTTTTGATTGGGAGAGATGACTTATGACGTGTAATTTTGTTCTACAATATAGTATTGTTTTTCTGATTAAGAGTAAAAAGATCATGAAATAGAAAAAAAGAAATGACTTGATCATTTTGGATTGTCATTATAACTTTGATTGGATTTTAGTTCTCCAATAGTGCTTTCTTTACATAAACAGAAAAACAAAAAATAAAAGATAAAATACATAATATCTAAAAATAGATTAAAAAAATAACTACACTAAATACTATTTTGCTGAAGGTATCGATTAAATATTGCGAATGGTCTGATCACCATATAAGTTAGTCTAAAAATGTGACGAGGAAAAAAAAACACAAAAAACGCTTTTGTAACATGAAATATTCAATTTTTGTTTTTTAGTTTTAAATTATAGAAAAAGAAAGAAGGAAGGATGGTGGGCACAGCACGCGCTATGAAAAGGGCGGTGGGTGGGCCGCGAGGAGTTTTAATCCGAGGAGATAATAGGCCAGACTTATTACACGAGCACATGCGAGAGTTGGTTCTCCTCACCACTCTCTCTCTGCCCTCCTGCTGTGCTACCAGGTGGCACCGCCCCAACCTATCACACTCTCTATCTGTCCACACACGTGTCACTTCATCACTCCCTCAAATAGTCAAATTCTCGATTTCATTTTCCACCTTTGTCTAAATGAACCCACACCATTTTGCTTACGAAGTGATTTCTCCTCTCTTGCTCAAGGACTTGTTACTGTCCTTAATTATTTTGGTAACTGGGTTTTGGTTTTTAAGGGATACTACCCACCTAGGAGGAAACTGGGTCCTAAAATTATGAGCAAGATAGTTGGTGAAAGAAGAAATTGGAATGGTTATTATGGTTTTGGCTTGATGTGTATGAAGAAAAACGATATCGATGATATGGACTATGGAGTCGTTAAGGCCAAATGAGGAATGGAGTTGTCAGTTGTATTCACTATTCAGAGGATTGAGGAGAAAATAGGTTTCCAAGCGTTTTGGCTTTATGTGTATGAAGAACAAGGCCGCCCCTGAGATTTTCGGGGCTCTTGGCGAACCAAAAATGTGGGGCTCTTCTCCACCCCTCTCCATGCAAAGCGTTTGATTTTTATGAATTATCTTATGCATCTCTCTTTTACTTTAACCTTAACTAGGCGATGAGATAGGAGTCCGTCTTCCTTCTTTACTCTTCTCCACCCCTCTCTACGCAAAGCGTTTGATTTTTTTCAATACGGGAAAAACTTGTGCAAAGCATTTGTTGATAACTCTAAATCAAGTTTATGAAAGAAAGTCCCAGAGAGAATGAAAAACAAAATCAATACCAACTCATAAAGGCCCCAATCCAGCTAGCCAAGATTCAATTACACAAACAAAAGTGATCAAAAAGAGAATCACGACTAACCCAGAAAAGCACTAACCCAGCAATCCAAGATTAAGATTTAAAGAAAGCGGTTTGAGGAAAAAAATCATAATGAACCAAAGGCATCAATAAGCTAGATAATAAGAACCCAAAGATTTTCTGTCATTTGTTCATCTTTTCTAGTCAAAAAGAAATTTATAAATTAAAACTGAATCCATCAGTAAACTATGGGTCCTGATTTTAGGCTCTAAGTGAAAATCAAGCAATAGATAGGTGGGAAAATATGGTCGTGGCGGTGAGTGCTTTGGTTGAAGAAATTGCAGAGAAGCACGTACAAAGGAGGGAGAAAGAGGAGTAAAGGCGCATCTCTACTACTATAAAGCCAGGCATGGTCTTTGGTGTCAAAGGCTTCAACAATTTTTTGAAATCCCGAAAATGTCCATACTAGAGACAAAATAGATTGAAAGAAATACCATCTATAAGGGTTAATATGGTAAACTACTAAAAATAAAAGAAAAATAAAATTTAGAAAAATGTTGTAAATGATAATGACTATTGCTTAATGTATGCGATTGACAGACTCGTAATATATGCGATTGACAGACTTGTAATGTATGCGATTGACATACTTATAATGTGTGATTGATTAGTATAGCTATTATGTATTGCCTTTTGTATATATAATGTAACCCTATATAAACCTCATGGTGAGATGAATACAATACAATACAATTTTCCAATTCTCTACAATACGTTATCAGCACGATACTCTAACCCAAGCCCTAGCCAGGAAAAAAAACCCTAACACCCAAAATTTCTTTAACCAAAAACTGCCGCAAGCTCCTAGCCTTTGCTAGCCATACCGTGCGCTGCTCCTGCAGCCCTTGAGCACCCGTGTGCCTCCTATTGCCCCTGCAGCATCATCGCACTCCTGCTGCCCCTGCAGCACAGCAGCACGCTCGTTCTTGTGCAGATCAGCCTGTTTGCATACCCCTAAACGTCTTGATCGGGAACCCAGATCAAAATCATTCCTTCATCAAAGTTGTTCGTTTCTGCCTCTTCTATCTGACTTCCAAATTTCAGCCCTATTGGAGTCGTTTTGAGATCTGTACACTATTCGAAGTGGGAGCTGTTCAGAAGCAAATCTGCTCCGAATTTCAACTAGTAAGTTTTAAAGATTAAAGTCCTGCTTTCTTGTATTTTAAATTCCTTTTATTTTTTGCACAATTTTGGAATATATGAACTGGATTTTAAGTATTTAATAAAGCGGAATTGTGGGGATTCACGCTTAACAAACTAAGAGTGTTCGTATGAACTAAGAGTGTTCCTAATGCTCGTACTAAGAGCGTCCGTAAGCATCAAATTGTGACCATATTAAAACGTTATTGTTTAGTATAATCCAAAAGAGATTGTTTTCTTGGTAGCATAGCTCTGAAATCTTATTATTTTAGTTTTCGTGAAAGTTTAGCTCCGAAACTAATATATATTCTCTTCTTATTTTCAGGATGTCGAATGAACCTAGACTCGACTTTCCCATGCTTGACTCAACAGGCTTGGATTACCACAGTTGGGTAACCGATGTTGAGAACCACCTCACTTCAAAGGGAATATTACCCATAATCCAGGCACCTAACCCGGATCGTGTGTTCATTCGGACACCTACAAAGCATGCTCAAGCAGTTATCTTGATGCAATGCTATATGGACAAGGCACTCAGATTGGAGTATATGTCGATCAAGGATGCAAGAGAGCTATGGGTAGCGCTAGAAGAGCGCTTCGGCAATATCCAAGATTCCCTCCTCCCTAACTTGAAGGTTCAATGGAACAATTTGCGCTTTGCTGATTTCAAGTCTATTGCTGAATATAATTCAGAAGCTCTTCGCCTACAGTCCATGTTGAGGTTTTGTGGACAACCTGTCATAGAGCAAGAGCTAATTGAGAAAACTCTCTCCACCTTCCCCGTTTCAGCCATTGTGGTATCAAAGCAATACCACACTGAAGTCAATGCTGGACGGATCATGTGGATTCATCAGCTTATCAATCTCATATCTGTAGCTGAGAAACATGATAACATACTCGTGAGGAATTATAATTCCAGGCCCATTGGAACTAAGAGCGTTCATGAGGCGAATTATAATGCACCCAAAAGAGGGCGCAAGGAGCGAAACCCTAAGAATAAGGGATATGAGGGACATATGGGTCCATATAACCGCCCTAACAAGGAAGGAAACCATAGGTTTGGTGCGGATACATATGGTGGCAACGCCACACGTGGGAGAGGTGGTCATGGTATCCCTGGTCGTGGTGGCGGCGCCATGGCTCGTGGTGGAGGCGCCATGGGTCGTGGTGGTGGCACCAACCCTCGTAAGGAACGCCCACAACTTGCACCTCAATTAAAGGGAGGCAACCACAATGACATGTGTCATCGATGTGGATCAAGTGAGCATTGGTTCAAGCAATGCAAGGTAAGCGAGCAACTAGCTTCAAGATACAGGGCATACAGGGACCTGAGGGAGCAAGAAGTGTACCTTGCAGAAGAAGAAGAAAATGGTGGAGACGTCCATCTCACCATAGAGGACTTCAAAGCTGACGATGAAGTGCACAAGAATGCCGCAGACTTTGATTAGATTAGTCATTTTATTTTCCAAGAATTTTTGTAATGACAATATGCCTTAGTCAATAAATGACAATTATATTAAACTCTTTCTTATGTGGTGCACCCAATGAAATATGATGTCTAGGAAAGTCAATGAGATTAATGGTACTTAAGAGAGCCTCGCTCCACCAACATCTCTCTCTACTTTCCTGGTCATATTTGATTGGAGTTACCAAACAGATAGAGTGACTACAATGTGTCTTAGTTTGATTTTATTTTGGATTAGACTTTTTGGGACCTTTGATGTAATCATTAGCTATCTTTATTAATAAAGTATCGTATTATTATTCGATGTCATGGACATGTTTTAATTCCGAACTTTATTTTTCAGTATGTTTCCTGGAGAGTTGGAATGTCTTGTTGATAGTGGCACCACACATACTATATTGCGACATAGGCAACTATTTCTATGGATGACACCTAGTCGATCTTCTGTGACTACAATGGCTGGACCATCACAATTTATTCATGGTCGAGGACTAGCTCAATTTATGTTGCCAAATGGCACAAGTATTAATGTCACCGAAGCTCTATATGCTCCTAGGGCTGGAAGAACCCTATTGAGTTTTAAAGATATAAGAGCCAATGATTTTCATGTGGAAACACATTGTGAGAATGGACAAGAGTTCCTTTGCATCACCTCTAATGGCTACGGTCATAAACGAGTATTAGAGAAACTTATGTGTCGCTCTAGTGGATTATATGCAACCACTATTCGAATTATTGAATCCAACCATGTCATGAGAGATGACTTATGGGATTCTGACACATATAGGCTTTGGCATGACCGTTTGGGACACCCAGGTCGTGATATGATGATCCGTATATTAAAGACTTCATACGGACATCCATTTTTCAAAACGAAAAGAAGTCAGAACCAAAATTCGATCCAAGGTAGGGCTGGCGCCGCCTACCCCCTGCGGCCCAAAAGTGGTATTGATGCCACCAATACCTCCTTGGTTCCTTTTTCTACTTCTAAAGTCAATTGTGACTTCGTGGCTCAACCAGATACTTCCCTGGTTGCTTCTAAAGCCCATCTTTCGTTTTGCAAAGCCTGCTCTTTAGCAAAATTAGAATCGAGACCATCCTATGCAAAGGACACTAAGGAAAATATTACATTCTTACAAAGAATCCAAGGTGATATTTGTGGACCTATTCAACCAACTTGCGGACCATTTAGATATTTTATGGTGTTGATTGATACACCGACACGATGGTCACATATCATGCTATTGTCTACAAGAAATGCTGCATTTGCTAAACTCCAAGCACACTTACGCATATTTGGGTGTACAGTTTATGTGCCAATTGCACCGCCACAGCACACCAAAATGGGTCCTCAAAGACGATTAGGCATTTATGTTGGATATGACTCTCCAACCATTATCCGCTACTTAGAACCATTGACAGGCGATCTATTTACGCTAGATTTGCGGATTGTCACTTTGATCGCCTGTCAATGGTTCTAAGTAGCGGATAATGTTTAACAGGAACGACAGGAATTGTATTGTCGTGGTCTCTCCCCACTTTGTCTCATCTTGATCCCCGAACCTCACAGTCCGAAATTGAAGTGCGGAGAATTCTCCATCTTCATAACGTAGCAGACTCTATGCCTGATGCGTTTTCTGATATCACTAAAGTGACAAGATCACATATACCTGCTGCAAACGTGCCTGCAAGGATTGATGTCCCTAAAAATCAAGGACATGGCGCCACCCCTAGGGGTATTGGGCATGACACTGCCACTACTAATAGTGATGGCAATGTGACTCAGGCTGGGCTCCCAGCAAGGAAATGTGGGAGGCCCAAAGGTTCGATAGATTGTCGCCCGAGAAAGAAAGCGAGTGTGGCACAAAAAGATCCATTAATCATCGACATAAATAACCCGTCTCATGAAGATATTCCAGATTATGGTTATGTCCAAGAGACATCATTGGGGGACGCTCAAATGTTAGAACCAATTCCAGGGAATAGGGAGATCTCCATGAATTATACTAGTGTACATGAGACGTTGAATCGAGATTCTATTATCCTTGATGATGTGTTTGCATATTCTATTACTCAAGGAATTATAGAACACGATGATATCGAATCTCGCTCCATTGAAGAATGTCAATGAAGAGCAGACTGGACTAAATGGAAAGATGCAATCCAGGTTGAATTGGATTCACTAACAAAGAGACAGGTATTTGGGCCTATAACACTGACACCCCCAAGTATAAAGCATGTTGGCCATAAAAGGGTCTTTGTTAGAAAGCGTAATGAGAAAAATGAGGTTGTTAGATACAAAGCTCGCCTTGTGGCGCAAGGTTTCTCACAACGCCCTGAAATCGACTACGAGGAGACATATTCTCCCGTAATGGACATTATAACGTTCTGCTACCTTGTCAGTTTGGTAGTTTCTGAAAAACTTGACATGTAGCTTATGGATGTGGTTACAGCATATCTCTATGGGGATCTAGATTCAGAGATATATATGAAGGTTCCAGATGGACTTCAATTACCTAAGTCAAGTGGCTCTAAACCACGGAGCGCGTTTTCAATAAGATTGAGACGCTCACTATATGGATTGAAACAATCCGGACGGATGTGATATAACCGTCTAAGTGACTACTTGATTGGGAAGGGATATGAGAACAATGAAATAAGCCCATGTGTCACGCCCCTGATTTTACACACATGAAAATCGATATATATAATCCCATAATTATACATGCGTGAACGTTCAGTCATCAATACAAAATACCTGAAATCTTTTTCCCTTAAACTTACACACATATTGATGCCCTGACCCCTCAAAGTTAATATACACTCGCTCCAAAGAGTTATATATTACACAAGCTTACGAATTAAATTGTCAACAACAAGATAAAACGTAAATGCTCCTCAGAGCTCACTACAACGGAAGTCCAAATAACTGTAAAGTCATAAAAATGGCTTCCTACCGTAAAGCTACAAAGGCGCTACCTCAGCTTCAGAACGATTATCCTAACCTGCAGGATTAACCCCTACACCGTTTGAATGGTGCACCGGGTTGCCACACAATAAACCCGGTAAGCTTTTGCAAGCCCGAATGAGTAACTCAAAACCACACATGCACAACTCGCCTAACGAGGAAACCCATCAACTCGTAAAAAGAAACACACACCCTGTTTTCCCAAAACAGCACATTCTTTTCCCAAAAGAAACGAATACAAGTCACCCCGTGACAAAGTCATATTAATTGAAAACTCTGACAATTCAATATGCATTTCCCAAAAATCACAATAAAGGTCACACCGTGACCAAATCATATAAATTGAAACTCTGACAATTAAATATGATAAACAAGTCCTCCCAGGACAATTAAAAGAAAGAATCCCCGAAACTCCCTTTTAAAAACACATTCCCAAATCAACACAAGTCACCCCGTGACAAAATTATAATAATTGAAACTCTGACAATTAAATATGATAAACAAGTCCTCCCAGGACATTTAAAAGAAAGAATCCCCGAAACTCCCTTTTAAAACACATTCTCAAATCAACGCAAGTCACCCCGTGACAAAATCATAATAATTGAAACTCTGACAATTAAATATGATAAACAAGTCCTCCCAGGACATTTAAAAGAAAGAATCTCTGAAACTCCCTTTTAAAACACATTCTCAAATCAACACAAGTCACCCCGTGACAAAATCATAATAATTGAAACTCTGACAATTAAATATGATAAACAAGTCCTCCCAGGACATTTAAAAGAAAGAATCCCCGAAACTCCCTTTTAAAAACACGTACTCATGAGCATCAGATAGCTCCCCACTACCCCCCATGATGTACTATGGCAACAGACTAGAGCTCTAACTGATCGTATCCACAAACCCGGCTAAAGGCGTGAAGTCCTGATATATATGCCTGAGGTCACTCCCAGCAACCCCAAATCCTCAGACCTCCCCGGTCGTCAGATCAAAACCTTTTAAAATGGTCACTCAGGACCCAAAAGTTACTCAACTCACACAAAAGGAGATGTCACCCCGTGACCTCCAATCATCAGACCTCCCCGGTCATCAGATCAAAACATTAACTCAAACCAAAAGGAGAGATCACAACCTGTGACTCTCACATTCTCAGACCACCGGTCGTCGGATCAAAAACGTTAAATCAAACCGAAAGGAGAAATCACAACCTGTGACTCTCAGATCTTCCGACCCCCGGTCGTTAGATCAAAACATTCAAATCACATCAAAGCAACTCACACCAAATCTTGACACTTTTCAAAACAATAGAAATTCCCAATTCCCACAAAATGTTTCCCGAAAAGTCAAGCCCCAAAACAATAGAATGATACCCATCAATACCTATTGCTTCAATTCACTCACCAACCCACAAAAATATACATATTCCACGTAAATATAAATATAAGTGGTCATTCACTCAGGAAGGCCACTAATACCAACTATAGTTTGCAGTTAACTAAATAACTCTCAAAACAATAAGGTCAACCAGTTCGTGAATGAACTTCGTGAGATTACTCACCTCGAACTCCCGCTGCGTCTTCAATACAGAACAAGGCTGCCAATCCACAAAATAGCCGTCCAAATACTTCGTCAAGTACCTAATCACATACGGTTCCAACTTAGTAACGATTCACATTTGATTTAAGTTCGAAACCCCTGTTTTGAACTAAAATCCCCAAAGTGGTGCCAATCGAGGCAAAACCACATCCGAGACCTAGCAAAGTCTCCGGAATACGTCCACGATCGATGTGACCAAACCACAAGTCGATCGGACGCTCGAATCCTCACGGATCGAATAAATCGATCGGTATGAAACTGCAAAAATCATAACAATTCCATACGAACTCCAAAATTTGCATATTATATATCGAAACGCTCGTATCAACGAGTAGAACATATATAATACCAAAAAAAGTTCCTTAAGTGGCCGGAACACCGCCTGAACGCCTCCACAGGCGGTGGCGCACCGCCGCCTGCCAAAACTCAATATTTCACAAAACTCCCAACATAAAAGTTCTTCATCTAAGCATGCTTGTGAACTTTCCTAACTAGCTCGAAGTCAGAAAACAAGCATAAAGGGTAGAAAACTACCTCACAAGCCGTGAACAGTAATTCGGACTGAGTTGAACCAAGTTTTACGTGAATCGATCCAAACAACCACCAAGGATCGATCAAGGAGGCTGCTCTGAGCTCAACTAAGAAGACTTGAAGCCTCGCCGACGTCGGAACAAGGATTTCCGACCGGGTCCGAAATCGCCCAACTGCGCCGCCTTCGACCGCCGCCACCACCGAGAATCGGTGCTAGAAGACACCACCGGGACGACTAGACGGAGGAGACGATCCAATCTGGAAAGTTTCGTCGCCGGAGACCGCCGCAGTTCGCCGGAAAAGTCGAGTCGGATCATCCGGGTTCGGGTCAGCTTGATATTTTCGATTCTGAAGGTGCAGCTGAGAGAGAAGAGAGAGAAAGGAGATGGTTTCCGGAAAAGGAAATAATGAAAATAGTAAATTTCTCCTTCGGGAAACTTCTATTTATACCAAAATGGAAATTCCTTCCAATGACCATAACTTTCTCATATGAACTCCGATTTTCGTGTTCCACATGTCCACGAACTCGTATCGACGCGCTCTACAACTTTCGTGAAGGAAGTTTTGGGAGAATCTCAATGTATCAAAAGTCAACCTTGAAACCCCCCTAAAGTCATACTTTTCAAATAATTAATTCGTCCGAAACACTTCCGCTCCGTCCACGAGCCACGAAACAATCCAACAACCATAAATTAGATTCCGGAAATTCCTCGGAAAATAATTACGAATTTCCGGGGCATCACACCATGCGTGTCTATAAAAATGACAAGTTCTGGATTTGCAATTGTAGCAGTTTATGTCGATGACATGAACCTAATTGGAACTCTAGATGAGTTAAAGGAAACTGCCAAGTACTTGAAATCCGAATTTGAGATGAAAGATCTTGGGAAAACACGGTTTTGCCTCGGACTAGAACTCGAGCACCGTAGTGATGGGACTATGATCCATCAGTCAGCATATACTTAAACATTATTAAGGTGCTTTAATGAAGATAAAGTAAAGCCTGTGAGTACCCCTCTTGAGCCTGAAAAATATTCGTTTCGTCCAAGGGATGAGGATGAAGACTTATTAGAGGCTGAAGTGCCCTATCTAAGTGCAATAGGCACATTATTGTACTTAGCTCAATACACAAGACCGGACATCTCATTCACAGTGAACTTGTTAACTCGACACAGTTCTGCTCCAACACGCCGCCATTGGATTGGAATAAAGACAATCTTTCGATACTTGAGATGTACGATTGATATGGGCTTATTCTATCCCTACAGAGAGAAAAGAAATAACGGAAGTGTGGGATCGGACTCCACAAGGCAAAACGCCACCTTCCATGCTCCTCCTCCCTTCCATCAAAATGATAACGATGTCTTGATGGGTTTTACTGATGCAGGGTATCTCTCTGACCCTCACAAAGGTCACTCCCAAACAGGTTATGTCTTTACCATGGGAAGCACTGCGATATCTTGGAGGTCTACAAGACAGACCCTTGTTGCTACTTCCTCAAATCATGTAGAGGTTATCGCTCTACATGAAGCCGTGTGAGAATGCATATGGCTAAGGTCTGTAGTTAGACACATTCGAGGAACTTGTGGTTTGAAGTCTACCACAGATGAACCTACATGCATTTATGAAGATAATGCAGCTTGTATTGAGCAAATGAAGTTAGGTTTCATCAAGGGCGATAATACCAAGTATATATCGCCTAAGTTCTTTTACAATCAGCAACAACAAACACTTCTAAATATTGAAGCGAATCAAATCCATTCAGAGGATAATGTAGCGGACTTGTTTACCAAGTCGTTACCTAAATCCACATTCGAGAAACATGTGAAGAGCATCGAATTAAGAAAGTTATCCGAACTCCCATAATTGTAGAAATCAGGGGAGACCTTGACATCAGGGGGAGGTATGATGTCTACATGTTCAATCTCGAAAAGTGAAGGACGTGTTGCGCTCTTTTTTCCATTCGACCAGGGTTATTTTTGTCCCACATGGTTTTTGTTACCTGGCAAGGTTTTTAGTGAGGCAACGATCAAAGCGTCATCACCGAGTTTGAGCGGCACAAGGGGGAGTGTGGAAGGATGTCGATTACTCCACATTGACGCGCGTTGTGCTCTTTTTCTCCTTCGACCAAGGTTGTTTTTTCCCACAGGGTTTTTATTACTTGGCAAGGTTTTTGACGAGGCAACTTAGAAGCGCATAGCAAAGGCAACACTATTGACATGGAATATCCAAGGGGAAGTGTTGTAAATGATAATGACTATTCATGCAATAAGTATTGCTTAATGTATGCGATTGACAGATTCGTAATGTATGCGATTAACATACTTGTAATGTGCGATTGATTAGTATAGCTATTATGTATTGCCTTTTGTATACATAATGTAACTGACTTTATTCATAAACTCTCGCAAGCGTACGAATCGTTGTCAAGTAAGGGAAGTATTTGAACCTTGATTATCGTACCTCAGGGATTAGGTGTTGGACCTAACCAAGGTAATTGGCGGTAGAGTAACTTAAAGCATACAATAAAAAATAAAAATAAAATAAAGCGAAATAATATTCACAAGGCACCAAGCCTCAGCAATGCTCGGCTTAGCTCACACTAAACCTAATCAAAGCAACTAACTTGTAGCCCAAATGAGTTATGCACAATGGAAGGTAGAATTTTGTTTGGAAGTTTTGAATTGGGAATTAAGTAAATTAAATGCAAACTAAAATAAAAGCAAACAACTAATTATCAAGCAAGAAATTAAATTTGGATTTTCAAATTAATGGGAACTTGGGAGTGTCGGGTGATTCACACTAACTATCTTGCAAATATCGATGTCAATTTCACAAATGCATGCATTTCCTATATGTGTCGAGTCCCGTATCTAGTACCGGTTAAGGCTACTAAACCAATTATCCTTTCGGTGTATTGATTATGCCGGTCAAGGCACAATCAACTCTCTAATTTGGGCATTACGCCGGTTAAGGCTGCAATATCCAAAATTAGAGGCCTAGAGAGCAAGATAATAGAGACCCAAGCTTAGCTACAATTAAGCTAGCTAATGGTCACCACACTTAAATCCTAGATGCCACAAGACTAATAAGTTGTCAAATTATCAATCTATTCATCACGATTGCCCACAACATAATTTCAAAGGTTGACAAAGCCTAGAAACATGCTTTTAAGGACCAATAAATTCGGATTTAAAGCATACACAATGAAAATTGCATTTATTAAAAGTAAAGCATCAATATTTATACAAGATGAGTTGGGGCTTCACAACCCTAACTCCCAAAATTGAATTACTCACTATCCATAGTCAAATACATTATCAATAGAAAATAAAATTATAGAATAGATAACAAGAAAGAAAGGGGAGAGTTACCTTGGTCACTTCTAGCTATGAGCTAGTATGAACCAAGTAATTTCTTCACCCAACTACCCAAAATAGAGGTGTGGTGCTCTTGATGATGATTCCCTTGAGGCCTTGAGTGAGTCCCAAAAAGATGAAAATTAGAGAAAAGAAGAGAGTGAGTGGTGATGGGTAAGAGAAATGAGGAAGGATAAATAAAATGGGGTGGTGGTGGCGTGTGTTGCGGCACTATTGGAGAAGAAGGAAAAGAGAGGATAGGGAATGGGGGTGTGCAGCCACTGTTCTCTTCTTCTGTCCGTATATTTATCCTAGGGTTAATCGGCTGGTGTATCTATATGGGTCGGGGTGGCCTGTGTTGAAGAGGCAAGGAATTATGATTAATTAAAACATGGGCTGAAGTGATGGGCTGCGAGGAAGTGAGATGGGCTGGATGTGTGGCTGGGAGAGAAAGTAAAAGAAGGGAAAATGGAAGACTAGCTGCACGTGGACTGATGGATGATCAATTGCATATCCATGACTTAATTATGCCAAAGATGCACCAGCTCCGTTTACTTTAATTAAACCAAGTTTGGTTTAATTAACTAATTAAGTGTTAAGCGGCCATCACTATCTAATTAAACTAATGAGCATTAGTTTAATTAAATCTGCTTCCATTTCTTTCTTTGTCTCATTTGTTCGACGACGGTGACTTATGGTTGACCAATTTACCACTTCGTCAATTTGTCGAGAGCTCCAAGTTGCTCCGTTTTTACAACAATTTATCTTGATTTCCGCAATTCCGCTTATTTCCTACACAATAAATAAAAGTGGATTAATTACATTATAATTAGCTCAAGGATTAGCTTATTTCTAGTGTTTTAGATACAATTACATACATAGAAATGCGTGTAATCAGTAACCCTATATACACCTCATGGTGAGATGAATACAATACAATACAATTTTCCAATTCTCTACAACAAAAAAGATGTGAAAAACGTGGGAGAGCAGAAACTCGAGTGGAGTACGGAGATGGCTTCACACCTGGATCCACGTTGCAATTTGGTTTCGTACAAAACGAGTGAAGGCCGTGATGAAAACAGAAGAGCAATTGGGAAATTGATCAAAAACAGACCGGGTGGGTTTCTGCAAATTAAATTGAACTTTGTGGTTTTTTTTTTTTTTTTTTTTAATCTCAATTTCTGAACAAATCCTGACCCTGTTTGGTTTAGTAATTAGTATGCAATTGATTTTCTATGAATGGGAGAAAATGATGGAATTTTTTTTTTTTTGATGACAAGAGAAAATGATGATTTAATTTTCATGATTCTTATCGTCTGTGTTTGCAGGGGGTCATGACCTAAACAGAAACAGGAACACTTGAGAAATTCAAAGGTAAGGCATGCCTGTGCAGATTGTAGATTGCAGATTAAAGTTTAATTCTTGCAACTGAAGGGGTTCATTACATACCATTTTTATTTTATTTTTATAAGATTCGGAATTTATATAAGGGGTTCATTGCATTTGAGTCTTCTCTGGCCCATATGTTTGGTTTAGTTTGGTTTCTTAGACAAATTGTCGGAGTTGATGCAGAGAGAATGAGTTTGGGTAAAGTATAATGGTCAGCAGTGGCTTAGTTTCCCATCTTTGATATTTTGATCATTATTTATTTTCCCGTTTCATAATCCTCTTCTATAAACTTTGTTTCTTTGACCAGCATTGCATGTTGTTTAGTTTTGGATGAACTAGAATTCATTCTTTTCGTTTAAACTTCTCTATAGTGCTTAATTTACTTGGTATGTAGCTTTTGCTTTATCTCTCGGTGCATTGACAATGTTGGAGGTGACTGCTTCTTTGAATTTCAATTTCAATTGTCCCATACGGTTTATACAAAAGGAGGAAAGCAGATAACCAGCCAAGAATAATGATAAGTCTCTCTTGAACATTTTTCACTGTTCTGTCAGTAATTTTGATTTCAGGTGTGTTTTTGTTTCTTTCCTTTGTTCTCCTTTCAACTGAATTTGTTCTCCATTGCATCAATTTGTGTGTGTGTGTGTGTATTTTTTTTTCTCTTTTTTTTTTTTTTTTATGTGCGTCACTACTTTGGGTTATGCAGATACGTTGTTGTTATGTCAGGTACTCCTCTTCCTTACCTTCTGTTTTGTTAACCAGAAAGGTCTGAATAAGCAAACATCAGTTTTGTTATGTTTCTATGGAGAATATGAGTCTAGGGAATTGTCTTCACTTCTCAATATTTTATTTTTGTTTTTGTTTCTTTCTATCCGAAAGCTTTATTCCAACTACGTAGAATTAGCTGGTGACATTGTCTAGACCAGAAAAAAAAAGTGTAGAATTTTCTGGTGACATTTGATACCGATGAAAAGGAAAATGTTCATGCATATGGACATGGTCAACTAAGAATTTCAATTTTAATAATTTGTTTTGCCCTTTTAATTATGATAAAAAGTCATGAATTTTTTTTTAAAGTATTTGTTTGTACATCAATTCAAATATGAATCCAGTTGTCGTAGGAACTTGAATCAACTGAAGAACAAGGTTGATTGAGTTTGCTTTCTTAGGTTATTTATTCTTTCTCTTGGGGTTCCTACATCTATATTCATCTATTGCATGATTGTATCAAAGTTAATAGAGCCTAAATTCTGACAACTTAGGAGCAAAACAGTTCATTATTATAACTGCTTCTTCCATAAGATCATTTTTTCTTTGGTTAAAGCAGTAGGATCACTTTTTCAAATCATGTAAAACCATTGTACTAATGTTAACTAATGGAAAAAAATTCGTCTCAAGCTTTTACTTTATCTTTCATTGAACCGGTTTCCAGCAAACTGAAGCTTTCAAATGCTAATTTATCTTAAATTTTCCTCCATATTTAGTTCAGTTGCACATTGTTGTGCCTTAAATAACATGACCAATATGTTACAGCTTCCACACTCACATACAAGACTAAAAGAAAAAAAAATAAACAAAGAAAGAAATTAGCTTAGCTGTAATTTATCCACAAGTTAAGGAAATTGCCTCTGATGTCTAATAGATTTTCATTTCAATGTCATCCCACTCTCACACAACTAATGAAAATTAGATAGATTTACTCCACCATTGTAGAGTAAGAAAATTGTTGTTTTTGTTAACTGACTTATTACTTTTCAAATTCTACTTAGGATTGCATATTACGAATTGGTTACCTTTCCAACTGTAGATAAGGTGTTGTTTTTAGTTGCACTGAAATTATATGGAACTCAAATCAATCTTACTTGCTGTTTAACTCTCACTACAACATTAAAATCTTATCTTAATTAACTTAATTGGTGTTTTTAGTTATGCTTATTTTATATATATTTTTTATTTTTTCAGGTACTACAGATTTAGAATTTGGGAGGTTTTGGTGTGAAACTAGGAACATTGCGAGAAGATGGTTCATGGTTGTTCTTTATATTTGAGAATTGCAAAAGTTTTTCCATGTAAATGTTGTTCATTGCTTTTTGATGCCTGTTTTGGTCTTTATCAACAGATAACAATTTTTTTGTTTTTTGTCTTTTGGTCCAGTGTGTTGGTTTAGTTATGAATGCAGGCAGTGCAAGATTAAAGAAACGTGAATCAGCCTTCAAAAGAAGAATCATTGGAGCATTTTGTTGTTGAAATTTTGTTTGAGCATTCAAAATAACCACCAAAACCCACTTTTAACTCTGATAGAAGTTATGTTAATATTCGACGTGGGTTGAGTAAAATGAGCTTTTTTTATAGATGGGTAGGGTGAACAATTTGGTATTTTTTGTTGCCATTTTCTTTTCCGACTCTGCTCGATTGGTTAAACTTATATCAGTTGTAGACTGTAGCAGTGTAGCGTTGGCTTTAGGGTTAATCACGATGTAGAAATGATCAATGGCTTTTACCTTTTTATTTATTTTATTTTATTTATTTGTACAACAATTGTGGGAGATGAAAAGTTACATAAGAAGCAAGTTGCTCATTTACTACCATCATTGTGAAGGTTGGTACATGTAATAGGCCATCGAGAAGATAACTTGGTAGTGTAATCATTTGATCTCAAGGTAAAATAAGTTTCTGAGTGTAAAAGGTCAATTTCAAGATGTAGGAGCATAACACGTTATGTATTTTGCTTTTTTCAGTACGTATAGCTTCAAAGGAGCTTTAAATACGTGGCCTAAAGGTATTCATAAGAAAACAGCTAATCGCACGCGCGAGTAATTTTCAAAGTTCTGTGCTGGATTTAGCTTGACAAATCCAAAAGTTCAGTCCGTGGGTAGAAGGGATTAGAGATTTTGCTGTCAAAATATCGCCAGTTTTGTACATCATCTACTCTATAGTATTACAAATAGTACCTTTATGTGATAATCCCAGAAATTAACCAAATATATCCTCATTTCTTGATTATTAGAGAGAGAGAGAATCCGCACGCGCGAGTGTAGTCCTTCCGCACGCGCGAGTGTAGTCATTCCGCACAAGATATAAGACAAAATAATAATTGTAATGCCCTCCATAAATAATGGAATTTAAAGTTTACTATAAAAAAAAAACATGTAAATCGAGTATTGGAAAGTGATTTGGTGATTTGACAAAAAGAATATATAAGAGGGATATATATATATATATATATATATATGTGTGTGTGTGTGTGTGTGCAGATCCTATCCAGAGCAGAGCTCCGCTTTGAAAATTAAAGTGTGAAGTTCGAGTTTTTGGTCACTTTTCGGTTGCATATCCACATCTCAACCGTTCAGTTTTTAGGTACTAGTGTATAGATCGTCTCTGCAAATTTTCAGCCAAAATGATGATCGTTAAGGTATTGATAATTGCCTTAAAGCTAGTACGGTTCAGGTTGACAGATTCAGTCCGTCCATTGGTTTAAGCGAGTTTGATACCTTAACGATCATCAATTTGGCTGAAAATTTGCAGAGATGATCTATACACTAGTACCTAAAAACTGAACGGATGAGACGTGGATATGCGACCAAAAAGTGACCCAAAACTCGAACTTCACACTTTAATTTCAAAGCGGAGCTCCGCTCTGGATAAAATCTGTATGTGTGTGTGTGTGATTTTTCATTCCGTCCTTCTTCATTATAAATGTAACATATGCATTTTTTATGTTTTGGATTTTTTCCCATCTGCTTTTTAGGTGGATGAACAATATCTTTAGAGACATTAAAGATTTCTGTGTTTCTTGTAAACCTAACATTTGTGGAAATTATAGTTCCCATTTTTGACTTTGAGCTATTTTATCTCTAAAGTAAAGGTTTTTCCCGGATGATTGGAATCCTATAATAGTTGGTTTGCTACTACTGGGATTTTTTCCTACAAAGTTATTAAATGACCATTGTTTTGGTACTTTTAATTTCAAAAAGAAGAATTAATATGCGGATATAATAACGAAAAATTTAAACCAAAGGAGATTAAATACATAATCTTTAAAAATGAGCTCTTAGCAAAAACTTGCTTTAAAAAGATTTCATATTTACTTAGCTCCTGAGAATTTTATTATCAGAAATATTTTAAAAGGAAGAAGATTAAAATGGTATAATCATATTACAATGTATACTTTTGAGGAATAACTTGTAAGTTGCTTTATTCACGCGTATGATATTGGAACTCTTCAGCCCTAGAGCCGTGAGAGAGCCAAAAGCCAAAAGTGCCAAACCGTTTCCCTCTCCGGTGGCGGCCAAGGATGGCGCTGGCATCGTAGCATTGTCTCTGTGCTAGCTGCCGGATGGGCACTTCAATGCTCTGGGCTAAGGTCAGGAAAGAGGATGTTTGGGTTGTGGTGTGGCTGGCGGTTTTGATGACGGGTTTGGGTGACTTTTCTGGGTGTCGTGTGGTGATTCTTGTGCAGGGACAGGACGTTCTAGATCCAGTGGATCGTGGAGCGTCTGGACAATGATGCGGCTCGTGGGGAGGAGTTCGGGGCAGTGCTAGCATGGTGGAGCTCGACGGTGCGGCTCTTGGCAGGACTCTTGGGCGGCACGGCTCTTGGCGAGACTCTATGGCGGAGCGGCTTGTGGTGGGGAGGCTCATGGAGGGATTCGTGGGCGGCGCTGCACATAAGGTTGTAGGCATAGTGGAATGGAGGTCTGGACTGTTGGGTGTGTGGATCCGATTCCACATAGGATAAGGATTTGTTAATCCTTGATCAAAGAGGAGTTTTGATTGTTTCCTACCTGCTTACATAATCCTACTTGGTAATGGTTTCTATGTCTATTGAGAATAGGTTTCCAATGTCTTATAGGGTCTGGTTAGATATCTATAAATAGGGGCATAGGTTGTAGTAGTAGATCAAGTCTTTGAAGCATTAAACAGAGACAGCAAGTGAGGTCTTGAGAGTTTGTGAGAACTTCTTGTGAGAGATTCTTGTATTCTTGTTCGTGTATTCTTCTTCTATAGTGAAACCCAAGCAGCTCAGGGATGTAGGCAAAGTTCTTTGCTGAACCTCATTAACAAGTTCGTGTATGTTTTCTCGATCGTTTATCTATATTGTTTTGCACTTGTCTGCTTCCGCAAGAGGAATTCGAGGTCGAATTCCTAACAAAGTGGTATCAGAGCTTAGGCTCTAGAGTGGAAACAATGAGCATAGAAGACGTTGAGAAAAGGGTCAACAAGTTCTATGGCAATGACTTTAGCCTATGGAGGTCACAGATCGAGGACTAATATAAAGAAGCTTGCTAAGACTATAGAGGCAAGCTCCCAAAAGATATGAAGGAGGAAGAATTTGTGAAGATGGATGGGATGGCCCTTGGAGCCATTCGACTATCTCTTTCGAATGATGTGCGGCGATTTCTTATCAAGGAAAATACTTTGAAAGGGATGATGGATAGTTTATCCAACATGTATGAGAAGCCAAATGTCGTTCAATAGTTGTACTTGATGAGGCGGCTGTTCACTTTGAAGATGGGTAGGGGTATATCTGTTCGCCATCAAGTTGGGATAGTTGGTGATATTATCGAGCAATTAGCATCGGTGGATGTTAAATTCGACGAACGCATCAAAGCTTTGGTGTTGTTAACTTCCATGCCTTCGGATTGGGATGTGACTATGAACTCGATTTGTAGTGGAGCTGGGACTACGAAGAAGCTGAAGTTTAATGATGTGCGTGACATTCTTCTGAATGAAGAGACGTGAAGACAAAATAACCTTGAAGATCCTTCAAGTTCTACGCTCTCTATAGAAAATAGAGGTAGAACATTCAACAAGAACTCAAACAATGATCATGGAAGGTCCAAGTCTAGGGCATCGGGAAAAGGCCGAAGCGTGTCCAAATCAGGAAAGTGGTCTGATAGGTGTTGACATTGTGGGAAATCTGGACATGTCAAGAGAGACTGTAACCAGTGAAAGAAAAGACAATGAAGATGGCAAACACAACTGAGTTTGATTCGGATGCACTTGTACTAAGCATTACTGAAGCACCATTGGAGTCATGGATCATAGACTCTAGAGCGTCATTTCACTCAACTTCACAACAAGAGCTCATGGTGAATTACCGACGTCGTAATTTTGGCAAAGTGTTTCTTGCTGATGGTGGAGCCTTGGAGATTGTGGGAAGGGGTGATGTGAAGATTTCACTGACAAATGGTGGAACATGGACCTTGACCAATGTTAGACACATACCGCGGTTGAAGAGGAATTTGATATCTGTGGGTCAGTTGGATGATGAAGGATGTCGTACTACCTTTAAGAAAGGTACGTGGAAGGTTTGTAAAGGAGCTATGGTGTTAGCTCGTGGAATCAAGACAGGGACACTTTATACGACCTTGAATATTTTATTGTTGAGAACAATGAAGGCACTGTGATCGTTGAGAATAATGAAGATGCATATTTATGGCATCGTAGACTTGGGCACATCAGTGAGAAAGGTATGGGCATACTTCAGTCAAAAGGTAAACTACATGGTGTGGACTCAGTGAAGATTAGGGTTTGTGAAGACTGCATATTAGGGAAGCAAAAGGTTGTTAGCTTCTCAAAGAGTGGCAAGGCGCCAAAAGATACAAAACTGGAGTTGGTTCATACTGACGTGTGGGGACCTGCATCGGAGCTTTCGTTAGGTGGCTCAAAGTACTATGTGACTTATATTGATGACTCCACAAGGAAGTATGGGTTTATTTCTTGAAAAATAAATGGGAAGTATTTGATACTTTCAAGAAGTGGAAGGCGATTGTACGTAGATAATGAGACCGGGTCGAAGATCAAATGTCTGAGGTCGGATAATGAAGGTGAATATTGTGGTAATGATTTCAAAGAGTATTGTGCAGAGAATGGGATTAGGATGGAGAAGACAATTCCCGGAACTCCACAACAGAATGGAGTGGCTGAAAGCATTAATAGGACTCTAAATGAGAGCGCAAGGAGTATGAGGAAACACGTAGGATTGCCAGACATGTTTTGGCTGATGCGGTTAATACTGCTACTTATTTAATTAACCGTGGACCATCAGTACCATTGAATCATCTCCTACCTGAGGAAAAATGGAGTGGAAAAGAGATAGGCCTATCACATTTAAGAGGGTTTGGTTGAGTGGCATATGTTCACATTGAGTTCGGTGCGAGAAGCAAGTTGGATCCTAAGTCTCAAAAGTGCATATTCATAGGCTATGGCGGTGACGAGCTTGGCTATAGGTTTTGGGATATGCATAATAAGAAAGTTGTAAGGAGCAGGAATGTCATCTTTAATGAAGAGGTGATGTAAAAGAATAGGCAAGCAGCAGAGTCTAAAAGCTCTGTAAGAAAAGATCGGCAGTTTTCAAGGTTGGAAGAATTGTCCAATGAAGATGTGTCTAAGGGAAATCATGGGGAGGAATGACAACAACAAGAAGCTCTTGAGGTCGCACAACCTAAAGAACAAGTTCCTAGTGATGAGCCAGTGACACCTCTTTTTGTGCCAAGAGTATCGTCAAGAAGTACTAAAGGAATACTAGCTGATAGATACTCGCCTTGTGCTAACTATTTGCTGTTAACTGACTGTTGTGAACCCGTGAGTTATGATGAGGCAATGTAACATAAAGATTCAGCTAAGTGGGAGGGTGCCATGCAAGATGAGATGGACTCTCTCATGTCCAACAATACTTGGGAGTTAGCTGAGTTACCAACAAATAAGAAAGTATTGCATAACAAGTGGATTTACAAGATTAAGCAAGAAATGGATGGGAGCAAACGTTACAAGGAAAGATTGGTTGTGAAAGGTTTTCAGCAAAGGGAAGGAATTGATTTTGATGAGATCTTTTCGCCAGTTGTGAAACATACCACAATCCGGGTAGTGCTTGGTTTAGTGGAAGCTGAAGATCTATATTTGGAGCAGCTAGACGTCAAGACTGCTTTTCTTCATGGTGATTTGAAGGAGGTCATATACATGAAGCAACCACAAGGTTTTATAGCACCTGGTAAGGAGGACTTGGTATGCAAACTGCAAAAGAGCCTTTATGGCTTGAAACAAGCCCCAAGACAGTGGTACAAGAAGTTTGATGCTTTCATGTGTGGGAGTGACTACACAAGATGTCAATCCTATCACTGTTGTTACTTCAAGAGGTTTGACAAATCTTATATCATTCTCTTACTGTATGTGGATGATATGTTGATAGCGGGGGAAGACTTCAATGAGATTGAGAAGTTGAAGAGAGATATGTCCAACCAGTTCGCGATGAAGGATTTGGGTGAGGCAAAGAAAATCTTAGGTATAAAGATTATCTGTGATAAAGTGGCTGGTACTTTGAACCTTTCACAAGCGGAGTATGTTGAGAAGGTGCTTAAGCGATTCAATATGGATGAATCGAAGGCTGTAGGAACACCGTTGGCGGCTCACTTTAAATTATCCAAGGAACAATCACCCAAGAGAGAAAAAGAGAAAGAATATATGAAGAATGTACCTTATGCATCGGCAATTGGATGCTTAATGTATGCTATGGTGTGTAGTAGACCCGATATTGCTCATGCAGTTGGAGTTGTGAGTAGGTACACAAGTAATCCAAGAAAGCAACATTGGGAGGCTGTGAAGTGGATCATGAGGTATCTTTGGGGTACTACTGATATGTCTCTTTGTTTCAAGAGAGGTAGTGTTGAACTACAAGGATATGTTGATGCAGACTTGGCAGGAGATCATGATACTTGTCGGAGTACTACTGGTTATGTCTATACTGTAGGTGGTGCTGCCGTATCTTGGGTCTCAAATTTGCAAAGGCAAGTGGCCCTGTCTACAACGGAGTCCAAGTATGTAGCAGTCTCAGAGGTTGGTAAGGAGATGGTGTAGCTAAAGGGTCTATTGGAGGAATTGGGTAAAAAGCAAGGGAATTGTACATCGCACAGTGATAGTCAAAGTGCAATTCACTTGGCAAAGAACCCTGCTTTTCATTCAAGGACTAAACACATTCCTATGAAGTATCACTACATACGAGAACTCGTGGAGAATGAAGTGTTGCAATTGTTGAAGATTCAAGGAAGTGAGAATCCTGCTGATATGTTGACTAAGTCTATGTCAATAAGTAAACTGAAGTTGTGCTTGGCTTCAGTTGGTCTCCAAGTTTGAAGAATGAGATGTTGGCTGTTATAATTGGTTTTGTGTTGCTATGATTGAAGAGTATTAAAGAATGTTAGCTACTGGCGTAATCGGCTCCAAGTGGAAGATTCTTGGGTGTGTGGATCCGATTCCACGTAGGATAAGGATTTGTTAATCCTTGATCAAAGAGGAGTTTTGATTGTTTCCTACCTGCTTACATAATCCTACTTGGTAATGGTTTCTATGTCTATTGAGAATAGGTTTCCAATGTCTTATAGGGTTTGGTTAGATATCTATAAATAGAGGCATAGGTTGTAGTAATAGATCAAGTCTTTGAAGCATTAAATAGAGAGAGCAAGTGAGGTATTAAGAGTTGGTGAGAACTTCTTGTGAAAGATTCTTGTATTCTTGTTCGTGTATTCTTCTTCTATAGTGAAACCCAAGCAGCTCGGGGACGTAGGCAAAGTTCTTTGCTGAACCTCGTTTTGCTGAACCTCGTTAACAAGTTCGTGTATGTTTTGTCGATCGTTTATCTATATTGTTTTGCACTTGTCTGCTTCTGCAAGAAGAATTCTAGGTCGAATTCCTAACATGGGCTTGGGTCAATCCTGGCTTGCTGGGCCTTGAGTTGGGCCTCTTCTCTTTGGGCTGCCCTCTAATGGGCTGGGGTTTTTGCGCTAGTCCATACCTATGTTGTTAGTTTTGTCTAATTATAATAAATTCCTTGTATTTAGGAAGCTAAGCACCATTGTGCACTCTATGTATCTCTAGCACCTCTAGAGTAGTACCAAAGGAGGGTATTCGCTGCCTCTACGTATTTGAATGTATAATGAGTAGGACTATATGTATGTATTACATGTGGGTACTACCACTAAATTCTTGTCTGTCTATGGCCTTAAATGACAACGGAATGATATGTAACGGCCTATTCTAGCTTGAGATGAATATACTATTTCCTTAACTCAAAAAATGTATACTTTTGAGGTATTCAGTGATTCTGAATATTCCATAATATATATGATTCTCTTGCTTGAGCTTTGTGTGTCATTTCTACGGAGTTGTTTAGATCACTCAATAATTAGGCTACTCTTGAGGTGGAAGGCTAGAAGAACAACTTTAGTTTTTGCTCGTTGGTAGGTTTAGTGCACCACGGCCCCAAATATCTTCAGTATTCAGTTATTTAAATTTCCTTATTAATCTCTCAGATTATTATTTATATTCGCAATGGTGGAAGAAGGTGGGTAATAAATTTTCCTTCTTTCTCTAATCTCTCATATTATCATTCATATTCGGAACCCGGATTTGCCGATTTGCCTCTTCATATGAATGAATTAAGTAGGTGTAGTACTTGGATTTAAAAAAATGTGTGGTGCTTAGTTTGCGTGAGGTTCATTAAAAAATTGAACATATATGTCACTTTCTTTTGTGTGCTGTAATTTATCTTTCAAAAGTCTCTCTCATATTAATAACTTAATATTTAGAAGAAAAATAAATGGGTCCTGGACCAAAAGCCCCAAAATGAGTTAAAGTTATCTCACTTACCCGAGTAACAGATTTTTATTCTCACTAACCCAATTTAAAGAGAAATGACAACTTTGCCCTTCACCTAATTAAAAAACTACATGATGCCACTATGTCCTCTCTCCTCTCTCTCCACGCTGCCAGCAACTCGTTTCTCTCTCCTCCCCGATCTCCACCTCCGGTTTCTCTTTTTGTTATCGCCGCGCCGGAGATGCAGTCCAAGCTGCTTGAAGACGACGAAGAAGGTGAGGATGTGAGTGATGGTCGAGATCGACCTCCTCGGAGGTCCAGAATGACCTCACTGACGACGAAGGTTTCCGATCCCTTTAGTCCTTGCCCTCCGGTTTCTCTCTCTCTCTCTCTCTCTCTCTCTCTCTCTCTCTCTCTCTCTCTCTCTCTCTCTCTCTCTCTCTCTCTCTCTCTCTCTGCCATGAAAGCTCTGTCGCCCTCTCCTCGTCGTAGTCAGACAGACGACGGCGGCTTCTGCGATAAGAAGGTTTGGATTGGAGAGCCTGGTCGGCGATCTCCTTCGCCTCGATTCCACTGCAGCCACTGCAAATCAATCATCTCCGGCGAGATTCAAGTTGGATTCCAGGGATTTCGAAGCGGGGATATCCGGGTTTGGTCCGCTCCGGCCCATTCTCTTCATTTCCGGCCAGATTATGTCCCGAGCCAGTCTCCTTTTTACAAAAGCTTCTCTTCTTTTTTTTTTTTTTTTTTTTTAATTTGGATGGAGCTTCTTTTTTTTTTTACTTCTATTTTTTTTTTCTTGGGTAAATGGTTCTACTTCGATTGCAAAATAGTAGGCCTACAAGGAAAGAAAAAATAAAAAAAAATGTTTTATTGTCTCCTAATAGACATCTATTGGGGGGCAATAAACGTTTTGAATTTATGTAATTTTTTTTCTGTATTCAAAGCTTTATTTGTCTAAATTTAGAGAAATTAGTTCCCATTCTGGCGACTGAAAGTCCTATTGGGGGGCAATAGACGTTTATTGGGGGCCAATACATGGCTAATAGTGGTCTACTGGGGGGCAATACATGGCTGATAGTCTTCTATTGGGGGACAATAGACGTCTATTAGAGGACAATAGACTATTGGGGCAATAGACGTCTATTGGGGAGCAATAGACCTCCATTGCCCCTCTATTAGGGGGCAATAGATGTCTATTGGGGGAAAAAAAACTTTTCCGGTGAGATTTTCAGCAAATTCCGGTGGGCGGCGGCTGGTGGGCTCCGATGAAGTCTCATATGGTTTCTCTCTCTTCCATTTTCTCTCTCTCTAAATAACAAAGGGGTAAGGGTAAAATAGTGTTAAAAAACAAAAAAAAAATCTTAATGGGATATTAGGGAATACCTCCTTAGAGTGTTTTGGGTAAGAGATAATTAAAAAAACTTAATAGGGTAAGTGAGAAAAAAATCTCTAAAAATGGGGTAAATGGACAAAAACCCAAAATAAATCTTGCATCAACTCTCTCTAAAACAGAACATCAATCCTTTCACACAAAAAAAAAAAAAAAAAAGTGAACATGAGTTTCCAATTTGTTCAAAAGATCGTGAGAAATGGGTCAAATGTCCGTTTGTTACGGATTTGATTGCTTAATCCCAGAAAAAGCTCCACTAGTAGTGTTAATTAGCAAAAAGTTCAATTTTATATTAAAGAAGTTCAATTTTGAAGTTTTTGTCAGAGGGACTATTCTACAACAAAGAATACGTACAGTAGAAGATATTATACAAGAAGCTTCCAATATTTCAGAATTCAGATACAATTGTCAAACCAAATACGAGAAATTTGTAGCGTCTTCTTCAAGTCAGCCCGACCTGCAAGTCGAAGGTATATGACTGAAGCCTTAGACACACATTCCAGCACATGCAGTGTTTTATACGAACATGCATGCCACAATATTCAAATTGACTGACTGACTACAAGCCCAGCAATGGGTCCTGTGAAAACCCTACAAGCCCTCTTCCTCTTTCTACCCCTCCTCCTCATCTTCACCGCCGCCGACGACGCCGCCGTCATGTCCAAGCTCCTCGAGAACCTCAAACCCAGCGGCTGGTCCTCCTCCGCATCCTACTGCACCTGGGACGGCGTCAAATGCGACTCCGACACTTCCAAACGAGTCACCTCCATCAGCTTAGCCTCCAACTCCCTCTCCGGCTCTCTCCCTTCAAATCTCAACGAACTCACCGAGCTCACCACTCTCTCTCTCCAAAGCAACACTCTCTCCGGCGCCTTACCTTCCCTCGCCAACCTCTCCAACCTCCAAGAAGTCTACCTCGACACCAATAACTTCACTTTCATTCCCCCCGGCTGCTTCGGAGGCTTGACCGGCTTGCAGACCTTGAGCATGAGCAACAATGTCGATCTTGCCCCGTGGGCGTTCCCATCTGAGCTCATCCAGTCTACCAGCCTGGTCACTCTTCAAGCAGGTAGCACCAACATGTATGGCAGCATTCCTGATATTTTCGGCTCTTTTGCAAACTTGCAAAATGTGAGATTGTCTTACAACAATCTTACTGGGCCTCTGCCCAAATCATTTTCTGGATCTGGGATTCAAAACCTCTGGATTAACAATCAGGCCGTTGGGTTATCTGGTACCGTTGAGGTTCTGTCCAACATGACTTCGTTGATTCAAGCGTGGCTGCATAAGAATCAGTTCACTGGTACGATCCCGGACCTTTCGCAATGTACTGCTCTCTCTGATCTTCTGCTTCATGACAATGTCTTTACTGGGATGGTGCCGGCGACGTTGACGGAGTTGTCTTCTTTGCAAAATGTTTCTTTGGACAACAATAAGCTTCAGGGTCCTATGCCGGAGTTTGGGTCCAAGGTGAAGGTCACTCTTGATGGTAATAGCTTTTGCAAAACCACTGCTGGGCCTTGTGATCCACAGGTCACTACGCTGCTTCAGGTTGCAGGGGCTTTTGGGTACCCGGAATTATTGGCTGAGTCTTGGACAGGAGACGATGCATGCGGAGGGTGGAGCTTCGTTATTTGTGATGCTCAGAAGGTAGTTACAGTGAATCTGGACAACAAGGATCTCAATGAGACTATTTCACCTGCCTTTGCCAACCTCACATCGTTGAAAACTTTGGTGCTGAAAAACAACAACTTGACGGGTCCGATACCGGCTACCCTGACAACATTACCTCAGCTGGCGGTTTTTGATGCTTCCAATAACAATTTATATGGGGACATTCCGAAATTTCCTTCTAGGGTGAAGTTGACTACTAGTGGTAATCCATTGATTGGGACTACGCCGAGCTCTGGAGGTGGAGGGAGTGCACCTCCTGGTAACAACTCAACTGCACCGGGTGGGAGTCCGTCTCCATCATCCAACGGTTCTTCAGTGTCGCCCGGTATGATTGCTGGTATAGTTATTGCTGTTGCTATTTTCATTGGAGTGTTGTTGTTTGTATTCATCAAATGTTATTTGAGTAAAAGGCATAGGAAGTTTGGAAGAGTGGATAATACGCTGAATGGAATTGAAATTGCTAAGGGCAACGTGACCAGTTGTGCAAATGGGTACAATGGAGTTGCAAATGAGTTGCATAGCCAGAGCAGGGGTGACCTTCATGTTTCTGTGGGTGGAAATGTCGCCATTTCAATCCTAGTTCTTAGACAAGTGACAAACAATTTTAGTGAGGATAATATATTGGGTAGAGGAGGATTTGGAGTTGTTTATAAAGGTGAGCTACATGATGGGACTAAAATTGCTGTGAAAAAGATGGAATCTGTGGCAGTGGGTACTAAGGGACTGATGAATGGGTTTCAAGCAGAAATTTCAGTCCTCACTAGGGTTAGGCATAGGCATTTGGTTGCTCTGTTAGGATATTGCATTAATGGTAATGAGAGACTTCTAGTGTACGAGTACATGGCACAAGGAACGTTGACACAACATTTGTTTGATTGGCGGGAGAATGGGGTAACTCCTCTTACTTGGAAGCAGAGAGTGACAATAGCTTTGGATGTGGCAAGAGGAGTGGAATATCTACACAGCTTAGCTCAACAAAGTTTCATTCACAGAGATTTGAAACCTTCAAATATACTTCTTGGGGATGCCATGAGGGCGAAGGTTGCGGACTTTGGTTTGGTTAAAAACGCCCCCGACGGAAAGTATTCGGTTGAGACAAGAGTGGCAGGGACATTCGGGTATATTGCACCAGAATATGCAGGTAAGAGAAACAATTTGACTTCTAGCTTTTCATGTTGAAGGAGTCGTGGCATTTGTTGAACTTTAAGCATATGATCAACTTTGCTGAGCATGTTTATATTTTATACTTGCACGTTAATATATATCAATATATGCCCTCTTAGTTGCATGTAAATTCACGTGGAATGGATGCAACTGTTGTCATAATTTGAACTAATTAATTTCCAACTGATCGTTGTCAACAATTTCTGTCCATTATCGTTTACATTTGAAATAGTTATGTGTTATGCGAGAATTTGTATAATTGTATTGATGTGGTTAAATCTCTGTCTCTGTAATCAGCTACCGGCAAAGTGACAACAAAGGTGGATGTTTATGCATTTGGAGTAGTGTTGATGGAGTTGATGAGTGGTCGAAAAGCTCTAGATGATACCATGCCAGATGAAAGGTCTCATTTGGTGTCATGGTTTCGCAGAGTCCTTGTCAACAAAGAAAACATTCGCAACTCCATCGACCAAACTCTTGACGCTAATGAGGAGACAATGGAGAGCATATACAAAGTTGCTGAGCTTGCAGAACACTGCACAGCTCCTGAGTCATATCAGAGACCAGACATGGGCCATGCAGTCAAGATCTTGGGTCCTCTTGTTGAGCACTGGAAACCTACAACCCACAAAGAAGAAGATGAAGGTAATTCAAGGATGTTTGATGATCTGTCCTATATGCACATGAACCTTTCTCAAGCAGCGGAAAGATGGGAAGCCGATGAAGGTACTTCAAGGATGTTTGATGATCTGTCCTCTAGCCATACTCAATCAAGCATCCCTTCAAAACCTTGAATGAACTGCCGATGACTGAGAAAATGAAGATTGAATTGATGAACACTTTGAAGACAAAGTGAAAGAGACTCCAAAAGGTGGGGATGAAAAGAAAGGGAGACCAGGTAATGCATCAAGCAGTTTTTGATCCTGCGGGGATCACCCTCATCATAGATTTCTTGTACTTATTGTATTTGCTGCTTGTTGTTTTCTCATTAATCTTTAATAAGCTGAACCTCATGTATTTAACCTGTAAAAACTCTATTGTTGTCGATTCTTTAGCTAACAGTTATTTATTTATTTATTTATTTATTTTATCAAATTGGAGACATACCAATAGTATGTTCTGGTTCATAGAATAAAGATTAATAGTACAGAAGACTACTCTGACGAAACATTTCTGCTTTGAGTAGTCTATGCCACATACAAACACCTCGCCTTGCAAGCAATCTATTCTATCTAGTCTCACATGCCAAGCACGCAATTGTGGTACACTAAAAACTAAGTACTTCCACAAGACTCATAGAGATATCTCTACCAGCATAGACAATAGGAACTAAGATCAACCTATCAAACAACTATTGGTTCCTTACCCCTTGATGGGTTGGAACCATGAACTGCCTCCACAACGGTGAATTCTGGTAATACATTCACTAACTTCTCCTCTTTCATAGGAGTCTTGAGCTTCTTTGCTGGAGATTTCTTCATAGGTGAATTATTCACAACCTTGAGCTCCTTTGCCTTATTCTTGGCCCCCTTTGGCCTTCCCGGCCTCTTCTTGTAGAATTCTTTCACAGATTTCACGGAACACAATCTCATTGTCATAGCATCCAAGTTTGTCCTACCCACTGCTAGACTCAATTATCGCAACTTCTTTGGAGAGATGCCATCTTCGTCCACGCGTTTCCTATGTATACCACAACTAGGCGCTGCATCCACCAACTCCTTCTTTGCAGAACTACCACTCCCAATCAGCTCTTGCCCTGAACCTCCGGCAGATGGTTCACTACCAGTTTCCACATGTTTATTCATAGGTGTAGTATGCACCCCAGAGCTTTCTTCGTCACCACCACTACCAAGCTTATGCCGAATTTCCTTCCTCCCCTTTGGTTTAGCTGCTAGCAGAAACCTTTCCAAACCAACCTGTGGACTTGCTCCAAACACCATCGTCGGTCTAAAATGAAGTGAAACATCCACACGGTTCAAAGCCCTTTCAAGATTCCGAGATGCCGACGATTGCTCAGTCCTGCCCTCTACCGGCAACAGCATCCCAGCACATGGTAAGCCCACATGAGTAATCAACCCACACTCCTTGCATCTACCGTATAGATTTTCAAAGAAAAAGTCCAGATCCACATCAACCCCATCATCCACCATAAAGCTCCGCCGGAAAATCATAGGCTGCAGGAGATATATCTCAACTCGGATCCAGATCCTTTCTTCTCTGAATTCTGTTGTGTCTTTGTACACGTACTGCCCCAAAGCGCTGCCAATTCTTCTCAAACAACGATCAGTATGGAAATCTAGTGGCAGGCCGTACCTTGATCTAGAAGGCTAAGGTAGAGAGTAGGACATCCTTGATCGCTCCCACCCCATCATATAGTGCCAAGACAATCAAAGCTCTATCAAAACCCCAAGGACCACCCCAAAGGATCTGGTTACGATATGTTAGATCCATCAAGGTAAACAGAAAGCGATCTGCATGTTCCTGAACTGTGTATTGTCCATTCAGCCGCCATACACACCGGAACATGCCCATGAACGATCTCTTGTTGAAAGCCCTAGCCATCAACAATTTCCCCACCAGATACGTCTGAGAATGACGCAAGCCTTCTCCATGAGCTAGTCTGAGATCCACCGGCCCACGCATGTCTACCAGTCCAAGAGAAGCAGCCAGGCAAACAGCCATCTCAGCCACCTCCTCCATGTCATCAAACTTAAGGTTTTTTGAAGCTAGAGTTTTTTCTTCCCTCTCTCTAGCGTTAGCAGTTGGAGTGCCAAGGTCCAAATTAGCTTTTTTAGCTAACAGATTGTTTTGGTCATGATTAGACAGAAAAACGATGAAACACATTAAAGAATTTATGATATTCTATCTTTCACCATAGTTATATACTAAAAGCCATTATTTGATGGAAAATTACTTCGGGTTATGTTTATTGGCTAGAGTATTTATTTCCACTTGCTTTGTTCTCTTGACTACTCATTTATCATGGAGTATCTGTTTAAATAATTCCCCCAGGCCGTGTAAAATGACAGAAGGATCACTTAGGATCTCAGTTATATCAGCAAGATCTTATGATAAATGAAATAGCAAATTATCCATCAATGTCTTCTTAAAATTTAGGGGTTTTGACCATTTACCCTAATTCTAGGGATTTTTTTCCTCTTACACTACCCACTTTTTTTTTTCTCACTTACTCATAAAGACTCTAATAAGGTCTTTCCCTAATACCCAATTAAGTTTTTTTTTTCTTTGGTTTTTTTTTAGACTATATTGCTCTCACTCGTTTGCAGAGAGATAGAGAGAGAGAATGGAAGAGAGAAAAGCTATAAGAGACTTCGCCGGACTCCGGTCGTCAAAATCAGGTCATCGATTGCCGGAATCTGGTTACTAGCCTCCGCCCGCCGGACTTCTCTGAAAACCTAGCCATAGTTCCCCAAAGAGGTCGTCGGAAATCTCATATGCACTGGAGAGGTTTATTACCCCCCAATAGACTTTTATTGAGGGGCAATACAAGTTTATGAAACCTCATCGGAGGTCCCCAAAAAGGTCGTCAGAGATCTCATAGGGGGCCGGAGAGGTTTATTGCGCCCCTCAATAAACCTTTATTGCCCCCCAATAAACCTTTCAGTTGTCGAAATGAGAACTAATCTCCCTAAAATTAGACAAATAAAAATTTGATTAAAGAAAAAAATGAGGAGATTACATCAATTCAAAACATTTAATGCCTCCCCCCAAATTTTTTTTTTTCTTTTCCTTCTGGGCCTTGTGGCCCCATTTTACCCACCAAAAAAAAAAAAAAGAGATGAGGCATGAATTTGACCAGTTTCTACTCCTCCTCCTTCGACGACCACCTTTAGCCAAGAAGTTGTGTGTAGGGATGTATGTAAATTCAATGAAAATTCAAAGGACTTTTGTTGTCGTAACATAGGGTTGCAAGATTGTTCTGGTCTTTCCTCCTACGACCAAGCTCCACGGCATTCCAGTCGCAGCATTCGAAAGTCAGAATCTACTGCTTCTTCGGACTCTTCACCTGTAATTAGACAAAGACGAAACTCGGATGCTTCATTTATTTGACCGAGAAATACGAGCTCCGGCGGATCTAAATCGATATAGATATATAGTTCGTAATTGATTGGTCCGGCCTCATCGAGATCGATTATAGGGAAAGAAAGGCCACAGGGCTGCTTATTACTTCGAAACGGTGTTCCCCTGGGCCGAATGCTTGGAAGGAAAGAGAGGATTGATGGAAATACTCTTCTTCTCCGATCTTGTCCAAAAGATGTTCTTTTTCGCCTGGTTCCATGGTGTCCTCGCATATCTGGACTTACCAACGGTGGAGTCGTTGATGAGCACCACCGATTAGCAATATCTCTTTCTTCGCTAGAAAATAGATCTGAGAGGGGAGGGAAGGAAAGAGAAAGGAGAGAGAACATGTTCTGATTGTAGATATATGATTTGTAATTCTATAATTTTTTGAAGGTTAAAATTGACAGTTTACTATTAAATGGGTTTGTGGGGATTTTATTTTATTTTGTTGGTAAGAATATTTTGGGTAGAATCTGTGCTTTGGGTCAAGGACCCAAAAATTTATATTATCACTTAAGTCACTATATGACTTTTTCTTTCTTTCTTTTTTAAAAGATGATCAAAGGGTTTCACTCATGTCCCCATGGAGACTTATATGTTTTTATCCCTCATAAAACCATAGTATAAAAAAAATATCAATATTTATAAAAATGTCACCACTTTTTTTATTTTTCATCATTTATGAAAATAATAGTGCAAATAAATAAGATACCATTGAATAAACAAAAAAGATATTGTCAATGAACCAAAAAGCTACTATTATTCTTCATAAAAGTTACTGTCATCTGTTGGATAAGTCACTACCATGATCCAAAAAGCTACTGTCCTATGCTGAAGAACTATTGTCCACAAATAACAAGTCGAACATCATGGAGCCAACACTTGATTGATGCATCAATGTCCCAACTCAGAATTGTGAACCAGATGACACCAGGCCATTTTTCACCACTATCAAGAGCATGATAAGGGACGGACAGAAAGTGAGTCCTTGTGTAGTGCTACCCCCCTCCTGAGAGACTTAGGTATGCCTCCTAATAGACCCATACAAGGTTTCAGCAGACATCCATTTAATAAGATAGCACAATACCTATTATCCAAAGAAGAATCTTTCTAGTAGTACCGGATATTTGCCCGACTTTCCTCCACATTTTTCAAGTGGTCATGCTCGAGACATAAACAACCATAGCTTAATTCATTTGTTAAAAGGATTCCTAATAAAATGCAAGTTTTGGGGGTTAAAATAATAAATGTGATATCTGATTGGTCGTATAGTCGCAGTTACATAGTGTTAGGTCCATAATTACCTAATAATTATTTCCCTAATCTTGCACTTTTGCTTAACCTTTGTGTTTATTTTTATATATTTATTATGTTTTCCTCATCATGCTAGGAAATAATGGAAAAACTTGAAAATGCCTTAAAAACTCAACTTTAGTACATTTTCCTACTCCGTCTAAGAGAAACCGAGCTAAGCAAGGAAGAAGGAGGGAAAACTGACCAAATGAACTCCAAATGAGTTGAAACTTTCCAGATCCATTTTAGACATCCTAAGGATCATTTTTTTAAGAGTACAAGAGCCAGTTCGGAATGGAAGGCCTTGAAATGATCGGTTCAAGTTTCTGCACTAGAATAAGAAAACTGCAAAAAGGGACCTGTACTGATTCCTGCAGCATTTCCGGCCAAACCACGAAGAACTAAGCTCTGAAATTTTATCTATATGATCTACACTCATGGAGGAACATTTGGTATGAAGAAGTAGAGTGCCAATTCCTAACTCTCGGTGAATATTCAATTGAAGGAATAAAAGAGAATAAAGTGCGCAAATGGACAAAAAATTGGTCAACGATGGTCAACGCCGGATTTTGGACATTTCCGGCTAAGTTGGCGGGCCGAGAACATGTGTGGAGGATAAGGAAGAGCTGACTAGGGCTAGAGACTTTAGGTGGAAAGACTTTACGTCTAGGTTATTTTGAAATTCAAAATTTGAAAGATGACAAGTGGTCTCATTCTTAAATCTTACACCTTATACCTTTGTCTCTCATTTATTACATTGTTCCCTTACAGAATGACCCTTCTACCCTTATTTTTTCTCCTCCACCAAAATATCTATGGGATTTCTAGGTTATTGCTATATGGAGTCAAAAACTAGATCCACATTTTGTGCTTACACATTTATCAATCACATCTAACCCTTCATTTCTTTTGATCTCCACCCTTGATTTGAATTGCCTTGGCCTTTTAATACCCCATTTTCGCTCCCCAAAACCGTGCACCCCCTTGGCTCCCTCATTTTGGAGCATCAAAATCTTTCTTTTCTCTAGTTTTAGGTTAGTTTTTCATACCTTGTACATAGTTAAGTTTGTGTGAGAAATATGTGTGTAGGCACTTAGGTTTCACCAAAGCCGAAATTACTACACACTCTAAATCAATCACAACACTTGCTTTCACATATTCAAGCCCCTTGTTCTTCCTTGTTCTTGAGCTTTGTGGATGTGTATGGTATTTTGGGTTGTAAAAGCCTAAAATCCCATACCTTGAAGCAATTCTCTCATCATTTGACATCTTTGAGAGCTAGGTGGGAGGTTAGGTAGTTCTTCTCTTTTCTCTTCCTTCTCTCTCTAATTTGATGTTCATGGCTTATATTTGTAATATCATGTGTTGTGAGTAGTTGGATTTGAGCCCTAGCCATACTTATGCGCAAATAATGTAAATTTCTATGTGTTTTGATGTTTATGCATGTTTTGAATCTTTTGGCTACTATACTTTCATGTATCCTAAGTGTGTTTATAGATTTATCACCTAGAATCATGCTTTAGGAAATTAATGAATCGGAAACATAAACTTGATAAACTCTTGATTTCGTGAGCACATAGCTAAATATATAAGTGGTGGCTTAACTTATTCCTATGGGAAGAACTAAGTTGCTTGAATTTCTTACCTTGAAATTAAAGCATGATGTTGTGAGTTTAGGTTTCAGAAGAATTTAGGCTCACGGCACCATAGGCCATTTAGGATCCGGAAGACTTGAATGGTATAAAGGTTGTGTAATTTAGCTTTATTTTGGAAGAGATTGTTAAATTTCATGACTAGTTAGTTTCTTGGTAACTTCATCAAAGCACCAAGGGGAAATTTATCAAAGCATGTTGTTACATTAATTTTGGGTTACATTTTGTGCATGAGTAAGATTAGGTGCGATGTCTAAGTCTCTATTCTTCTCACTGATTTAGTCTCTACCTTTTTATTTGTTTATTTTATTTTATGCAACTTAATTTACTTCATAACAATTAAAATCAACTAAACCTTTCACTACCACAATTGTCAATACCATCCTCATGATCTTTAGCTTCCAAAGGGCTAAGGTTGTGAATTTGTAAAAAGGTAGACTTTACATGTGTTTTCTAGGTTTATTTTCACGTTGATCTAGTTAGGGTAGAGTTACTCAATCCCTTGGGTAAGATACTCTTTACTTTTTCCCTTTACTAAAACTTGACCTCCTATACTTGGGAGTAGGAGACATCATCCATAAATTTGCATACACTTTCATACTCAAGGATGTCCCCAACATATAGATTTTTTTTTTTGTAAGAATATCCTTAACTAAGGGGGAGCTTAGGGATATGAAAGGACAAACTGTAAAACCGAGTTTTGATTGATCTAGTCATGTGATACTTTTTTTCTCTTCAATTGCAAAATTATGTGAATGAACCACTACTGAGTTCACTGGTCGTTAGAAAAAATAATGGATTCGATATTTTGATACAATATAAACGATGTCAATATAAGTGAGGGAAAAAATCTCAATGTTAGAAGCTACCTGCGGAAGCATGATGTCAGAAGGTAGCTTATTGTGCCTAGTCTTTTACAAACTCTAAGGTTCTCTCTATAAAGCATTCTCATGCCTTCCCTACGGTAAGCTAAATTAAGTACAACTGAGCTATTCTAGGCAAACTCTAGAATTCATTCCGCTTCAATGGTAAACCAAATATATCCGATTCATTTCTTTATGATTATTCTTATGATCACTGTTAACTTGACCGTTGGAAAACCTTTGGCTTGTACCACAACGATCTTCTCACTAGCCGAGGGTTTCTATTTATTATTTTGTACTAGTTACCTTCACTGGACCTAAGGTGGAGAAATCATGCCGCAACTGTCAACTTGACAATATTTGAAATATGTTGGTTTAAAACTCCACACCTAAATTAATCAACACCATTATTAGGTAATTAATGATATACAGTCCCGATATACTTTTCAGATTGAGTTAGAAGATTTATATTCAAAATTGTTACATAAAATGAAGATAAAACCGCACCACTAAATACATAACTTTGATATATATTGGTTTCAACAATGTGCATTATGTTCGTAGATGACCAAATTTAGAAGGCCGAGCCAATTCAATACATGTGGTGTAGCAAGCAACAATTTCATGGAGGGATATGGCACACCAATGAACCTAAAGACAATATTTGAAACATATGGTGACTACACACATTTTCACTTATATTTCTTATTAGTAAAAAAGGAGGCGGATTAATTAGAGCAACTCCAACAGTTTCTCTATAATTTTTGTATTATAGGGAAGCAACTCCAAAGCTTTTTATAATTTTTCTTCCCCAACTCCAACAGATTTCTTATTTTACCGCAATCTCTAAAATCTCCTTAATTTTTCCTTAAAATTTTAGAAGATTGCTATCAATTTAGGGATTTTTATTTTCCTTTTTCTCACTACCCATAAAATGAGGATAAGTTATAGGAAATCTGTTGGAGCAAAAGATGCTCATTTTTCTATGAAATATTGAAAAATCAAAATATTGGGAAGCCATTGGAGTTGCTTTAAGCCACCTAAATTATACTCTGATTTTAGACTATTAGATTCAATAACAACCCATGATTGAGATTAAATGATAAATTCCTATTTGTTATTTTTTAATAAATGCATATTCTGAAATGAGTAGTGCTAGGGATCCCAAAACTTTGTACCAAAATTACTTACCAAATGACATGGCACATGCCATATCATCAGTTTTTCAGAATTTCTGTAGACATGGATTTCCTTGTTGGATATAAAATAAATTTGATGTTTTTTAAGATGTAAGAAAACTTATATTAAATAAAATCACAATTAAACAAAATACCTAATTAATTCAGAAAATGATAGATGCAGTTGTTTAAGCAATCTGGCTCTCTGCAACCATGATGCCTAGAATATTAGAACAAAAGCAATTAATAATAATGAAAACCACATGAGAGATTATAACTGCATGGGTCTTTGATGTTTGAGTTTTGAATGAAACAAGTAGATTGATCCATGATTTTGCTTGAATGGAAAAGCACAAGAAATTCTTGATGATATGTCACTGCAATTTCTTCATATGCCATTAACCTGTCATCACCTTCTAGACCAAGAACAACAGGTTTAGTCTCCATTTCACCACTATCATACTCTCATCCTTCTAATTTTCCAAACTTTGCTTTAGCAAATCAAGGGTTATTGGAGAAGAGAGTCAAGAGACTTCTTCGGATCCAATTGATCTTTACGTGCTTAATTTCTTAATATCTTTCTTTGTTTCCTTCTTAGATGAAGCTTTTGCAGGATTGCTGAGGCCTTGAAACCATGGCTTATCCATGTCGTCATTGGATAAATAGAACCTAATAGGAATGAGCTCAACTAGCTTGTCCATGAATTGAGAATGTTGATGGACAATAGATTTCAAATAAAGAATTGGACCAGAATTAATGATCTCCCTATCTGTTTTATTCTTCATCTTTTTCCCCGTTTGAGCAAGATGAAGCAGCCGATTGGTTGCTCTTCACGAGAAGCATTGTAATTATATTTGTAATTGTTTTGATTTTTGCAAAACATTAGGGTTTTGATATATACAAAATATTTTCTCAAAACATTATATTTTTAAATTGAAAATAAATAAATCCATGTCATTGAAATTTATAGAATAATATTGATGAGATGGTGTATGCCACATCATTTGGTACTCAATTTTGGTATAAATATTTGGTGTCTCAAGTATTTTCCTTCTAAAATACAAAAGCAGATGATTATTCTTTTTTCTTTTTCTCGATCCTTCATTTACTGCAGACAAAACCCAATTTGAAAAAAAATATCTATTTAGTTACTCTCTTCTCTATCCGCATTCACTACATTCTTGCAATTTATCAATCAAAAAACTACTTTTAAATTTTCATGTACAAAAATGCTTGAGATCCCAAATAATTATACCAAATATCAATACCAAATGATGTGGCAGGTGCCGTATCATCAAACTATTTTTAGCATGTATTCTTATATTTTATTTTTATTCTTTAAAATGGAAAGATCAATAATTAAAAGTTATTGTTGTTTAATTAGAAAAAAAAATGTATATGATAAACAACAACAAAAGGAATGAAGAACCCTAAACCAACCCCTTAAGGACATGTTTACTTATTTGGAATGGAATGAAATGTAATGGAATGATTACGGAATAAAAACACTCATGTGTTTACTAACACATAAAGGAATCGGAATGATTCCAGGTAAAAGAATTCCTGTGTTTACTAACACATGAAGGAATCGGAATTGGTGTAGGTCTCACCTATTTATTAGGAATCGATTCCTGAATACTCAGGAATTCGATTACGAAGGGGGGAGATGAGTTTAGGAATCATTCCTCCGGAATCAATACCGATTCCTTTTTTCTCCCATTCCACTTGTCTCCGATTCATGATTATTTTCCATTCCAAGTAAGTAAACGTGCCATAAATCATGGAGACTTTAACATGCAATTGTAGGAAAAGGCCATCAACCAAAACAGAGTAAATAGAATACAAAGTTGTGTATGGCTTAATTCATTAGTTCATTGGCAATTGAATAATGATCTATTATATACTGCTAGTGGTGGTGGGTTTCATCCTGCTAGAAATAGAGATATGTAGTGATGAAGTAAATGAGAAATGGTGATTTTCAATTGATGGCCAGATCTATCTCTACTGGGTTTCAAATGAATTTAATATGAATTCTCATATTGTTAGACGAAGAAAGAAATAGTTGTACTATTATATATATAGTCTCCCAGATTTGATGTAATTTCTTTGCACTATTCTCTAGATTTATTTGCTCTTTTAATTATGCAGATGTGGTTGTTTTGTTTGAGGAAGGGCGGTAGCAGATTTGGTTATTTGGTGAATCACGTTCTTCTTTTTTGCTGATTAATTAGTTTTCTAGATAAAATCAATGAAATTTGCTGAAAATTATTAAATTGAATGTCATGACACGTAAGACGCCAACTCAAACGCCATGTCATTTGGTATTGCTTTTTGGTATAATTTTTTGGTGTCTATAGCACTGCTCTTTCATGTAACATAGAGTAAACCTTTTTTTTTTTTGATAAAAGGGAAATTAACATTTTATTGAGGAAAATTTTCAGTTGGAAAATGCTTAAGATCCCAAAATGTTATACAAAAAATCTATACCAAATGAGGTGGCATGTGCCACATAATCATCTTAATCCTAATAATTTCCTGCATGTCTTCTTATTTTATTCTTTTTCATTTAAAATAAAAATCAACAACTAAAATTTTTATTTTGATAGAACACCTCCAGAGTCCTCCACAGTAAAGATGACCCGCCATAGTCATAGCCATGAAATCATGAATACAATCAAAGATGAGGACAAAGTTATAGACAAGAATCTGATAAAACTGTCAAAGAAGGCAAATCATGCAAAGGTACTTTACTATTCCTCCAGCCTCCAATCCAAAGCCAAGAATCCTTGTTGCATCAGCATCTTCCGCAAGTCCGCAACCTTCCTCAAGTGCCTTAATCAATAGTTGAAGATTCAAAGGTCGATGCTTCTAATTTCTAAAGATGAGCGACATCTTAGTTAGTAATCATGACTTGTTTCAATTATATTTTTTTTTCTCTTCTCAAAAAAAAAAAAAATGTTTAATTTTTCAGGGCTGGGTATCTATAATCATCTACCTCTTTCTATACATCTGTGAACTGTTAAATTTGCAGAGTTATAGATTGCTTTGTTTGATCATCACGTCTTCCTTTTAGATAAGAAAGTTATTTTAATTTTTTTTTTTTTACATTTTTAGGTTAATTGAAAATGAATATTATTAGATAGATAATATGCTGCAAATTATTTAATTGAAGGTGATGACTGGACATATGCCACATAGGATGCCACATCCTTTGGTATTAGTTTTTTGTATAATTTTTTGGTGTATGTAGCACTACTCTAGTACCCTGTGGTTTACACTTGACATTATGTCCCAATTTCGATCAGCCGTGATTAAAATTTTGCCAACCTTCCAAATCTGATGTCAAGTGATGAGTTGGCTCTGACAAACCTAGCGAGAAGGCCCACATGAAGGGGTAAGTTTGATAAATCACAAAGCTTGCCTCCAAAAACCCAGAATTTGACATAACCTTAATTTTTTTCTTTCTTTCAGCTCAAACATATTGAATGACATCAAAATAACCTGGCTTATAACAATACAATGAAACAATAACAAGTACAATATTGAATTACAACATGATATATAGATAGAGCATCAATTGTATTCCGCAATAGCAATCCTAAACGAGTTACGTCTCTTACATCCATCACCCAAAAGAAAAAATATTTCAAATAGGATCTACGTACATTGCAGTTTCAATAGACCTAATCATCTTATCAAAAGATTAGGTCCAGCAACCTTGTACCACAACACAAGGTTGCACAAGTGAGTGCAACACAAATCATCATTAATATCCCTAAACAAAAACTGATCATCCTAAAGATGAACTAAGGCCTGCTAATCTGAAATGCTTCCAACTCTATTTTTCACTTTCTCTAAGCATCTTTGCTGATCTAGTGGGTGTTGTAGAGGCTCTAGAGCTTGAAACAGTAGCTTTACCTTTTGCAGCAGTTGCTTTTGAGCTTGAAGAAGCAGCTTGAGAGCTTGAAGCACAGTAGCTCTTACATTTGTAGAAGCAGCTCTAGCTATGGCAGCCTTTCTCTCATCCCTTTTTTTTCTACAATCACATAAACCACACCAACTTAGCTCATAATTAATTGGACACTAGAAATCATCAGATTTTTATTGATTAGCTAACCTTTAGTTTTTCTGCCCTTTAGGCCTTCTGCCTTAACTCATTCTTTGTCATGAGAGCCTTTTTCTTACCAGTACCCTACAATAAATCAATAAACAAAATCATCATTGTATTATACAAAAAAATGGTTATGTGGTAAAACTCAACTTTTGAATACGAAAAAAAGTTTCAAACTTGATTTGCAGATGTTCCTGCCTTTTCATTGTTCCTCTTCCTCTTGTTCAGATTGGTTGCTTTTGACTTGGGAGGCAAGTGCCTATGACATGATCTCTCATTGTGTCTAACCACACCACAATTACCACACTTCAAACTTCTCTGAACTTTGCCAAGCTTGGAACCTCCATTCTCAGCCATCTTCGATGCATCCCTTGATCCTTGATGTCCTTGGCCTTCTCGGCTGTCTTTTATACTATGGAGACAGGATAGTAGGTTCTTCAGAAGTGGACCACAACTTCATGCCATTAACATGCTTGATCCTATGGCTGTAAGTGGCCATATATGCCTTTCTCAGGTAGCAATCATGGACAAAGTCATCCGGATTTAGCCTTATGAAGTTAATTGCAGCAACACCATATCTACATGGTATACCACTCAAGTCCCACCTCTGACATGCACATGTTCTTATTTCAAGACCAACAACATGCTTACCTCCTCCAAAGCTTTCCACTTCAATTTGTGGACCTCTAGACCTCATACTTCATCATCTTTTTCTTCCTCAACATAATCCTCTTCATGAGTTTAACTCTCATCTCCTCAAAGATTGACACAACTGGCTTGGCTCTTGTACCTAATATGAATGCATTAAAGTTCTCACACAAATTATTTAGAAGAATATCACACTTAATGTGAGTCTTGAAGTGTGCTCTACGCCAGTGAAGGGGAGGCCTTTTTGGATCTACAAGCAAACACATGTATTAATCCAAATGGAGCAAAAACTAACTTGCTAAACCTTAAAAAAAATAAAATAATAAAAAGTACTAACCTGTCAACCAGTCATAAGCTGTATGGTCCATTTGTTTCATCATAACCATTTCCTTGTGAAAATACTCCAACGTGGTTGACTTTGCTATTGCCCAAAGTTGGTCCTTCATGGCTTGACCAGGAAATAACTTGGTAAAATTTGTCTAGAGGTGTCTCACACATAATCGATGGTCTGCAAGAGGGATAATAGACTCAAAGGCTGGTAAGAGGCCTTTCTGCTTGTCACTGATAGAAGTCCATCCAGCTTCCTCATGCTCTATGTCTAAGTTCTTGACTAGCAACTCTAAGAACCATTTCCAAGAGTCTATGCTCTCCATCTCAACTTGGGCATATGCAACTACCCAGGTGGTGTTATTTGCATCAACTCCTACTGCAGTTAAGAGTTGTCCAACATGAGGACTCTTGAGATGGCAACCATCAATCCCTATTATCAGTGGCGGAGCCAGAATTTCGTATTAAGTGGGGCACTCAGAATTTTTTTAAAAAAAATTAATTTAAAATATATGCCAAAACTTTAATAAAAAAAATTGTGGTAAGATTAATATTTTTCTTAAAATTACATATTTTATTAGTAAAATTATAGATATAGATTCAGATATTAGACAAATTATGAAGACATAATTTATTTTTAGCTTTTAAAACAATAAGGAAAAATTGTGTCAAAGCTCTTAAAAAGAAAATAAAAAGAAAAAAAAATACCCATGTGATTCGAACTTAGGACCAATTGAAACTAGTTGAAAAATACAAACATAGCCTTTCCACTACGCCTAGTTGGCTGGCAATGAAACTTGCGAGCTCTAGACAACTTATACTTCTTTTCATATACAGAAAGTAAAAAATATATATAAAATTCAGTGGGGCACGAGACCCACTGGGTCCCCACGTGGCTCCGCCCTTGCCTATTATTGATCTACAGCCAGCTTTAAAACCAATCTTCAATGCCCCTAGGCAGATGTAAATCCTTTTAAACACTAGTAAACCACTAACATGATTGAAATCACACTTTATGTCCACAGTGGTTTTAGGGTCAACTCTTTTCAATTCTGATCCATAATCCCTCACTCTGGCATATTGCTCCATGATGGACCTTTCAAGCTGCTTCAAGGCTGCCCTCTTAGCTCTATAAGCATGATATACAGATACCTTTGCCTTTACTCTTGTTAACATGGTCTGTGCAAGTGATTCTAATCAATAAACAAAGAAACAGATTAAGAATAGATCAAGACACTTGAGGAAAAAAAAACATAATCATTCCAAAGAGTTAACTAACAGAATCAATACAACAAGGTAGTTACCTGTTTTCCAATCTAGATTTAACTTGATCTGATCCACAAATTTTTCAGTTCGGTAAGGTGCCTTGACCATAGACTTGACATGAACCCTAGCACATGTATGCTCCGCATGATATGTCTTCACCATCAGAGCTGACTGGTGCTGCATTTTGCTGGCATACAACTTGAAGGGGTAGTTGTACGCTTTGCAAATCACTCAAAACTTTTCTCTATCACTCTTCAAAGAGACTAATTCTCACCCTCCCATTATTGCCTTCTCTCTTAAAGCAGCTCTCAAGATACGCGTTGATGCAAACTTTAACCCCAACCTAAACTGTAGGCCCTTCATGTCTGTTTTGGGATTAAACTCCGGAAAATCAACGCCTACCTCACCATTAGATTGAGTTTGCATCACCTCCTAGTACTTTCTCATCAGAATCAATAGCTTTTAAACATATCTTCATTGTCCGTTGCCATAAAGTCTTGCTCAACACTACTTTCAACAGCAGCTTTTATTTGTGTACTCGGTCATTGATGTTCTTTTTCACCATCATCCTCTTGAATGAAATGATCTTGATCGTAACTTGGTGTGCTTAGAGGAGACAAATGCTCTTCACTTGATTGAACAATAAGATTCATGCACACCTATAAGCATTCAAAGCAAATGTAAGACACAAGTTGAAACACAAAAGAAGCCAAAAAATTATGAAACAGGTCAACGATCGATCGTTTATACCCTGAGATTGATCATTTGCTTAAAATTTTTTTGAAACGTATAGGAAAGATCGATTGTTTGTACCAAACGATCAATCATTTTTCGGGATTTTCCTTTCTGACCCTAGAAACGATCGATCTTTTTATAGGAATTTTCAAAAACATCAATAATCTCAAACAAAAGTAAAGTTCCTAGCTTCTCTGAAGGCAAACCGAGCTAATTAAGAATCTGATTTTGCTCCAATCCTTGGCAACGACGCCAAAAACTTATTAGCCAAATAGCTACTTTCAAGTATAAGGGCGCCAAGTTATAGTGTAGGAATTATGGGTACGAGCCCAAAGGATTGAAAAAGCTACTCTAGCTAGGAAAAACCTAAAGGGTGCTAGATGAATATGCAAATGTACAAATCACAAATAAGGGCTCACAAGTGGACCAAAGTTCATGGTGAATATCAAGCAAGCAAACAAATCCTAGGTCTAGGTGATTTTAACTCACTACCCTCACATACACACCTAGTGTGCTATCATGCTATTAATGTTCAAAGCTAGCTAATCTTTAAACATTGTTCATGTAATGACAAATACAAACTATTCAAATTAGCCAGATTCAAATACAAGCATTCACTTCTTGAATTAGCATGTGAAGATGATCAAGAAAATTGCATCAAATAAAGTTCAAACATAAATTCATTACAAGTTTGGCTAGGGTTGGATGATCAAGAAAATTGCATCAAATAAGGTTCAAACATCAATTCATTACAAGTTTGGCTAGGGCTTTCAACCTAGCCCCAACAATAGACTACTCACACATATCTACATAAACTAGCATCAACATAATGAAAACATTAAACTATCAAAGAATAGAGTTTAGAAATGACTAGGGATGATCACAAGTAAAGGATGATAAAGTGGTTGATCATGGAAACTTTGTCATGGAGATGATGTGGTAGCTCATCTTGTGCTCTAGCTTCTTCCTTGAACTTCTTCTTCAAGACTTAAGATGATGATGATGCTTAGTATATGTAAGATGTTATGAGTAGAGATGTAGTTGGAAAATGACACTAGTACAAAAATTGAATCAGACGACGACTAAAAACTGTCGTCTGATACGTAGCTGACTGTCGTATATCTCGCTGCCGTCTGATGAAACATGATTTAGAGAACCGTCGTCTAAAGAACTCGGCATCCATGTCGAAAGCACGTCGACAGTCTGTCGACAACATTAACTATTGTGTGAACGTTACTCAGACAACAGGCAACTTAATAACCCGTTGTGTGATTGTGATTCAGAAGTAGTTTTTTTTTTTTTAATAACCGTTGTGTGACTGTTATTCACACAACAGTTTTTTCATAGCATCTGTGATCTGTTTTGCACTCAGACGACAGTTTTAATCTTGAGGCTATTGTAAATATTGTGTACATATGACAGTTTTGTGTGGTTATTGTTGTACTAAAAGAATGATTCAATGCATTAGATATGCTGGAAGCAGAATCAAAAATGACCAAATTAACAGTAACTTATCAGTATATAGAAGAAATTGTTATAATCCACATCATGCACCAAAATGGATTGTGCAAAGGTAATCTTTTATCCACAAAAGGAGTACATCTAATAGTACTCTCCTAGCAAAATACATCCAGAAATTTACTTCAGTGTCTAGCTTTGCAAGCTTTGCTGCTCTCATGGCCTCATTGGATTCTGAGGAGCTTGAAGTTTCAGCAGCTCCTAGACTCTACACACTCAATATCTTCTGGAGTTTCTTCAATAGCATAAAAACTAAATTCAACTTTTCTTTTAGCCTCTGCTTTAAGCAACTCAATGTCCTGTTCCAGCTTCGGAATTTGCTTCCTTATTCAATTTATCCAAAGCCTATAAGGGGCAGTAGAGAACGAAAGGAGAAAATGAGAATTAATGATGGATAGAGTCTCAAGTATATGATTAAGAGCTCTAGTTTTAATTTCAATATCTGTAAGCATCTGACCAGTGTTCAATGATTAGGAGATCTAGTTTCAACTAAGCAAAGTGGACAAAAACTCTAATAACACTACAAAATTATATGGTGAAAATTGCATTGAAGAAGTAGCAATAGCTCCAAGAATTGCACAATGTTCAATAGATGATTTTCATATCTAATACATGTAATATAAGTAACTATACCTTATTTCAAACTCCAGCAACTATCCATCTTTATCAAAAAATGATTGAATAATCAAAATATAGTTCCAACTCAGTCAAACTTTGTTTATAGCACTCAGAAAAGAAAACTAAAATAAAAACAACTCAACTAAACAACATACCAATGCATTCATTGCTCCACCTTTTTTGTGATGCTGAAAGCCAAGTCACTTCTCATGAGAAACATAAACTAGTTCAGGCAGCTCATGGCCATCTGTATCAAGGCCCCCACTGTGGCTGAAGAAGACACTTTCACCTGATAGAGAATCAAAATTACTATAAGAGCAAAGTAGAGGAGGCAGAAACCCAACACGTTGGATAAAACATTATAGTACCTGGATCATCCCTAAAATTATTCCTAGGCCATAGAGTTCCTACATTGTCCAATCTTCTTCAGGCATTTTCTGTGCCTTGGTGCCGAATTATAGTTGTATTTTGATGCAGAATTGGGGACTTCAAATAGTACAGGGGTCAACTTCTATAGGTATAAATATGGTGTAATTCTGCGACAAGCTTCATGAGTACAACATGATTTGATCCTGAAGAATAACAGATGGAGCAACATAAGTTTTTCTACCTAACCCAAGAATGGAGCCATGAAAATGTAAAACTTAGATGAATTCGAATTATCTTTTACTTTTTTCTACATTCTTTATTCTATCAAAAGGCAGAAGGCAGTAAACGTAAGCATAATTTCTGGATGCCAACATCTATTGTCCTCCACAACATGAATACTTAAACCAGGCTGACCAAGTTTGAAATGGAGAGAATTGTAGAGAGCTGAAGCATTAACATAATCTAAAATAATGGATATTTAAGAAGAGAAAGAAACCATCTAAGCTGAGCGGTACATCCCACAAGTGGATAATGGCAGCTAGTCCCTAGCATTCTAAAGCATAAGTTGGGACCTACAATAAAAAGATCAGTACAATCACAACCAAAGCATTACTAGAAAACTAAATTATCACATTTCAAATCACAACTGTCCCTGATCTGAGTACAACATGGTTCATTCAAAATATTATGTTTTCCAGGTAATAATTTCCGGGCATACATTATCCTCATAAAAGACTTCAGTAACAAATGTTTCTTATATTTCAATTTGTTAGTTCTTGGACTTGCAGAATATAATGGAGACAACCGATTTTGAAAAACATATCAGGTACTTTGGAAGTTTTTGCTTCCAAATATAAAGGTAAACACCAAGAGATTATCCCATATACAGATATTTACCAAAAAAATTAAAAGAATAGACAGCAAGCATTAAAATTGAAATAATAAAATATAGAACCACCCTTCAAAAATCAGGAGACTGTGTAGGTAAGCAAACTAATTGAAGGTGTGAAAAGGAAATACTTTACTTTGATATGTGTTGAGCAAATTTTGCAAAGAAAATAAGAGAAGCCATAATTTTATCACATTAACATAAACAAACAAATGAACTACTGGGGCCTTGTTGTACCTCTAGCTAGCATGTTTTCATTAAGAAAATTGGAAGTTGTATGACCCACGACATGAGAACTATCATATTGGAGGATCCTTAACTTCCCTTCCTACATCACATAACATGAACCACTATAAGTTCAGAAAGATGGCTGTAGAACAGAAAACCAAAAGAGGAGGATACTAAATCCAGTTGTTTACCTTAGTTCCATAAACAAGGCCACCTCCTACAGAGGGATGAAAACAAGCTACGTTGACCTCATCTTCTGCACTAGGGAGAATTCTCACAAGTTCCATATCAGAAACTCTATATACCTGATATGGAACATAGTTTTTAGACCTATAATCCCAAGTTCTTGCCATAATATCGACCACAAGTGATTATGCATGCAGTGATACTGTTTGAATCCATTTTTTCTCTACTTTTAGATTATATAGTAGATTATTAGCAATTTAGCATAGAGTAGTAAATATAGGTTTAGCATAGCAATGAATTTCTGCAAAATTATCATATTTCAGTAGCAGCGGATGAGAGCCTCTGTTTCAATGTTTTAATGCCATATATCTGCTTGTAATACTGTAAGGAATCAATGATGTAAAAACAAACAGATAAGAGTAGGTTATGTTCAAAACAAAGGACTTCAACTCACCCTCTTTGCATTTAATGCTTCAAGGACTCGAGATCGAGCCTGATTCTTCTTCTGAACTTCTACATTAGCCTGCTCAATTTTGGCTTTTAGCTTTGGATCATCATATGTCCTGTACCTGACAAAATAAAAAGAATGGATCTGCTTAGGGGCAGGCCACTCATCAACTGCATCTTCATGGAAATTTTGTACCGCGACCCCATTCCCTTCCTTTTTAGCCATTTCATCACCATGTGATCCAAATTTTATGGGCTCATTATGGCCTGACCCTTCTTCCAGCTTCTCATTTTCCTTGGCGGGATTCTCTCCTTCAGTGACAGTCCCAACTGGTCCTTGGACCTTCTCAAATCCCAAATCTTAGACCCCCATATCTTCCACCAAAGAACAGCCTTACAGACCAAAATCCTAATATAAAGGCAAAATCATGTTCTGTGAAGGAAAAACAACGAAAAGAATACTGTAGAAAAAAGCCAGAGCAATCCAAATCAAGATTATTTCAATAGAGACTCTAACCAAGAATCACAAGATTAATCTTCTAAGGCCATTTTAATTGATCACAAGTCTACCAAATTAATCAAAAAAAAGAAGGAACACATAAATCTAAAACTCCTAAATTTGCGCATCCTTCACCTAAGATCATGAGGACAAAAGACAAAAACTTTGAATCAAAACTTACCTAGAAACCTTCTTAGTTATCTTCTTAGCCCCAATTTTGACAATTTTGTGTTTAATCCCAAATCCACAGCTCCAATGTTCGAATTCAAATCTTGGTTACCCATAGCTGAATTTCGAATCTGTCGAAAGCAACACGCCACTGACGACAGATCTGAAGAACACTAGAGGTCTACCCATGAGGTTTTCCACAACCTCTGAACAAGAAAACCCTAAACCAATCAGTTCACACAAAAAACCCAATTTAATTCCTTCAATTTTAGGTCTCAGAATCGAAACAAGAAGACAACAAAGAACCGACATCAGAAATTGCAAGAGAGAGGGGGTTGTTACCAATGAGATTGTTGGATTTGATGTTGGCCTGAGCGCGGTCGGAGTAGAACTAGGAGTTTTTGGGGTCGACGGCGATGGCCTAGGTGTAGAGGTCAACGGCGAGCTCAAAGTGGTCTCAATGAAGACCTTCGCTATTTCCCAGATCGAATAACCCATTAGGTTTTGGTCGGGTAGTCGGGGTTTGTGAGAGAGAGAGAGAGAGAGAGAGCTTTCGTTGGGGTTTGTGGAAGAAGAGATAGGGTTTGTCAAAGAGAGATAGAGGTCGGGGTTTGTCGCGCGGGGGGGGGGGGGGGGGGGGGGGGGGGGGGGGGGGGGAGAGAGAGAGAGAGAGCTTTGTCGAAGAAGAAAGTAATTAAGGGTTTTGGTTTTGGCTTTGTGTCGAGAGAGAGTGGGGAGCTGTCAAGAGTGAGGAGTGAGGGTTTTGGTTTTAGGGTGAAAAGTTTTTTTTTTTTTGCCTGAACGTAGGCCTTCAAGCCTTGCCCTATGAATTTGGACAAAGCCCCACAAAGACTCACACAACAGAATTTTATAACAATGTGGTCTGAGTATATGAGTTTTAAATTTGAAATTTGTCTCCTATCAATTTGACTTCCCTTGTTGGGGAGTTGGAGAAAAATGATGGTGGGAAATCTCCTTGCTTTCTGCCAAACGTATTAATCAGGCCACAGTTTTATTGTTTCTCGTCGTATGATTACTACATGTTGGGGGAAAATTTTGAGTTTGAAGTGGGGTTTGGCACCACAGACATGGTGGGAAACTTGCCGCTCAATTATTTTAGGGTCATACAACAGTTTTATCCTTAAACGTCTTCTGAACTAGTTCATTATACAATATCAGACGACAGGTTTTATAAAAGCGAAGTACAAAAAAATAAAAATCAATCAGACGACAGAAAACTATGATGTGTCGTCTGAGAGGTGTCGTCTGATTCAATTTTTGTAGTAGTGTGAAGTGGTGGAGATGTTTCGTGGAGGTGATGGTGGTGGATTGTGTAGAAAATAGAGAGAGAAAAGGATGTAATAGCTAAGTGTGGGTGATGCCTCTTCCATGTGAAGGATAAGTGCTTAAATAGATGGAGAGGGATGTGAAAATGGTGTTGAGAAGCAAAAAGGAGTAGCTCAAGCCTTGTAAAAAGCATGGAGGTGAAGTATAAGAGTGGTAATAGATCCCAAAATCAGGGGGAAATTGCATGGGAGTGATGGTATAGGTTGGAATAGGAAATGATGAGTGAGGGATAGTGATTAAGTCTAAAACATGATAGATATTCAAGTGATGATGATGGTAGACTTTTAGGTAATAGGGAGTGTTAGGTTGAATTGGAACCAAAATGTTTGGAATTTGGTTAAGATAAAATGGTGGCGAATGAATGTAATGGAATAGATGTTATAGTACTCATCCTCTTTACTCCTCCATGAATATGACCGGAAAATACATGGCACCACCATGAGTGGTGGTGCGCCGCCACTTGTGCAGCCAAAAGTGGTGGTGCACGGAAAATTTGCCAGAATTTCACTTTTTTCTCTTCCAATCAAGATTTTCTACAAAATATGGAATTGGATTACTCAAGACTGAATTAGACTTTAGAACAAGTAATTTCCATGTTTTATGACATAAATATGTATATGAATTATGATCCAACAATACTCGCACTAAGACATCAAATTCATCTTCCATATCCCCCACCTAATCATCATCCCAATCATAATCTCCATATTCATCATCCTCATAATGTGGCCTATGATCTTCATCTGCAGAATCCTCATCTTCAGATTGTGCCTCATCCTCTTTATAATCTACCTGCACTCTTCCTCTCTTCCTAAACTCACCAACTTTAATGTCAAACCGATTCTCACTCTCACTAACCTTCTCTTTACATTTAGCCTTTGGATCCAAGGCAGGTGTTTCGCTTGCTTGAGTAGGTATGTCAGCCTCCTCATTCCACTCTCTAATCACAATCCCAAGCTCTTTCTTGACTGGTCTCTCTATCCTACTTTTCCTTGGTGAATCCTAAAGCTCTTTTGTGATAACCCCAGGTTTCTTTCTTGGTGAATCTGGGAGTTCTTCAATCACCACTCCACTCTTCAAACTAGCTTGACTTACACAAAAATCTGTCTCCCCATCTTCCTACAAATAGAAATCATCATCCGAGTTTGGTTCTTCATAGTCATCATGTAGATCCAAGTGATCCAAGTAGATGATGACTAATCGAATTTCTGGTACACAACAACAAATAGTAAGTGTCCTGGTCTGTGTTAATCCTAGTTATTGTGTCATCCTCATTCCTTATACTGTACCAATAATATATTCTCATTTCACTGTAGTTCTGGTTCAACTCTCTGACAATCCCATCAACCTGTACAAGTGACATTCTATCCTTATCTAAATGGTCATAGTAGTTAACTTGACCATCAACATAACTGCTTCCACTGATGTATCCACCATGATAGATCTTGACCGTAAAGTAATTTGGGTGATCTGCAACACAGAGAAAGACTTAATCAGCACTGTATTGAATGTAAAATAACTAGACAACCAAACACTTGAATGAATGAGAAGTACCACAAGTCCAACAAAACAACAACTTTTAAGGGATAGTTAGGTCGCTTGATTAGGATAGAGTTCTGTGGATGAAGATTCTGGGTTGCTAGATTTTAAGGGATAGTTAGGTCGCTTGATTAGGATTTACGAATGTTTGGTTTTGTTAAAAATGAATTAGGTTAATCGAGTGGAGGCGGATGGAAACTATTAGGGGCAGATTAGGAATTTACCCCTTCATGTGGGCCTTCTTGATAGGTTTGTCAGAGCCAGCTCATCACTTGCTGTTGAATTTGGAAGGCTGGCAAAATTTTGGTCACGGCTAATCGAAAGTGGGACCTTAGTGGTGTTGCTGATGAAATTGTAAGGACATGGACTGATATGATGTCAAGTGTAAACCACAGGGTACTAAACTGAAATTTTTTCTTTTTATTAAAATAGGGAGAAGTACATAGTGTTCAAATCAGTGGCAATAGCAGCAGATAAGAAGGAATGAGTAGTAAAAAATAAAAATCCTGACTAACACTTGCAGCATGAGCTGCTATCAAATGCGCAACATTGTGCATTTTGGGGGGTGACTGTGGAGGGGCATTCTTCACTGGCGTCAATGTATTGCACTATGATCTCTTGCTCCCCTTTGATATTCTCTTCCACCTTCCGATTTTGCCACTTCCGCTCTAATTGGCTCTGATCTTGGCACCTCGGCAGCTCCATAATGAAACACAAAATTGAAAAGAAGCTGATCCAAATGAATTTTTGGATTGTGAATGGGGAGGGGGGAAGAGAGAGAGTCTTTGTAAAATTGTAATTTGTTCAAATAATGAGGATAAATTAATAAAATTATAGGTCAATTTAGGTCCACCTGATGGGGAATTTTTTTTTTTTTTAATAGATTGATATTTTCTCTAATTTTGTCATTTGGGTCAAGCATCCAATCAAACTAGCATGGAACCACATGCTCTTCATGCGTAAGAAAATTTCTCAATTAGAAAAGAAATTGTGAAAATTATTGTATAAAAAAAAAAGGTTATATGCAAAGAAAGTGGAATATATTTTTTAAATTTTGATTTGTATATATTCTAATTTGACCATATTACTGCTCAAGTATTAAATATAAATTAAAATTAAAATATACCATAAAAACCCCTAGTTTTCACACAAGTTTTGGCTAATAGTGAATTCTATTAAATTTATAATATACTTAAAACCCATTACTTTTAAATAATTTTGTATAATTAAGTGGCAGTATGGTAAATATAAAAATAAAAATTTAAACAAAAAAAAAAAAAGGAACTTTTCAGATAGTTAAATATCCATGTCTGCAAACTGCAAAAACCCCATCAATCATATAGACTAGCCTTATACCCTTACGATGCATGTGTAATTGATGAAGACCCTTCAATTGTCACTTATTTTCTTTAAAAGAAATAATTTGTATTTTTATTTATTTACTAAAATAACTATTTAAATAATTTGATTTTTAATTTTTTTTTTATAATTTAAAGGGTATTTTGGGCAATTCATATTTTGGTGAGCCTTGAGCACTTCGCTTTATAGTTACTGTTTTGGGCGTGCTGTTTTTACTTTCAGGTAGATTTGATCGTTTTTGGGCTCTATAAAGAGTTTTAGTGTAATCATATTATGAGTACCACAATTGCGTGCATTGACGAATAGTGTGATGTAGGCTGGGACGAGTCTAAAGTTAATTAGTCTACCGATTTCTTGCATACCCAAATTGCAGATTCTTATGATTTGATCAACAAATCTCAAGGTTGTGACCATGTTATTATTTTTGGTAATTATCTTGAGGAGACTGAGGATTTACCTTTAGATTTTGCTAGTTACTCTGTTAGTGTTTCAAGGCAGTGTTCTATTGTACATGGACAATTTGTTGGTGTAGTACACATTCATGTTTGTTTTAGGGTCCTTGACCAAAAGCCCCAAAATGAGCTAAAGTTATCCCACTTACCCCAGCAACAGATTTTTATTCTCACTAACTCAATTTAAAGAGAAATGACAACTTTGCCCTTCACCTAATTAAAAAACTACATGATGCCACTCTATCCTCTCTCCTCTCTCTCCACGCTGCCAGCAACCCGTTTCTCTCTCCTCTCTCTCTCCTCCCCGATCTCCATCTCCTGTTTCTCTCTCTGCGATCGCCTCGCCGGAGATGTAGTCCAAGCTTGAAGACGACGAAGAAGGTGAGGATGTGAGTGATGGTCGAGATCGACCTTCTCGGAGGTCCAGAACGACCTCACCGACGATGAAGGTTTCCGATCCCCTTAGTCCTTACCCTCTGGTTTCTCTCTCTCTCTCTCTCTCTCTCTCTCTCTCTCTCTCTCTCTCTCTCTCTCTCTCTCTCTCTCTCTCTCTCTCTCTCTCTCTGCCATGAAAGCTCTGTCGCCCTCTCCTCGTCGTAGTTGGACAGACGACGACGCTGATCTTCATGCTCGCCAACGGCGGCTTCTGCGATTAGAAGGTTTGGATTGGAGAGCCTGGTCGGCAATCTCCTTCGCCTCGATTCCACTGCAGCCACCGCAAATCAATCATCTCCGGCGAGATTCAAGTCCGATTCTGGGGATTTCGAAGCAGAGATATCCGAGTTTGGTTTGCTCCGGCCCATTCTCTTCATTTCTGGCCAGATTATGTCCCGAGCCAGTCTCCTTTTTACAAAAGCTTTTTTTTTTTTTTTTTTTTTAATTTGGATGGAGCTTCTTGGTTGCAAATCAAAATAGTGGTGCTACTTATGTTTTTTTTTTTTTTTGGGTAAATGGTTCTACTTCAGTTGCAAAATAGTAGGCCTATATGGAAAGAAAAAATAAAAAAATTTGTTTTATTGTCTCCCAATAGACATCTATTGGGGGGCAATAGACGTTTTGAATGTAAATTTTATTTTTCCTGTATTCAAAGCTTTATTTGTCTAAATTTAGGGAAATTAATTCTCATTCTGGCGACTGAAAGTCCTATTGGGGGACAATAGACGTCTATTGGGGGCCAATACATGGCTAATAGTGGTCTATTGGGGGGCAATACATGGCTAATAGTCGTTTATTGGGGGGCAATAGACATCTATTAGAGGACAATAGATGTCTATTGGGGGCAAAAAAAAACTTTTCCGGTAAGATTCTCAGCAAATTCCAATGGGCGGCTGCAGGTGATCGGATTCCGGCTGCCGGTGACCGGGCTTCAACGAAGTCTCCTATGGTTTCTCTCTCTTTCATTTTCTCTCTCTCTCTCTAAATAACAAAGGGGTAAGGGTAAAATAGTATTAAAAAAATAAAAAACAAAAAAAATCTTAACCGGGTATTAGGGAATACCTCCTTAGAGTGTTTTGGATAAGAGAGAATTAAAAAAAAACTTAATGGGGTAAGTGGGAAAAAAATCTCTAAAAGTGGGGTCAGTGGACAAAAACCTTTTGTTGTATCTTAACTCTAGAGTTGATCATAACTCCCAAAATTATCTTCTCAAAAAAAAAAAAAACTCCTAAAATTACAAGAGACATTCAGAACGATTGTAATCCTTAACTTATTCAATGAACACCATTTTCAAAAAAAAAAAAAAAAATTCCCATTTTTGTTTTTCAAGACAATTATATAGGGGCTTAATATTATTTAGTCTAGTGGTATGAGTTTTCTTTGCAATTGAGATGCCATGAATTCGACTCACAAAAAGTTAATTGTTGTAATTTTTTTTTTTTATGCATAAATGGTGGTAAGGTGTGCTACCACTCCGAGCGATATCTGATTTGGATAAAGCTCTCCTCAAGATGTGTTTTTCACAAGCAGAGGATCGAATGATGGATCTCTTTGAGTCTCCAACTCATATTCACCAAACTTACAGACCTAACCAGGTTTCCGCTAGACCTAAGCCCTTGAATAAACTAATTGTTTTAATTGTCCGTTGCTGATGTAATTAAAGAAAAAGCAAAGAAACAACCGTAATGGTAAAAATAGATGAAGCATAAATCAGAGCAGATGCACAAATGATACCCGCAGGTGAACAAATCTTCGTCTCAACTCTCAAGTCCCAGCCTATAAAAGCACAAGATATTTCAGTCCGTTCACCTCACTGACTCGTAAGTTTTGGCTTAAACCCTAGCCGCTCCATAAAAAATAACTCTCTGAGGTAAAACCCTTTCTTAAACCCTCGCTCTGTCGCTTATATCTCTAGTTTTGTATGTTGTCCGAGTATCATAATCCGTGCTTATTATCTTCTGTTTGCTTTACTTTTGTTTGTTTGATTGATCGTTTTTCCTGGAATATGAATATTGGTGTTTCTGGGTTTTGGCTGTTCTTCTTTGAATGACGATGGTCTGTGAGACTGTGACTCTGTGTTTGGTGGGTGTTGTTATGATATCTGTATGCTTCTAAGCAGCTATAGGAAAGTAGAAAAAAACTGAGACAGATTGTTTTTCAAATTAAAGAAATATAACACAAAAACTGTAAGGAGAGCACTCTATGACTTTTTAGCTGTTAAAGAATAGAGCAAAGGGGCTAGCTACTGTTTAGACTGATACTGTGTTTGGTTTTCAAAGTAAGTAATCAGAAGATATGTAAAAGGGAGCACCTTTCTAACCTTTTATCTGCTAGATAGTAATTTATAGCTAGTCGAAAAATTGCTTGCTGTATAAGAATTTGTGGGAGAATTTGTAAGACAATGAGTTTCGTGGTAAGAACCCATGTTGATCTGATTTCTGTTTATGAAAGTTATGTTCAGAGGAGCTAAATAATTTCTCTTGTTTTCTTTCTGCTCTGGTTAAATTTTACATCAAATGCACAGATTGTCTCTTCTGTATAGAAAAGTGAAACTGAGACAGTATTGTAGAATTTTTTCATGTATTATTTTCTGGTCAGTAAGATTGCTTGTTATTACAGCGCCCCTCTTCCTCTGAATGCATTATGTATAAAATTCCTTGCTACTGGGGTAGTGTTTTCGAGTGGTTATAATAAGAACTCTCTATGCAAGATAACTTCTGTTGAAATTCACGTGGCTGTAGGCTCAAGTTGTTGTTTGATGTGGCAAAGAGTTTGCTTTTGTAGATGTATTGTATGTTTGCTGCTTGCAATCGATGCTTAATCTTGTTGCTGCTTTTGTTTTTGTTTTGACAGTGTTGTGCTGGTGTAGGCTCTTCAAAGATCCAAGAACAATCCACTTTCCAAATGGCTTTCTATAACAAGGTTGGGAGCCTTTTGAGACAAGGCATTTCCCAGAATGGACAAGCACCAATGTCATCTATGTTTAATTCTGCTCGTTACATGTCCTCCAAGCTTTTTGTTGGAGGTATGAATGCATTGGAAAATATTGGTTAGAGGCAAACTTAACTAAATCCACAATATTTGGATTTATTTTGATGTTTTATTGTTAAATTGTGGTGTGTTAGGTCTTTCGTTTTCCACTGATGACTCTTCTCTCAAAGATGCTTTTTCCGGCTTTGGTGATGTGACTGATGGTAAGTGTTCATTGGGTTTGTTAGTTCTTAAGTGTTGGTTACCTGATATCCTTAAGTTATGGTATGATATATGTGTACCTTCAGTTTCTTCCTTTAATCTAGCTTTGTTTGGGTAGAAATAGAGCTTCACACTTGCATTATGGATAGTGAAGTGGATGAAAAGTTTATCATCTTTAGATGGTTTAATCTAGCAACTTTTCTTTAGGTTGATCTACTTGCTTTACTGGCAACTTTTCTTGATGGGATATTTCTGCTATTGGGGTTGTTTCTCTGGCCTTTTATTCTATGCTACTTGGGTTGCATCTGTGAAAGAAAATACTAATAGGATCCTTAAAATCGATTATGCATGTGGTATCTCTATGCCTTAAGATGTGTGATTATTCACCTGTAGTGATTGTTTGTGATTTATCAAAGTTCCTCTTGGCTTTCTTTTTAAAGTGTCATTTTTCCAGAAAATAGTAACTGCAGGAGAGTAATGATGCTTTTGGTTGTTCTTGCTTGTGCAAATGAATAAATAATTTCATGAATGCTTCTAATAGCTGCTCTAAAATTCTGTTTGTTTATCCTCTTAATCTAATTTTTTGATCTTGAGAAATTTCATTGGAGTGTGTAGTAAGCCTACTGGTATGTCTTGCAGTTTTGGTGGTTGCCTCCACTCTATATACTTGTATTCTCAATTGAATATTTGTTGTGCAGCAAAGGTCATCATGGATAGAGATACTGGGAGGTCGAGGGGATTTGGATTTGTTAACTTTGCCAGCGAAGATGCTGCCAATTCAGCCCTCACCGCTATGGATGGCCAGGTCAGAATTTGAATTTGGACGCTTAAAGTGGGATATTTACCCACCCTTCATAGATAAAAAAAAATTTGGTAATGATTTTGTGACACTGGACATCCTGAATTTCAGGAGTTAAATGGGCGAAGCATTCGTGTGAGTGTCGCTACCGAACGAACTGGTCCTCGACCATCATTTAATGGTGGTTACCGTGGGGGTGACGGTGGCTTTTAACTCTGTCTATAGGCTTTTCTATCTTCATTTATCTTTAGATTTGAAGTTGTTTTGGTTAGTCGAGGATTTTATTAGCTAAAATTCTGCTGGTTATGTAGTTTGCTATGTAAGGCCGCAGAAAGAGTTTGATGGTGAAGGTTTTCCATTTGCATTTTATCTGACCATATTGCTGAATGGTGTTTGTGAATGATTTTATGAAACCTTCTACTAGGTTATTCCAGTTTTAACCACTTGTGGTATTGGAAGAAAATGAGTTTACTTACTAGCCTGTGCCCTGTGGTATGGGAGGAACTGGGCTTCTGGTGCTAAATCAGGTAGTGTCAATGATTTTGGCCCAAACAAAGGCAAGCCCAGACAAAAGGTCCGTAATGGCTAATATTAGTTAAGGCCCAACCTTATGATACACTTATTTAATTTGAAAATCCTTATTAGAGAATCTCTTTTTTTTTTTGGTGGTTATACAATTACTAAAACATTTTTCAATGTAAAATTTTTTTGGTCAACTACTTATTAAGCGAACATTATTGTATAGAAGAAATTAGCCTGATCTCCAAATAACTTTTGGGTTTTAATTTTAATTTTAATTTTTATAAATTTTGTTAATGGAGTTCTAATGAGGTATAGTAATATTCAATGAAGTAAACTATTGAGTTTTTTTATTGGAACCTCTAAATTTACTCACTTGACCTCTATGCTTTTTACACCTCTTATCAAATTTTCAAATACGAAATTTACCCTCTAAACCTCACTAAACTTCCTCAAATAACCTCACTCATATAATTTGCAAACAAATTATTATCTTTAAAATAACAAAATTTAGTCATTTCATTGATTTAATCACTCTATAAATTTTAACTAAATATACATTTCTTAATCAAACTTGAGCTTCAAAAATTAATGTCTATTCAATAAGAAATGCCATGAACTATTATTATTTTTCTTCTATTTTAGCTGTGCAAAAAAAAAAAAAAATCATTCGTTTTTTAATGTTTATTTTTTTTCCGTATTTTTTGTACCACATGATTAATTATTTAAATATTTTTATTTTTATTCTTATTATTATTTTTTTCTTTTACAAATATAATGGATGGACTTAGATTTAAGTCATAAATCATAAAAGGATTTATTTTGTTTTCCCTCACCAATATGCATTCAACATATATATCATACAATTTTATGTCACATGATCTTAATTATATTTTTAATTCTTATTAAATATATATGAATGTTTTAATGAGTATGTAGTGAAATTGGAAAATGAAAATAGATAAGGAAAATAATAAGGAATACAATCTAATATTATTGAATTGGAAAGTCTACATAAAATAAGTATAATATTTTTTGGTATAATTATTGTCCTTAATAGTCATTTTATAGTAGGTTATATATGTCATTTAATAATTCATAATAGAGTGAGGTCAAGTGAGCAGATTTGAAGGTCCCAATAGAAACTCTCTAAACTATTCTATATAGACAGATTTTATCCAGAGCAAGGCATCGCTTTGAAATTTCAGAGCGAGGTTAGGGTTTAGGGTCACTTTTTGGTCTCATATCTACATCTCGACCGTTCTGTTTTTAGGTACTAATGTATAGATTATATATGCAAAATTTTAGCCAAATTGAAGATCTTTAAGGTATCTAACTCACTTAAACCAATGGACGAACTGAATCTATCCAACCTAAACCGTACTAGCTTTAAGGGAGTTATCAATGGCTTAACGACAATCAATTTGGTTGAAATTTTGCAGAGATGATCTATACATTAGTAGCTAAAAACTGAACGGTCGAGATGTGGAAATGCGACCTAAAAGTGACCATAAACCCTAACCTCGCTCTGAAGGCATCGCTCTGGATATGATCTATCTATATAGATACGTACTGGTTTTATTATTGGTATATAGACTCTCAGCGTAATTTTAAGTTAGTCTAAAATTAAAAAGAAGAAAGAGCTAATTTATAATTGCTGTGAGCTGGTCTACTAAATTGTTCTACGGTCAATGACAATGCATGTGTTCTAATTTTTCTGAATTTGAGATTTTGATAAAATTACCTCAAGCAAAGTCGAAGGCTGAGATAATTGGCCAAACCCACTGCAGATCTACAGTAGGTAATGATCACTGGTATGCAGTCAAAGAGCAATCCCAATGGCAATCATTTAACTGACAAAGACATGATTAAAGAGGAGGGTAAAAAAGAAAAAAGAGGCCTATATTGCTGCTGCGTTATTTTGTCTTGTTTTGTGTCGGTGAATATTATTAGTATCCGAAAGAAAGTTTAGTGAAATAATTTATGATAAGACAGCGGAAAGTAAAGCTAGTCTTTGAAAATATGGGCTCAGTCTAATCTAGTCGCAAGGGAAGGGCGTGGATTGTGTGGAGGAAGATGGAGGTTGCTGTTGCTGGGTCATCATCTCACTAAATTACGCAGTTATTTCTGGGCAAACAAACAAACAAGCCAAACTAACCTGCTCTCTCTCTCTCTCCCTCTCTCCCTCTCTTTCCTTCATTCCTTGTTTAGTAGTTCAGTCTGTCTCACGCATGTTAATCCTGCTGGGCATGATTTGATCCCAAGATAATGACATTATACATGCCTTGGTTACTCAGGCTACGAGCCTACGACTCTCTTTGCTATCTAGATAGCTAGCTAGATCATAGGTAAAAATGTCATGAGTTCAAAAACTGCATTGGATTACTTGGGTTGATGTGGCATAATTAGATGCATGCATTGGATTACTTGGAGGATGGTGATTTCTTGAAAGCTCAATCCGACATGATTCTCATCGTGGAAATGACAAAAAATATCTATAAAAAATTACTATTTGACGTGAGAGTTAACGTCGTCATGAATGACATGTATGAATGTTAGATTGGGCTGAAAATATGAGGTACTAAAGGCATAGTTTTGAAAAGTGAGGTACTAAAATTTAAAATGGCCACTAATTGGGGTCTTGTTCTCATTTGTTTTTCTTAGTTGATTGTAGAAGTATGTATATGTATTGTATGCTAAATTTATATAAATAACAAATAATGGTAAAAAAAAATTTAGAGAAATTTTACAGTACACACATGTACCTCGATGTCAGAATAAATTTGTTGTCATTATGATGACGCAATTCTTTTCTTGTAGTTCTATTAAAGATAATTATTTTATCTACAATCTTGATAAAAGTTTGTGAACAAATTTATTATCAATATCATTGTAAAGGAAATCGTCCAAAAGTAAAATATATGTATGACAAACATCATAGTTAGTTTGTATAATCTTTAACGGGGAGGATGGTATCCCGAAATCTCGACCCGTCATTTAATGTATAGTACCATTGGTCCTATAAGGCTATAATCAATGATCATCAACAACGTTTCAATAATCTTAATTATCATATCAGCCCGACCTAACATAGGAAACATTTGCATGTTAAAGCATAGTACTCTCTCATGCCTCTTGCCTAATCATACTTATATGCATCAGCAGGATCACTTAGATTTGCCTGAAACCAACGTTTACTCCACATATAAATTTGCACACCCACCCTTTATAATAACATCGAATCATCGATGAACTTTGACCTAACCTAATTATAGATCCAGCCCTAACCAAATTATGATCGAAATGGTAATTGTTATTCTCAATTTGTATGACTGAAGTATTAGTATTCAGAGAAAATGATTGTCTTTGTTTTCAAAGAACCTGGATTACCAATTAGGTAGAAAAGCAGTTAGCAAACTCTAAATAGAAGATCTAACAATAAACAAGTCTTGCTGCTAGTGTGGATGGTACAAATACAACAAATTAAGGTGCCTAATTCAAGCTCTTTGGAAGACTAATTGCATCTAATTTTCAACTACAGCTAATTAGTACTTTGAGAAACTTGTGCCGTAATTCTTGTTTTACGATTGATGATTTTCAGATCATCCACCCTAAAAAAACAATTAAGCCTTTTAGTTAACCCTCCTTGTTATCTTTCACGTCAATCAAACCATGGACAATTTCAGAAGTTTGAAAAAAAAAAAACAGTAAAACCAACTCCTCGCTTTATTAATAGGGAAAATATTACAAATGGTCACTGAGTTATGACATGTTCTACAATTAACTCACTGTATTTTCAACAATATCACTTAACTCACTTATTTTTACATCCGTCTTTCATATAACTCACTGCCGTTAATTCTACCATTAGAAGCCATTAAAATTGAGGGTATATATGTCTAAACACTAAAAAATACATTTCTAACTTGAAAATTTTTTTTCCTGAAGAAAAAATGACAAATATATATTTTTTCAAATCATATTTTCAAATAAAAAAAAAATCTTTTTTATTAAGAATTTCAGAAATTTAAAAAAAATGTTTGATAAAAAGAACTAATAAATCTAGAAATTTTTTCTTAAGTTGGAAATGTATTTTTAAGTGTTTTCACAAATATACCCTCAATTTTTATGGTTTCTAATGGAAAATTTAACGACAGTGAGTTAAGTGTAAGATAATGTAAAACGTGAGGTGAGTTAAGTGATATTTTTGAAATGTCAGTGAGTTAAGTGTAAGATAATGTAAAACGTGAGGTGAGTTAGTCAAAATTCAGTGACTATTAATGATTTTTTGCCTTCTTAATAGAGATAAGAGCACACATTAGTTCATAGAGGCCTAATCTGTGCAACTTTGAAGTCAACATTCCTTAACATTTTAAAACTAGATTTGGAATTCCGGCTAACACGTACCATCCATTGACATTCTGGAAAATAATAGATTGAGAAATCCATACACCAAATTTTAAATCTTAAATTGAATATTACAGAATCTTCTCTTTACCTAATATTTGTTTTATATTCAGCTCTACATATCATTTCAATGGTTTTGGACCAAAACTGGTCAAACAAATAAAGAAAATACCAGAAGCCATTAGTGGGTTGTTGTTATGACTTTTGACATTAAAGCTCAACAGAGCCAAGATCCACACCATTTCAGCATTTCTAAACCCCAGAAAGCCTAATAAATGCCATGTATATTTTATGTCACCGACCATTTCTTCAACCTTAGTTTTTATTTTATTTTTCATTATTAGACCAAAAGAACCTTTATTTTAATTTTATTTTAGCTAAAATAAAATTAGAGTCAATTTGTAACGATAATAATTGTTATACCACAAATTAATGGACGCAAATCGAAGCTATGAGCTGGGAGACATTAATTACATTCACATATCCTATGGTTTCTGAACATATTCCATGGATTCCACCGCATATTAGGGCTGGCCTTTGACATCTGGCCAGATGACACATTATATTGATGTTTATCATGCTTGTATTCGTCGGAGTTTATCAAAAGATGATATTTATGGGAGTTTTTTTGATGGGGTTGTTTATGTTGAGATGTTTATCAAACATTTTATTTTAGGGCCAATTGAATCAAATTTACTATATTGACTACAACTTTATCACATTTGTTTTACACTAATTACATATAATTGAACTAATTTAAGGTATTGCTAACAAATTTATTCACAAAATTGTAATAAGGTTGACCTCTAATAGAACTAAGGTTATATAAAAAATGACTCACACATTACTTATAATGTATTATCATATTTGCAAATTCATGTGTATGACATACATGTATATACTATAGAATTTTCTGCCTCGTTATATTAGATTTCTAAATCTAATAACTGTGAGTACGTTGTCTTTTTTACTGTCTAGCTTGGAATACAGTTCAGTAATTAAAACTACGTACACATAGTTTAGGTCTTTAATTATCTTCGCAATATAAGAAATTATTTACTGTGCGGATACTTGGCACCCAAGTAGGATGGAGGAAGGAGGAAGAATGTAGTACACAACAATTCTTGATACTAAGCTCTAAACTCCATTCTTTTTAAAACAATACATGTGTTTGGAGAATTATATATAGAAAAGTCCTCCAAAGGGAAAATCTAAGTAGATGTGATTTATGTTAGAAAAGAAAAGAGATCAAGAGATAACTAGCATTGCCCTTTCCCCTGAGTTCACATAGCCTGTCATATAGGATGCTTCTGAATAAAAATTCGAATTCAACTCGGTTTTACAAGAGCTGACGCTAGTTTTATTAATATGCTAATTAGCTGTTAAAGCAGTTAATTCTTCAATAATCTTTTTTTTTTTTTTTTTGAGAAATAATTCTTCAATCATCTTGAATTCTTGATATAAAAGATAATGATAATTTATTTTTCGAGAACTCTACTTGAGCGCAAAATAGACTAAGGCTTTGGGATTGCTTCGCGTTTAAAAAAAAATCATCTTTTGTTTAAAATTTTAGATTTTATTGTGTTTGGCAAATAAATAAAAAGCAGTTTTATTTAATTGAAAGTTATAGGTCACTGGCAGCAGATTTTAGAAGCAGCCCAGAGGTTGCTTTTAGAAGCTACTGCGGATCAAAATACGCTCTGAAGTTGTTTTATGTACTGACATTACTTTTAAAAATATAATTTACCAAACACGAAACTGTTTTAATTCTCATCTGATTATTCTCACAACACAGCAGCAGCAGTTTTTTTTTTTTTTTTTTTTTAAGTCACAGCAATCCCAGACTAACCCTAATTAAGCTAAATGACTAACTCTAGTTGGCTGAATTTCCTATGTTTTCACATATTCATAATCTCATCGCCGCGCACGTGTGGCAAATTTTAAACTATACACGTGGAGAACTAATATTGAGTAACATGGAGCCCGTGTGACCGCAAAATCATGCACATATGGGATAACCTATCCCTAATACATACCATGATAATATATGGGCTTCTCAAGCAAAACCAATTGATAATTGATGGAGTTGACCTAAATTTTTAAAAACTCATAAGCAATGTCTCTATTTTCTCACGTAGAATTCACATTCTCAATATATAAAAAGGTCCTTAAAAAATTTGTGGCCTTAAGTGAAAGTCCTAGTGTCTTACAACTAACCTTGACTAGTTATCTCTCTCTTTTCCCGGTTGTATTGATATATCGTTGCTAAATTAAATTCATGCCTTTTATTTAGATTTTGTCCCTAATTTCTTTTGATTACTGGAATTTTAGACTTATACAATTCTACTCATGTAAATCGTCGAGAAGAGTAATTTTGAGGGTTGTTTAAACACCATTGTCCCTTCCCTACTCATCCCACACTTTTAATATAAAGGTCATGGATGTAAAATGAAATTTACCTCAAATTTTTTTTATTCAATATAAATTAAAGTTGTATTCACTACATTTGAACCTGGAATTGTTATTTTAAATAACCTAAAAAGTTCAAAACTACATAACATTAGGAAATATTAGTTGACATGAGACTTCAATGAGGACTCACTGTACGTGGACTTTTAGATTAGCTGTTAGATGAGTTGTCTCAATTTTAATTCTACAACACATATTTTATCAAACCGTTGATTTAAAAGTTCTCACAAAGTCCTTATTTTAAGGTCTTCATTAGAGTCTCATGGGACTATATGGCTTATTGCACATTCTATAAACGAGGACGTGAGAGTAGAAAATACTAGAAACCAACTGAAGAAAGAATGAAACTCAAAAACAATAATCAGTCAAATCAAGCTACAAGTATTATAAAGCCTTCGAAACGCAGCAAGCATGCACTGCGAAGTGACTTGAGTTGAATGAAGAATTTCCTAGAAGTTAATTAACGAATTTTTTGCGCTTTATAGCTGCCACAAGTAGTTACGATGTATTAAACTTGAGGATATTTTCCATTTGGTCCATCTTGGAAGTCATCCATGTATCTTTTCCAATACCAGTGTTTCTTCCACACTTGATCATTCATCTCATCAATGGGGATATTCTTGGTCTCAGGAATAAAGAAGATCGCAAAGAGTGTCATGACCAAGACCCAACCCGAGAAGAAAATAAATATCCCAAACTTCATGTGACACAGCATTGAGAGGAAGGCCTGTGCTATGACAAATGTGAAGAGCATGTTAGTACTAACAGCCACACTTTGGCCAGCAGAGCGAGCTTCAACGGCGAATGTCTCACTAGGGATCAACCACCCAAGAGGTCCCCACGACCATGCAAATGATGCCACAAAGCTGCATACGAAAACCAACACAAGAACTCCCAAGCCATGTCCGAGGTTGTTTGAATGATCCTTAACTTTGAGTCCCATCACTATTGCAACTCCCATTTGAGAAAGGAACATTTGAACCCCAGCTTCGATCAAAAGCATTCGGCGACCAGCTTTATCCACAAAGACGACTGATACAAGAGTTGAGAGGACATTGACTAGTCCAGTTATAACAGCTGAGTATAGGGAAGCATCACTCTTAAATCCCAAGGTCTGGAACAAAACTGGAGCATAAAACATGATAGCGTTGATGCCTGTGAATTGTTGGAAGATCTATACCAAAATAACAGTAACATGTGTTAAGTTTTAGAGACTGTAAATTGTATAGTATTGTTTTTCTAACAAGGGAATTGAAATCAAATTGTATGACCTGCATCATAATTGCAATGACCAGAGTAGGCCTATTCCTTCGCTTAAGGAGATTTTGGAAAGGATTTTTCACTTCTGCGGCCGCACGACTTGCCTCAACAATTTCTGAGTATTCTGGATCAACATTATCAGCACCACGAATCCTTCTAAGAATTGCTTTTCCTTCCTCCAATTTACCTCGTGCGATCAAACTGTTAGGAGTGTCTACCACCATAAGAGACCCCACGGTTAACAGAAGTGCCGGAATCCCAGCCAAACCCAACGATATTCTCCATCCATATCCGTGTGCAAGTCTAGTGGGCACAAAACTTGTTAGTCACTAACAATTATATGTTAAAAACGAATATAAAGTAAAGATAATGAAGGATGACTTATGCTGGTAGATTGTAATGAAAACTAATTTTTATCAGCTAGGCTCCTATTGAGTTAATTTTCCATGTATATATTGAGTTAATTAAAACCAGCCTTTCTGTGTTTACTTTACATTCAATAAAACTTAGGGGTAGGACGTTGAGTTAGTCCTATTCCCGCTCCTCTTAAAAAAAAAATGTTATATTCCAATTATATAGGGAGAAGTGAGCTTGCTTACTTCGCTGTACCGTAATTGATCAAGTTTGCAACAAGAATGCCAATGGTGATATTGAGCTGGAAGAGTATATTGAGTGCCCCACGAATTCTTGTGGGTGCAATCTCAGAAAGAAATAGTGGAATTGCCTGGTATACAAAAAAAGGTTTGCAAATAAATTAATAACTCTAGTGTCTGAAACTTGAGTAAAAGTAAGCAAGCATTGGTAGAAGTATGACTGTATGAGATAAAGATTAACTAAGAAACCTGGTTAGCAAAACCAACTCCACAACCAAGTAAAAGCCTCCCAACAATAAGCATTGGAAGGTTCACAGCTGCAGCATTAAATGCTGTTCCAACTAAAAATAAATTCCCAGCAATCAACATGGTAATCTTTCGACCTAGTGTTTTAGTTGTGTATGACGCAAAGAAGGTTGATATTAAAGCAGCAAGATACAATGAAGATGTGAACAATTGCAGCCCTTGATTATCGTATTTGCAGTAATTTCCTGCAAGTCCTGGAATTTGTTGATTTTTATAGACAACTGGAAAGAACTCCTTCAGAAATTCGGGCATCGATGTAACACCCCCTGCATGCATCAACAAGTTCAAATAAATTACTACATGAGTTTGCTAGCAAGAGCTCCTCGAATGGAAGTCACCCAACCACGTACCTGAAATGCCAACATCGTAGCCAAACATAAGGCCCCCAGTAGCGGCCATTATGCAAGAAATGATCACGAGTGTGGTGATCTTCGCTTCGAATTCTTTGCCCCCTGTTGCCGCTCCAAAACCCCCTGCCATGATTTCTTCTTACAGAAGCTGAGTAACAATATTAAGACTTGCAAATTACTAGGCTTACGACCTAATGAAAGCTGAAGAAGATGATAATCGACTAACTCGGTGACATGATCGAGGTGCTTGCTTGAGGGTTCATAAATAGTAGACAACATCAAGGCAACTGAATATGAACATGATCAGTTAGTCAGTTCGATCTGTACGTTGGTCACTAACAAATTCTATGCAGTTTCATGCTTGTTACTCTACTTGGTTAATTAAAGGATATATTTAGATAAGCCAACTTTGAATGATATGATCCATACTAATATTATCACAGTTAGATAAGTTGCTTGAATACAAGTTTTCTAGATATAGAATTTACTAAAACTAATACTCATTGTAGATAAGCCAACTTTGAATGATATGATCCATACTAATATTATCACAGTTAGATAAGTTGCTTGAATACAAGTTTTCTAGATATAGAATTTACTAAAACTAATACTCATTGAAGTTTATCCGATCGTTAGGTAATAACCGTAATATGTATATTTTAAGACTTTCAACATATATAACAATGTTACAGTTCAATAACAAAAAAGAGATATAATAGCGATGTTTAATCATATCTTTTTTTTTTAATAATTAGCTAGCGATTGGTGTCGCTTAAAAGGATGCCAAATAAATATGGGAGTATTTTGACTGGGCGAGTTCACGCGCCACTGTATTAGCCGGTCTGCAAACATAAACAATAATTAACAACATGTCGTCAAAATTAATATTGGTTCGCTAAAATGAGCTTTTCCTTTAGCATTACGGCCAAGACTTCCAATTGCCTGCATATTAGAGGGGCCTGAACTGTGGCATAGTGGTGGTGATGATCTTCGTATCAAACAATATTACAATACATATTAGTTTTCTAAGAAAAACTAATACTGTTAAAACTGTAAAAAGAATGGACAATTTTCACTTATTCTAATACTTTCAAATTATATATGTTAGAGACAATATATGTTCATTCGAAGAAAGTTTTGTTTCTTAAGAACTATGACCAATAGACAATGTAGAATCGATAACAATCGTGGTTAAAACCTTTTGCTCGGGTATTTTTCATTCCACTTCATTTGCTTTCTATTTTAACAAATTTCAACATCTTGTTTAGTAAGTACTCTCACATCTTGTCATTTTTCGGATCATTGACGACTAATCTGGCACTTAGGGAGCTAACTCTCTCATCTTCTCATTTTTCGGATCATTGACAACTAATCTTGTCATTGTAGGAATCATTGACATTTGACCTTAATGTGGGATAAATTTAAGACTAACAGGGAGCCAACTTCATTTTGCTTTCTATTTCAACATCTTGTTTAGCTTAGTGTCTCATCTTGTCATTTTTCGGATCATTGACGATTAATCTTGTCATTTTTAGAATCATTGATGACTAATGAGGAGGGTACCAATCAGATATTTGACCTTAATGAGGGATAAATTTAAGACTAAGAGGGTAACAGGAAAGGGAACCCCCAATATTCATTTTCTCAAATTGGGAATGAGGAGAGATGGTATTGCGATCCCATCTCCATCCCCACCCCCACCCAATAATAAGTTTTAGGTTTTTCAACAAAAATAAATTTAATTATATTTAAGATTTTTATAATATTTAAATAGACTCTTTTTTTTTTTTTTTTTTAATAAGAAGTTTCATTGAACTAGCGATGAAGATCGCTTAAGAGGGCATCCCAAATGAATCCGGGAGCATACAAAAGTCACGAATGTGACAACTGTAAAACTAAAGCCATCTGAGCGGTGTGAGCTACACTATTTGCTCGACAGTTTACATGAGATAAAGAATAGAAAGGATAATTTGCAATCACTGCTCGAATATCGTCAACCACATTACCACAGATAGAAGCATCTTCCTCTTGACTCTATATAGCCTGAACGACCTGCAGGCAATCGGTCTCGAATTGAACTCGTTCATGATGCAATGACACTGCAAACTGAAGAGCTGCCTTCAGCTCAAGAAGCTCAACATGGAAAGCTGAGGTCGTTACGTCTATATATAGGTCGAGAAAGAGCAGCCTAAAATGCTCCAGTATGGAATCTGAACATATGGCCCATTCCACCTTTCATAGTTTCATATTTAAAGTTTGGGAAAATCGTCCAAACAGTGTCTGAACTTTTCCAGACTATTAATTTTCATACCTATACTTCAAAAAATATCAAAATGGTACCTGACAATTTAAGCCCGATCCAATTTATGTACCTAGAAACAGTAAAGCCGTCAACTCCGTTAAATTTTGAGGGGTAAAATTGGTACTTCCGAATTTTTTTTTATTTTTTATTTTTTGGAGTTGACCCCCTTCCAGCTGCTTTCGAATTCTTTTCTTTCTCTTTCTGATATGAAGCTGAAGCTGAGCATTTGGTTCATGGACAAGTGTGTCTGTGATTCTGAATGAAGAACAAAGCTGTTGGGGGCTTTGAGCCATGTGGCTCAAAGACTTAGAAGTCCTTCTCCAGCAGAACATGTAAAACACCTCCTTTGATGGGCTGCTGTAGTCATATTCTATCTCTCTGTTGGTCAACCTCTTCTTCCACCACAGCAAGTACTAAAGCTCAGCAATTAGAGCTAAGAATAAGCAACCAAAAACCACACTCAAACCAAGTCCTACACTACTCAAAGATTTCATCTTTGTCTCCAAATCCCATCAGAAAACCACTAACATCACCTTTAAAGACTCCAGCTTTTTTCACCCAAGCATATTATCAAACAACCAAGATGGTATCATCCAAAACATACAATGCTCATAGTTTTGGGGTTAGAACATTATTTAGAGCCATATCAAAGAAGGGAAATGTAGAAAAATACATCTGAAACAAGAATTAGCACACAATTAGAAGAAACCCAAAACCCCTCTATGGTTCTCCGCCGAGCTCCACTTGAAGATTCTCATATGGGTACACTTTTGGGGCAATCGAAATTTTGGACGCCTTGCAGAACATGGTGGCGAGGAAGAACCCGGTGACCATTACGGCGCCGAGCCGGATTCCGAACAGCTCCGACATTCATCTAGAGTTTTTCATGGAGCGTTTCGCGAGGACTGCGGTTTCGATCCAGATGGGGTTGGCGAAGGTGGGGACCATGGAGTTGGGGCTAGCGTCGTTGTTGGTGGCGCCAGAGACGAGCTTGCCTCAAGAAATGCCGGCGGAGATGGCTTCTTGGAGAGGAACCACGTGTCGTATGTCGGTGGCGGAGCGGTAGTGAGCGCTGTGCTTCATGGTCTGCCAGGACGTGTTGAACTCGACGAGGGATTGGGTCCCGCCGGGGAAGCCTTCCAGTTCTCGGATCAGGTCTAGAGCGAACTCGGTTTTGTTTTCGGAGTCAGGTATGGGCCACCTGAAGTCGGTGAAGTACGAGGGAAGCTGAGCTGGAGAGCCACTGAAAATGGTTTGGCCACGGCTGAGGAAGAGGAGCCGGTCCAGCAGGCCCAAGATTGCATCCAGAGAGAGAGAGAGAGAGAGAGAGAGATTTGGGCGCAGAGGATTTTAGTGAGAAATGGGAATGTCATGGTTTCGGTGGAGGAGAAAAAGAGGATGGAGAAGAAGAACAATGGTGAAGCTGCAGAGGGAAAGGAGAGTCAAGAATTTTAGAGAAGATGAATAGTAAAATGACGAAAATATCCTTCAAAAGTTAACGGAGTTAACGATTTTACTGTTGCTAGGTACATAAATTGGGTCGGGCTTAAATTGTCAGGTACCATTTTGATATTTTTTGAAGTATAGGTATGAAAATTAATAGTTTGGAAAAGTTCAGACATTGTTTGGACGATTTTCCCTTAAAGTTTCCATCAATATTACATTTCAAAGTATTCTCACCCGGACAAGTCCATCTTTGCACAATACGAACCCCTAATACTGTAGATGTGAGTACCAGCTTATATTCCTCAAGCCATCCCAATGTAGAGATAGATATATCTGCTAGAAGTTTAGGCTTGTCTTCCCATAACATTGCATTCCTATTTTGCCACAATGCCCACAAGAACATCAGAAGCTTTTCAAACTGTGGTAAAGTAATTCTAGAAGCACACTCTAGCATTCATTCTTTAAATACAAAAATTGGAGTGACCGGGCAAGTCAGCTGCAGCGACACAGAGCTTAGCAACTCCCTTGCACCAGACAATCTACCAGTACATGTCCTACAGTTTTCATAGGACAATCACAAAAAAGGCAGTCTGATTCCCCTTCATAACCTTTAGCTAACAAACAAGCTTTAGTAGGCAAGATATCCTAGCATGCTCTCCAAATACGAATAGCAAAATTTTTTGGAACTTTAGCCTTCCATAAAGTCTTCCCCAATTGTTGGAAGCATCAGGTGGAGGACAGTGAACAACCTGGTTCAAGGCAATATCCCTGGAAACAAAGTAAGTTGAATCGGTAGTGAAAATACCTTTCTCATGAGGGTGCCAAGCAAATTTATCTCGAGGACGACTTTGACTCAAGGGAATAGCTTTGATCAAAGATGCTTCTGGTGGTGAGAATAATGCATCAAACACCTCAACATTCCAAGTAGCAGAGTCTTCATGGATAAGCTCATAAACAAATTAAATTTCGGTCCTTGTACTGGTAGATGTAATGAAGGTCTTATAGCATTACGGTATACAGGGAGCCATATGTGCTCCTAAATTTTTATTTCAGTTCCGATTCCCACCATCCAATGAGCACCAACTTCTAAAACTGATTGGGCTTCCAGAATGCTCCTCCATGAGAAGGATGGCTACTGCCCTAGCTCAGCCTCCCAAAAAGAGCCATTAGGGTAGTAGATGGCCTGGTACAACCGAGCTAAAAGAGAATCAGGGTTTTTTAGTAAGTGGCAACCTTGAGCATAGCCAGGTTGAAAAGGTTTAAATCCTTAAAACCCATTCCACCTTCATTTTTTGGAATACATAATCGTTCCCAAGATTTCCAATGGATTTTCTTTTTGGAATCAGAATCTCCCCACCAAAATTGAGCACAAAGTTGGTGCAGATCAGAACAGAAACCCTGTGGTAATAAATAGCAATTCATAACATACATAGGAACTGCATGTGCCACTGCATTAATAAGAATCTCATTTCCACCTCCACTTAATAGCTTTGCACGCCAACTAATAACCTTCTTTGACAGTCTTTCTTTAAGATAATCAAAAGCCTCCGTCTTCAACCTACCCACATGAGTAGGCAGACTGAGATACCGCTCATGCTTATCCACATGTTGAACTCCGAAAGCATTAGCTAGTTGATGTTGCTCTTGCATCTTAACATTCTTTGAAAAAGCGACACTAGTTTTTGCTTAATTGACCTGCTGACTTGAAGCAAGTTCATAAGTGTTCAAAATATTGTGTACCTGCTGACACTCTTCCATTATAACCATTCCAAATAGAAATGAATCACCAGCAAACAATAAATGATGGAGCTTTGGCGTTGTGGGGGCTAACTGCACTCCCTGTAATCAATTTTGTTGCACAAAAGAAGTGATAAAGGAGGATAGGCCTTCTGCACATAATATGAATAAGTAGGGAGAGAGTGGATCCCTTGTTGGATTCCAAGAGAAGGAATAACATAACCTCTAGGCTCACCATTAAGGTTGAAAGAATATTTGACTGCAGTAATAAGGACCACCCAGGTTGCAACAAAACCAAGTTGCAGAAGCATGAGTTTCAAAAAACCTCATTCCAAACGATCATATGCTTTGCTAATGTCCAATTTTAATGCAAAGGTTTCATCACCTGATCTTCTATTGATATGCATCTGATGCGCAACTTCATTGTTCACTAAAGCGTTGTCAGAGACGAGTCTACCTGGCACAAAGGCACTTTGCAAAGGAGATATACTGTCTTCCAAAACTTTCTTCAACCTGTTCGGTAAAACTTTTTACCAAATTCTATAAATAACAATGAACTTTGTCTCTAAATATGTTGATAAATGATTAAACATAACACTAATAATATATTTAAAAGTCAAAATTCTTTGATATGTTATGTCATTTAGATTGTAATTTCATATTTTTAAAATTAAATTACTATATAATAATTTTTATTAAAGTGAATTAGCAATATATTTTAACGAAAATTCGAAAAACGGATATAGAGACTTAATCCTCAATGAGTACGGATACGAGAAATCCCCAATATATAATAACGTAGATTAGGGTGGGAATGGAGTAGAGAATGACTTTGAGGAGGATGATATTTTGATCCCCAACCTGCTCTACTCTCCTCATCCCTAAACTCGACCCCTATGGAGTTTGTGTTAATGTGGTGATGGGGTTGGAGTAGTAACCTAAGCACACATCGGACCATTGCAAAACTTGAAAGTGCATTTTATGGATGTCAAATGGTAGTTTGGCATTGATGTTATGTCATTAGCTAACGTTTTATTCAAACAATCAATGTAATTAACGATCTCCATGTTAGAAATAAATTGTCAAACTATTTGCGTTTGTATGTTGTAAAGACGGTAATACCGCTCATCAAATATTATAGAAATATTATTTGATTTTCGCGATAGAGTAATATGGCGACGGTGGTTGCTTGACGTGGCCACATGGGTTTCATTATTTTTTATCATAACCCTTATGGTGCATAATCTAACGAGCAAATAAGAAAGCCGTTGAGGAAAATAGTTTTGAGCAAATATTTTGATACCAAAGAAGGAAGTCGGTGCACACACCAAAATCATTTATTGTTGACATCATATATTATATCAACTGATCGATCATAATTTCAACACACCAAGTCATCCCCCTTGGTCGACCTATGTTTTGTTGAAATGCCCCCACACATCTATAGAAATTAGGGTTCTTTCTTTCACACCAATGTACTTAGAATCAGATCACATCTTCCACTTTCACACCCATTATATGCATTTAATCCAAAAATCCATGTGAACCATTTCACTTGGCCTACAAAGTACATACTGATAAAAACAATTCTTGGCCGTGGGGTGCCTACTTATTGTGAATTACCAAATTGGTTGCATTGGGCCAAATTCGTTAGGTATGGTCAAACTATCACAAGGATATTCATAGTGGATTAGTGGCTCGACTTCGCGACCCCAAAGTTATAGGGCCGGAGACCCTCCGAGGTGCCCTACGAACCTTCCTTATTACCTTCCCTCCTGGAAAGTCCCGTCTACCCGAGAACGACGCCGTGTGGGGTCTTTATGGTAGGAAACCACCTTTGCATCATAAGCCTTGTAATTTTCTTTCCTGGAAATTAATGTCGATATTATCCAATGCATTTAATTATATATTTTTCTTTTTTATTAAAAGCTGACAGTAATCGCTCGTTGTTTTTTTGCTTCCCTCTTTTAATGGGGAAAAGCTGTGAGGTGTGATTGGTTTTGTCTCCACAGGAGTTCTCTACAACTTACCCTAAATTTCTTTGTTATTTACAAATTAACCACATTGGTTTTTTTTTTGGTGGGTTATGTTCCAAAAAAAGACTAAAACAAATGGTCATTAATCGAGAGGCAAGTCTAGAAGTCGCTGTTTAAGGAAAACCATGTGTTACTTTTAAGATGGTAACTAATTAATGCATAATAGAAGCGTGATTTGACAATTATGAATCTTTGTTTTCATATTGACGTACAATTATTTTTTGGTCCTAATGATGTTTAATGATGAATACGACACCACATAACTGTATCATGTGACTTTAATTTCCTTGTTTCTTCACTTTTATCACCTATTATTTAATTATTATAGTGTTTTTTTTTTTTTGGACATAATACTCTGGTTTTTTATTTTTTATTTTATTCCAATAGGTTTTCCACTTTTTGCTTCGGTTCATAAAGTAGAACCTCTTGGTTTTTGGTTTCCTTTTTTATTGGTAAAGATGCTTCGATTGCAAAGGCTTAATGTTTACGGTGATTTAGGTCTTCTTTTCAAGATCGTGATTGAAGTCGTGAAAATTTTTAGATTTTATGGAGAGTTTCAGCTATTATCAACTACATCAAAACTTCTCACTTTCAGTCTCAATAACACAAACTTTTGCTCATAATATATAGAGGCAAATATGGTGGCCGATAAACTAGATTATATTTGTTCGTTAACTTAAAACATTATAGTGTTTGGTGCGGTAATTTTCTTGCTTTTATTTCTAGACATTTCTTTTTTATTAGTTGTCATTAAAGATCTCGTATTCTTAATAAATGTCAATTTTTTTCGAAAAGTAGAAGAAAACTACAACTGAAAACCATGCAAACAACCAAAATCCAAGTTGTCCAGCAGGAAAGCTGAGGAAGCTGATAGTGGGAGAGATCGAGTCCAGCTCCGACCTTGTAGTTGATGGCTAAGTTTGGCAATGACATCAGCTAGGAAATTAGCTTCTCTCTTCATGTGACAAAAAGAAATGACTTTAGTGTCCTTTAACACCTGCTTTATATGCCAAGGAGTTTGAGCCACATTGTTAATGCTATGAAGGAGCAGTTTAGAATCTCCCTCAACTTCGATATTGGAGAAGTCATGCAACCAGGTAGCATGGAGACCTACATGTAATGCTAAAGCTTCTGTTAACAAAATGTCATGAGTTCCAACAAAATTGGCACTAGCAAGAATAGGTTCCCCAAAGGAATCTATAAAAACAAAACCAGCAGCCGCACTGAAATTTGACAGTACAGAACCGTTGAAAGTAAGTTTTAAATGACCTTGTTGGTTAGGATACCATTTGAGAAGAGAATGGGAGGGCTGTTTTGGAGGTGTAAAATGAAGAGAAAAATAATTACTCCAGAGACGGTTTACAATATAAACTACTTTTGATGGGATAAAATTCTGGTTCCTAAAATCAGTTGACCGGACTCGTCCCGAAATTTTACCCTGAAATCCGAATTGGCCCTCCGGAGCCCACTTATAAATAAGGTTTTACTGAAAATTCGACAGAATGTCCCCTCGAACCTGTAAGGACACATTTACACTTCTAACAATTCACCCTTAATCTTCTGGAGCCACCCTACTCACCAAAACACAACTCCACATCCACGTAAAAACCAAACCAACCCTCCTACAGTTCACTACAATATTTGAATTTTAACATGATCCCAAGTACATAAACATCACTCCCAAAATATAACAATTATCCCAATAGGTAATCAGAGCATTTTAGGAAAACTAACCGAATTACATTACAAGTAGGTTAAGCTAGTAACCTACACAAAATGGTAGTAGCGGAAAGATGCTATGCCTTAACTCCTAAATATGCCGAACCAGCAACACTGTAAACTGGACATTTGAAACCAAATTAATGGCCCAAGGAAAAGTATTTGAAAATATTAGAGTGAGTGGACGAAAAAAATAACTAAATCAAAATAAATGAAATGAATAATCTAATTCTTTCTCGCTTCAAAAACGCTTTTAAAAACCAAGCATGCGATTCAACATAGTAAAATAAAAAGCTTTAAATCAACATTTATGAAAATACTTTTATCGGACAGAGAAGCCAACAATTCAAACCTCACACATATGTTTACTTAGTGTACAACAATAGCTCAAGGGGTCCACAAAATACTTGTATACATCATTACATAAATCTCCGAAAATGATAATCATTATCTAAACCTCCAATACATCCCCTCCCTCGTGGAGCCACCGCTACTTCTACAGCCACCACTACATCCCCTCTCTCTTAGTACCTCCATTTGAAGACCACTAGTTCATCCATTCTCTCCTAGTGTCTTCGACTCAACTATACAGCTACCAGTACATCCCCTCTCTCCTGGTGCTACACTCCTATAAAACCACTAATCCACCCCCTTTCTCCTAGTGGCTCGAACAACATAAGTCACAATTCAACAAACAACCAAATATAACAAGTCAGACTATAACTAACATCATCATAGTATCACCAAGCGCATGGTTCTCATAGCTAGTCAAACCGATTCTAGAATCCAACATGCCATATATCAGAGATAAAACGTCAAAAACTCAAAGTCAAACAAATAGTAAAGCGAAATCTTTCCCGAAAGTCAACATTGAATTAAATCACAATTAAGTCTCCAAAATCATCATCAAAGTAATTCACGAGGTAAATCGAAATCAAATTCTGAATCAGATTATGTGCTCAAATTATAATCCAAAAGCAAAATTATAATATAAGATCCAATATCATTTTCCAAAATGTCGAAGAAACCATTTCATATTTTTTACTTCAACAGTGTCTGAACTCTTCGAGGACTTTTGAAATGATACTTGAACTTTCAAAGTTATCAATGTGATACCTCAACTCATTTTTTTGTATCAACATCGTACCTGCCGTCAATTTCTATCACATAACCGTTAACTATGACCACGTGCCCAGCACGTGAGGCACTTAATGAGGTTAAAAGACTAATTTACCCTCAAAAGTATATACTTCAACAGTATCTGAACTCTTCGAGGACTTTTGAAATGATACCTAAACTTTCAAAGTTATCAATGTGATACTTGAACTCATTTTTTCGTATCAACGTCGTACCTGCGATCGATTTCAGTCATAGAACCGTTAACTATGACCACGTGCCCAGCACATGAGGCACAAAATAAGGGTAAAAATGACCTTTCCCACTTCCTTTAGTTCTTCACTTGTCTCGTCGTACCTTCAATTCTTCTTCTCCATTTCTATTTCCTTTTTCATCTGCAAAATGCAATCAGATGGGATGATGACATTTCCTAACAAAATGCAAAACCCAAAGTAAAACTTGAATCCAATTCTCTGATGGACGGACACCGCCGGGGACTCCATCTCGTCGGAGTTCTCCAAGCACAACTTGCTCGATAGCTTTGCTTCTCTGAATTTATTGCAGGCCGGAGCGGTGTAGACGATTTCACGACTCTTGGCCTCCGGATCTGAGACTTGGAATTTATCTGAGATTTCAGACAGAGGGATCAGAGAGAGAGAGAGAGAGAGAGAGAGAGAGAATATGGTCGGCGGCAATCCAGACCTTCTTGTGCAGCTTGCCGGAGATATGACGGAGGCGGGCTACGCCGTTGTGGCACTCGGCTTCCTCACCGCAACTAACATCACAACATAAGTTCATGAATTTCAAAAATAGTCCATGTCTTTGTAATTGAATCAAAATCTACAAAAGTGAAGGAGACTGAGAGTCTCTCTCTACAACTCTCTTTCTCTCTCTTAACAGCGGCAAAAAGGCGAAGGATGGTGATGATGGGAGAAAACCCAAAACTGTTTTTTCCGCGACTGCGTGTCTATGTATAACTATATCTATATGTATATGATTTATCGAACAATGGGGCAATGATCATTTCACTGATTCCAGCTTCTAATCAATTTGTCCAAAAAAGAACTGGCCTTTGGTTATTTGCGGTTGTAATATCAGTACTTAGTGGGAGCATCAGACGAGGTACTCTGGGGAGGCAATCGGTGGCGGTCGGGGCTGGTGAGGAACAATCTGAGGGTTTTACATTAGTGGAGGTGGATGACGGGGCTGGCGGATGGGCTGCGCGTGGGACTTCAGGCGACGACAGGGCATTAAGTGGCGAGGAGCTTGAATTTTTGCAAGGTAGCTATATCGATCTAGCTGAGTTCAATGTGGTTGTAGTTAGGTAGTGCTTGGAAAGGGTTGGGTGGTTGAGAGAGAAGGTGAGATCTGATTTGCGGCCATGGCTTCCAATTGGAGGGGACAAATCAGAGGGAAGAAAACGTCGAAAAAGAAAAACAAGAAAGAAAAAAGGAAAGAAAGAAAGAAAGCAAAAAAAATAAAAAAACAATATTTTTGAGGGTAAATTAGTCTTTTAACCTCATTAAGTGCCTCATGTGCTGGGCATGTGGTCATAGTTAACAGTTCTGTGACGGAAATCGACCGCAGGTATGACGTTGATACGAAAAAATGAGTCCAGGTATCACATTGATAACTTTGAAAGTTCAAGTATCATTTCAAAAGTCCTCGAAAAGTTCAGACACTGTTATAGTAAAAAACCCCGTGAAGAACTAAAGGAAGTGGGAAATGTCATTTTTACCCTTATTTTGTGCCTCTTGTGCTGGGCACGTGGTCATAGTTAACGGTTCTGTGATGGAAATCGACCGCAAGTACGATGTTGATACGAAAAAATGAGTTCAGGTATCACATTGATAACTTTGAAAGTTCATGTATCATTTCAAAAGTTCTCGAAGAGTTCAGACACTGTTGAAATAAAAAACCCAATATTTAATTCCAAATACTTAGAATCGCATACATTTTAGTTCAAAATAAATGTCCACTCACCGTGTGTGTGTGTGTGTATATATATATTTATATATTTATATAGCTAAATCAGTCAAGTGTGGGTATCCTCATCGAGTAATGGCTCTACATGTCATCCTGAACAAATGACAACTCGTAAACCACAATTTAAAATGGTCGACAATAAAAACAACTCAGAAACAAAACCTGGAAACCCTTTGTAAATTAACATCTCCATTTCTTCTCAGATTCATCCCAAACTCCACCACTAAGACCAATTAGTTAATTTAAAGGTTCTAGGGCTGAACCGAGAGAAATCCGATGGTCGAATTCTCGTAAATCGATAATCAAAACTCCATACTTCGGAAAAATCACAATCAATACTAAACCTTTTCCAAAATTTACCAAACACACACTAACAAGCTCCACAAGTTACACGAAACACAACCAGCCAATTTAGGAAGCCAGAATCGGCCCCCACACGCCACCAATAGTGGCCCGTGGCCAACCCCTAAACCGAGTATCAACACCTATGCCAAAATGTTCCTTACAACATCCCCAAGAATTTCAATCATTCGATTCGTGCTCCACACTTCAAATTGGACCAAGAGACTTTGAGGGATGGTTGTATGATCCAAGAGCTCAAAGACCCAACAAGAATCGTAGTTGGAGGTGGTTGGAAACTCGAGTTCCAACCAAAACCCGAAAAACGGTGACGCTGCTTTCTTCTTCTCCTTGCTGCACCTTCCAAGGTTCAAGCCAAGCTACCAAACCACACTAGAATTGAAGAGGACGACGAGAGCTTTCCAACAATACCTGTGGCGTCACCATCCGTCGCTGGACAGTGGAGATATCGCAGGAAGAAGATGACTAGGTCGGGGGGAGAGAGAGAAGAGAGAGAAACTCTCGGGGGTATGGAAACTTACCACGGTAACTCCTCATTTTACAGAAAATATCATGAACAGTAACTTTAGTATTTTGGCCATAACTTCCGCATACAAAACTCCGATTTAAACATGTCATATGTCCACGGACTCGGTTTAACGTCCTCTACAACTTTCGTGAAGAAATTTTTTTCAAAAACTGACTCGAACAAAAAGTCAACTATTTGGTCCACTAAAAGTATCGAAACAAAGTAAATAGTGAAAATAATTATCGTTTACAGTCCAAATGACTAGTAAACTAGTAAATCGAGAAATGGGATGTAACATCAGTCCATTCCTAGCTTTCCAAATTGTATAGGCAGTAGTAAGGGCTATACCAAAAGCAGTGGGGTCAGAAGTACCAGAACTGGAGGCTAAAAAGTCTAGCAAGTCAATAAAAAAGCGTTGTTAGTTTTGAACTTGAAAGTTTGGAAAGGTGGTTAGCCAAATTGTAGTTGTAGCTAGACAAAAGAAAAAGATATGATCTTGTGTTTCAATAGGAGCGCCACAGATAGGACAGGACTGATCAATAGGTTGATGAGTAAAAACCTGACCTCGAGTAAGAAGTCGTTTTCTAATGAGTTGCGTGGCAAACACTTTAACCTTAAGGGGAATCTGATGTTTCCACCTTTCGGATAACAATTTAGACTTGGAATGAGCTGCCATATTTCCATATTTTGCACCAGTAGGGAAGAAGTAGATTTAATACTAAACTTGCCATTCCCAATTGCACCCGAACACATTTCATCAGGGGTAAAGAAAAAAGGTAACGAAATTTGTGCAATTCTATGGACAATATCAGAGGGGAGAACCTAAGAAAGTTTCAAAGTGTTCCATGTAGAGTTAACAATAAATGTCACTTTGTATTTTTGAAATGGATTGATAAATTCATTTATAAATTAAATAAATTAAGGAAAATTATAAAGTAAGTTATATTTACATGTTTGTTTCTATATTTGTGAACTTTCCACTAGACCTTTTTAGGCCAATTACTGCAGTGCCTAGTGCTCTGGAGGAGGTGGAGGTTGGATGAAGAAGAAAGTGAAATGAGTAGAAATGAAGGGAGGCTGATAGAAACTAGTGACGGTTGTTTTTGGGTTTGAAGAGCAAGAGAAAAGTGATGCATATTGGACATCAAGGGTTTTTATTATATCTGAATTTATTCATTTCCATGAAATTAAGATAGATCAACACCGGCCATGGCTTGGTGAGACTGTACTGGTTCAGGGTTTGTGGCGGAAAGTCATGTGCGTCGCAGCAAGGCTGATCGTTCCAGCTTCATGGTGTCAGAGGTGAGGGTTGTGTGAAGCGCGACATTGATTGGAGGTGGTCGTGTTGGTGGATTCGGGGCTGAAAAGCTTCGATCGATTTTTCTTGCTCTGATATGAAATTTGATTCCGAACAGCAGCTTGATTTCTAGCTGGCTACGCAGAGCAAGGGAGGCGTGGCTTGGTTCGTTGCGCTTTGGCGGTCTCTGCTTGGAGTTTCTGATGTTGCGGTGGAGTAGTCAACCACCAGAAGGGCAGACGGCAGTAAAAGTAATCTGGCCAGTGCAAGCTAGGGCTGCTGGTATCTTTGTTCGGGTTTGGGCCGAGGCTTTTGGGCCTAGGCTCAGACTTGGGCAGATGAACTCCATGTTGTAGGCCAGTAAGGAAAGTGGATTGCCACCTTCTTTTGTTACTTAACGTTGAAGGTGGGCCTGGCCTAAGAGGTGGACCTTCTCGGGCTGTCAGGTCGATTTATGGTCCAGGACCAATCGTTTCAGATCATGACTGCTACGAGAGTGGGTAATTGTCTGGAATAAGATTGGTTGTCAAGCGACTTATGGACAAGGAGTTTACTCCTATTTGTTTGCTAGGAAATGGCGTTCTATTGGTACCACAATTGCGTGATTGGCTAATAGGCGGTTAGAAGATGATTTTGCCCTAGGAGACACGGAGTTGTTCTTTGTACTATAAGCTTGCTGTTTTAGCGAGCTCAAAACAGTCTTGTAATGATCAGTTGCATTTGCTTGATAGAGTTCGGGACTTGTCCGTTTCGTATTCAAGTGCATGTTAGACTCTAGCCCATTTTGGCTATTGGATCTAATGAAATCAATATCCTTGTTCAAAGAAAAAAAAAAGATAGATCAGCACAACAAAAAGAATTAAATCGACCACGCAAACAATCTATCGACACAAAGGTTTGGTGAGATCAATCTTTGGTGGGATATAAACATATCTCATCCTTCTTGATGTCAACATCCTCAAATAACTTGATATGATTCAATCCATTTAAAATGTCATCTCACAATTTGAATTAAAAGCTCAATCTTGACCACAAGAAACCAAATTCCAAACCTATATTCTGATCCAAAAACAGATCGAACTCAAGCTGTTCAGATTTCAATAGTAAGAGACACCAATCTCAACTGATGTGTAGGCTCTTATATCAGTTGCTATGCGGAAGCATCGACGTGTCCCAATTACGTACAAGACATGCTGACATTCTTCCCCAATTTAGCCACCCGAAGTGCAAACATCCATGTAGTTTTCCACTACGCTCGATCTTAATGTGTTGTTCCGTAATTGTTTATAATTAAACTCAAATGACTGTTCTCTTTTTCCAGTGTGGACTGATAGATCTCTAGTGCTAATGTATATCGCCTCCGTTAATACATTGACGCAGAAGTGGCATAGTCAAAGACGACTTAATTAATTAATTTATTTATTTTTTACAATGGAATATAACCTAATTGGCTAATTGCAAATACCAGTCTTTCTTTCATAATCGCCTAACTTAATTCTGAGAACTAATCATTATCTCCATGATAATAGCTATTTAGAAAATAAGATTAAATTTGAAAACATTATACTTTGAAATGAGCAATGCATTCATGGTTGACACATCTTAATCTTGACATCACATGAAACTAATCAATGCGTCCTGCATTTTGATTAGAGGTGGCAAACGGGCCGGCCTGGCCCATTTTAAGCGGGTCTAGTCGTGCTTTGTGCCGTGCTTAGGCCGGCCCATTTATTATCGTGCCGGCCCATTTACTTAAACATTAAGCCCGGCCCGACCCATGGCCCGAACCCATATCATGTCGGGCCGTGCTCGTGCCTATCCACTATAAAGTACGATTTTAAAATCTTAATTTAAACAAATAAAAATTAATTTTATTTAACTATTTAGAAAATTAAAATAAATTAAGTTTTACAACGTTTTTCTTAATCTTAGCTTTTTAAGATTAGATTTCTAATAATTTTTTATATTCCACTATAAGAAAGAAAGAAAGAAAAAACTCAAAATATATTGTTTTTAGTATATTATTGTGAGATTAATCTTTATTAATATAATGAAGATTTAGTATCTATTATTCTTTCCTTCATTCTATAGTTGTATTATTATGAGATTAGTTTTTATTAATAAACATATATTTAATATTTAGAAAAAATACTTATGTCAAAACAAGGATATAATGTTTTGTTTCATTATTTTGACAATATAAAAGAAAACATTGGTGGAATTGTCATGAGATTTTAAATAAAAATGTCTCATATTCAAATCTCATCATTGTAGTTTTTTAATATTTTTTTTTTAAAAAATGAAATTTTTTGTTTGTAACGGGCTGGCCCACACAATATGTCGTGCTCGGGCCGTGCCGGGTCCATTACGGGCTCTGGCCGGGCCGGACCGGGCCAATGGGCCAATATTTTTAGGCCCAGTCCGACCCGTTATTCTAACGTGCTCGGGTCGTGCCGGGCCACTAACAGACTTAGGCCGTGCCGGGCCCGTGCCGTGCTCGTGCTTAGCAGCCCGTTTGCCACCTCTAATTTTGATCAAGGATGAGGACACTAAGATTCCCATGGAAAACAAATTAAATTGAGTCAATTTGGTCAATTATATTAAAATTTTGATCCTATTAATTTTTGACAGTGAAAACAAATAGTATCCCTTTCATGTATTTAGAAATAATTAACAAATAAAATGGAGAAAAAGACTTGGCCAATGTCATCCAATAGGGGAAAGGAACTGAGATGCTGGCAAGTGTCGCATATGCTGATATCCTAATAATATTAAAATTGACAGACTTGAATAATATTCCAGCTCACCAATTTCAAAAGGTCCTGATTTATAATTGCGGCCACCGACGAAGATCAGATTTAATTTTATCTCTAGCTTGGCTTCAACTTGTATGGTAAATATCGAACTTACATGCAACGCTAAACTTGAATGAGGTCGACAATGAATCGGAGGGAGATGGAACGGGGTAGAGATTAGTCACTCCTCCTAAAATGTCAGTAAACGGGGTAGAGATTAGTCACTCCTCCTAAAATGCTTACTGACATTTTAGAATGTAAATTGTGTGATGTTAAATTTTCACTTTAAGTCCTTTGCATTTTTTTATTCATTGATAAGAAGTGTAAATCATTAAAATATGTAACTGATAGTAGTTAAGTAGATAAAGATTGGCGTTTATGATATTTGCTAGTAGTGTCAGAAAGACAATATCGTGACAATGAGATAAACCGCAGTAACTGTTGCATTTTCTTCCTATATTAGTATAATCTTGTGCGCAAGTTGTTTGATAGAATGCTTCTGAATGAATGTGGATTATGTTATGGAATAGAATTGTGATTATCTAATACACGTACGGCGGTACGGATAACTTTTTTTTCGACGTATATTCTATTATTTATCTTTATTCCAACTTTAACTTAAATAGTTGAAAACGATGTCATTCCTTGCAATTTCAATGAAAAATTGTGAAGTTTCCAATGCCAACACGCACACAATCTTGCTACTGCGAAAGAGTTCCCCCAACTTCTAGTTATATATGAGTTTCCCTTCTTGTTGTGATTACTTGCTTCTGTTTCTTTATAAATCTAACTCTATTGTCCTCGATTATGCAGAGATTCTTCCTGACAGTATCTCTAACGTAACAAAATATAATCTTATCTGCGCCAATAAAAACAAAAAGTATATACGATAAAGTACATTATTTATACTGTGCGAAATTTCTAAACTTGATCCACATAATAAACAATTCAAAATAACATCATCGAATGAGGTCTTTATCAAATTAAGCTATCAACAAACTTAAATACCCTTACATCACTTTCCACTGTGTGATAATATATATAATTAAGGTTGCTTTAGTCTCCGTCGGCAACAAACGGTCACACACTAACGAACACAAAACAAAGATCACATAAAACTTTTTTCTGTTCTTTTTTATCTTTCCCTGTTGGCGGAAACACGGACAGTCAAATTTGCATATAAGAATTTACTTAAGAAATACTGGCACCAAAACCACGTCAGGTAATTAATTGATTAACTAGTTATAGTAATTATTCCCTCAAGTTATAGAAACCATTATTTAATTAGTTTGTTAATTAACATTTCCTACATGTTCAAACCGGGAAGGCGTGTCACCGTGTGGGTCACATGGCAAGCGAAGCTGGCATTTTCGAAGTGGCAATCCTGTAATAAAGAGAAAATTTGAAGGGTGAATAATCGGATCCAATTTACAGAGGCCGCTTTCTATCTGTTAGCGAGTAATTATGAAAGAAAAAGAAAGTGGTCGCCAACCAACACCAACCCCGCCCCCTTTATATTCATCTTTCCAGACTCCTCACATTTTCAGGGCTCAAATTTTCTCAAATCCAGCTCTCTCTTTTGTCACTCTTCTCCTTCCTCTTCTTCCCTTTTGTCCTTTTTTTCCCATTTCTAGAGCTCTGCAACACTAATAGTTAGTTGACACAAACAATTGCGTGATCTGTGTCGTTATGGTAATAATGGCTTCTCCACCGGACACTAGCAAGACCATAAAGCTGGAGCGGTACAACAGCTACCTCCGCCGCGTGAACAGCACCAAGCTGCTCAACGCCTCCTCCAAGCTCCTCTTCCGCGCCACCCTCCTCGTCGCCCTCGTCCTCATCTTCTTCTTCACCCTCAACTACCCTCCCCTCTCTTCCGACCGGAACGGGGCCCACCACCTCCACAAAACCAACTTCCTCTCCTCCGCCTTCTACGGCGGGGGAGTCGGCGGCACCGCCTGGGAGAAGCAGGTCCGCCACTCCTCCACCCCCAAGCGCCCCAACGGCATGTCAGTGCTCGTCACAGGCGCCGCCGGGTTCATCGGGTCCCACTGCTCCCTCGCTCTCAAGAAGCGCGGCGACGGCGTCCTGGGGCTCGACAACTTCAACTCCTACTACGACCCGTCGCTGAAGCGGGCCAGGCAGGCGATGCTGAAGAAGCACGAGATTTTCATCGTCGAGGCCGACCTGAACGACGGCCCGATGCTGACGAAGCTCTTCGACGTCGTTCCGTTCACCCACGTGCTCCACTTGGCGGCGCAGGCGGGTGTACGCTACGCCATGCAGAACCCCCAGTCCTACGTGGCGTCCAACATTGCCGGGTTCGTCAATCTCCTCGAAATTTCCAAAGCTGCTAATCCTCAGCCGTCGATTGTCTGGGCCTCCTCCAGCTCCGTCTACGGCCTCAACACCGAGAACCCATTTTCCGAGCTCCACAGAACCGACCAGCCCGCCAGTCTCTACGCCGCCACTAAAAAAGCCGGCGAAGAAATCGCCCACACTTACAACCATATTTACGGCCTCTCCCTCACCGGGCTGAGATTCTTCACCGTCTACGGGCCCTGGGGCAGACCCGACATGGCCTACTTCTTCTTCACCAAGGACATACTCCAAGGCAAGACCATCGACGTATACAAAACCGTCGACGACAAAGAGGTGGCGCGTGACTTCACCTACATTGACGACATAGTCAAGGGCTGCCTCGGCGCCCTCGACACCGCAGGGAAGAGCACCGGCAGCGGCGGAAAAAAGAAAGGCCCCGCCCAGCTGAGAATCTACAACCTGGGGAACACGTCGCCGGTCCCCGTCGGCAGACTGGTGTCGATACTGGAAGGGCTGTTGAGTACCAAAGCGAAGAAACACGTGATCAAGATGCCCAGAAACGGTGACGTGCCGTACACGCATGCGAATGTGAGCTTGGCGCTGCACGACTTCGGGTACAAGCCGACGACGGACCTGGCCTCCGGGCTGAGGAAGTTCGTAAAGTGGTACGTGAGTTATTACGGGATCGAGTCGAGGGTAAAAAAGGAAAGCGACAATAATTATAAGAAGATGATGAGTCAGCAGCCCGAGGAATCCGCTTGATTGGATCATCAATCATCACTGATCACATGGCCCCCCTTTTTAATTCTTCCTCCCTTAAATTTTTTCTTTTTGCTGAAATTTAAAAAAAAAATCCAATCCTGTTTTTTTCTTTTTTTTCTGGGGAAAAATCCTAAGCTATTGTTGTGTGGTCCTTGGTGTATTGAATCATAGCTGTTCTTGATGTATCATATCATATAGATATAAATTTTATAGAAGAAGAAGAAGAAGAAGATAAGTGTAAGAAGCAGAAAGGATCTTCAAGAAAGTGTTTTTTTTTTTTTTTTTTTTTTTATAGGAAGGGACACAAGGTGTAGATCTGGGATGGGGGTTGTAATAATGTGTGGTGGGGACTACTGGAAAGGATGTAGATCTCAGCCATTGGATGTGGTATAAAGAGAAATTTGTGATTTGTAACAAACAACAGAAATGACATCAAGAATCTTCTTTGCTCTTTTTCTTTTTGGTTCTTTTTTGGGTTTTTTGTTAATGTGGTTTTGCTAATTTTCTTTTGCTTTTGTGTTTTTTTTTTTCTCCGACTAGGCTTTTGTGCCTTCTTTGGGTCATCATCGTGTATAATTAGTTTTTGCTTTTGGAGATAGAGATGCTTTTGGTTCTGAAATGAAATAGAGATGAGAAGAGAGGGATAGGGAAGTTGCTTAAAGTGGGTCTAACAGAGAACTAAGAAAGGGTAATATTTTATGTATGAATTTGGGTCTCCTTTTTTTTTTTTTTGGTTACAATGTATGAATTTTGGGTGATGATTAATACTTTGTAAAGACTTGGGTTAAGAAAAAGGTTTCTTAGACCAAAAAAAAGAAAAAAAAAAGGGTTTCTTTTTTCTTTTTCTTACCCTTTTTTTATTTCTAAAGAAAAAAGAAGAAGATGGACACCTGTAATCAAGTGGTGGAAAGGTACCTCTATAAAAGGACATATATATCAAGGCAATTATACATGGTGAAACTGTGGTATTGAGAATTTATTGCGATTAATACATATTGCATGCGTTGCGAAACTTAAGGATGAAGTTTAATTCGTTTTAGATATAAGGACTATAGAAGCATGTTTTAACAAATAGCAAAATTGAAACAATAGAAATTTTTTTTTTAATAAAAAAAAACTAAATATTACTTGTTAAACATGAAAACTAAACTAATGGCCAAAAAAATTGAGCAATTATGAATACATGGATATACGATAATTAGACAATAGTTGCGAGTTGCACTTCATTAGTAGCCTTGTCAGCGGGGTCTTCATTTTTTGGTGTAGATTTGTAGTATATTGCATAAACTATCAATTGAATTGCTCCAGCGATTGCACCTAGACTGTTGCTAACCAAAATAAAGTAGTCCACTTTTCCAATAAGAGCATAGGAAGTCCAGCAACAACCATTCAGAAAGTTAGCAACCGAGAGTGAGAATGGCATGTATTGCACACTCTTTGTTTTAAAGACATCTCTCAAGATGAATAGAGGAGAGCTATACATGAGGACATTGAAAAAGTCACAGATAATACCAATTACAACAGCCCTCAAATGTCGATTCATCTTCATCTTATGCTCAGGTATTGCCAACATAGTTGCAGCCACAACAGCCCCAAAGAAAACTAGTTCACATACAAAGTATGTAGCAACCCTCTTTCGTCCTTTTGCTGAAGTATAATAGAAGAATATGCCCAGATATATAAGCTCTATAAGTAACCCAATTCCATTAATGGTGACAACTAAAATGCTGTTTGGATTAATAAATGGCAATCCATAGTAACACCATAACAAACAGTTCAACACTGTTGCAAGGTAAGGTTTTGGATCGAAAGCTTCCACATCTTTTTTTCTCCATATTTGTATGAACGTAGGTATTGGAGAGAGAAAAAGCCCGCCAGAGATGATATTTCCAACCACACCGACCACGAACCTAGCATCCAGGTGCACCATCTTTGACTAGAGAATGAAAAGAAAATATATGCGACTGAAGACAAGAGAAAGATATTGAGTATTGAGTGAATGAGATTTTGGAGAAGTGAAGGTTGATATTTATAATAGAATTATTAGTCTCTGAATGAAACAATGATTATTCGTTCTAGTAGAAATGGAATTCTCGTTCTAATAGTAATGGGATTATTGTTCTAGTAGTAATGGGATTCTCATTCTAGTTGTGATGAGATTTTCTTCCTAGTAGTATTGGGATTCATAATGCATGAGTTATATGGTTATACTTGGTGGAGTACTTACTCTCATTTTGAATTGAAAACAGCACCAACGTAGAAAATAGAAAGTATTAAAATTCTTTATTATTACTTTTAATAGATTTTTTTAATAATTATTAATTTATATATTCGCATGATCTTTATTTTTTTTTTAATGAATTTTTATATTATGCATTTAACGAGGTTATTATTTTTGTAAACTGAACTGAGTTAGGACAAGAAAAATTTATTTATCAAACATTTATTTATCGAAGTTTCACTATAAAATCAAACCTTACTATTTTTTTAAAGTGTTGATCTCTTGAACACCTGTAAAGTATACGGTCTTTTATTTGCCAAAGAAAAAGTGTCAAAGGTATTTCCCCTTTTCTTTATGCTTTTTAATTTTCTTATACAGAACAACCATTTGTGTCCGGTCCATGCCGTCAAGAAATTTTTATTGTTAAACCCGGCCTAGCTACTTTTGTCCAAGTCTCTTTACTGCGGCAGCTCTAGAATACTAAGTCCATTGAATGCCAATATCAGCTTATGATTGAAGAGCAGAAGATGCAGATCGATGGAGCAAAGTATTAATATTTCATAATCGATCCTCTCGATCAGAGCAGTAAGAAAAGAAAGGCATGCATGCAGCTTTACTGCACGTATGTACGTACTCCTGGTTTTCACTGTTCAAAAACCTAGCTAGCTTTTATTACACTTCTTCGATCTGCAATTAATTAAGAGTTTCTCACTACTAGCAACACGAGCTAAAGAACTAAATTCCAAAATTCCTATCACAACCAGGGACGGCAAGAATCAAATACCTAACAAAAGTCAGAAATTTCCAGAACGATATATGTGAAGTTATCAATTAATTTCTCCTACCATTCCACCATTTGGAAGGCCATTTTTAAAATTCTTTGAATACCTAGCAAGTAGTGAAAACACTCCATCACCACTTCGGGTTTAAGCTTCACTCCAAATCTACCCGACCTAAACTGAAAAGCCTTAATTCAATATTAGTGAAATTTGATTTGAAAAAAATAGAAAACCACAAAATGAAGAAAACGTTACAACAAAATAAGGCCGGGTTGCCAACTAGTGGATTCATTAACACTTCGCCCAGTAAAAAATTCTGTAAGATAAAATTTTAGATAGAAAAAGAAAAACTATCTGCCTAAATGATATCTATTAGCCGTAACAGTTATAGTCCGGTCTTCTTCCAGGAAAAAGAAATCATCCTCGATCAATCATAAAGTAAGATGGTGAGCCTTAAACACAAAGGACATTTAAAACTCACTCAACTTTTGGAACGACAATTGGAAACAAGTAGCAACATGGCATGTGAAATGTGAAATGTAAAGTGAGGGCATTTTCTGGGTGACAAAAGACATGTTTTCAATCAATCAAGCTCAAAGTGCTGAAATAAACAAGTCGAATAAGACATGTAATTATATTGATTTTGATTTGTGATCGTAATTGCCAAGTTGTTTTCCTCAGATTGTCGGCAGAGAGGGACTTCCGTACTATTCCTCTTCTCAATCAAGAGTGAAAAGTGATCCAGAACCTTCCATAATAGGTATAATCTTTTACCCAACTTCTTATGAGTTATAGTCATGTATTAGTTTAATAAATTATTTTTTTAATGACAAAAAAAGTACTTAATATAATCCAACCGTTCAATCTTGGCATGTTGCTGTAAGTGCACGTCGGTACACTTGATACTCTCTCCTATGATACATTGTTATATCAATTAAACTTTTGTATTGAATTGTGAAATAATTTATACAAAGCTAGAGTAGTCCCAAACTAGTCTATTAATATATGAAGTTAGTTTACCTCTAAATCAAATAAATTTACATTGACGTACAGAAAAAAAAATATTAAAACATTAATTCAGAGGACGTTCTACAAAATTAATCACCTCACTTGGTACTTACGAGTCTACTGTCAAGGATAAGGGTCTATTATATAAACACAAGTGCCATCCAATTGGCAGCGAGGTAGCGATTATTCATATCCATTCGGCAACGTTAAGTCCATATTGTAGATAATCAACCAAATCGTAAATTAATCAATTAGTTATGTAACTCATATAAATAAATATGACATAAAATCTACATTTTTATTTTTAAAAGAAAGATGATTGTATTATGGAATCAAAGCTGACAGTCACAATAGTACTATAAACATGAGCTCTATAATGTGGTTCTCAGGCAAACACATATCTTTGGCAGATATCATTCATTGGAAACAATTGGAGCACGACATAAACAATCCTATAAACCAACAAAACCACTCAGCTGTAAATGGAAAATTGTCGATCAATCAACCAACTTAAATTGTAGAAACATGACGGTATATCTAAGAAAGCTAATGGAAGAGCTTCCGCTAGCACCATAGGTTTGGAACTAAACGATTAAGTTAAGCTTGAACAAACTCCCTCCCAATAGGATTGCCTCCGGTAAAAATTCCGGCAATTGTTCCTCTCTGGCTACTTCTTTAGTGTTTCTATATATTTAAATACTGAATAATTAATTAATTCCAATCATTTAATTAGTTCTGCAAGCTGACAAAGCTTCACTATGACACTCTTATACACAATACCTAATTTTGTCTTCCATTTGCAAAGACAAAATAAAAATAGGTGATCTAGTTCATTATCAAATATAGCTTGCTTCAGATATGAATAATAACATATCTTCAAAGGGTATCGGAAATAGATGCTTGCATATTTTTTTATTTTTTTTGGACAATGCATGCATATCATGTATAATTAATTATTTATGGTCTTCTTTAATTTATAGTAATGTTTGCTTAATTAGGAAGTATTTTTTTGACTTGACCAGGACACTTCTGAGCCACTAATTTCCTTAAACTACACTTACACATCTTGGCTATTTTTAGGAAAAATATGGTATTTGTATAATTTTTTAGGAGAAGATCACTGGTTCACTCCAAACGTGATTCTCCATTTCTCCTTTCAAGAGACAATAGTTGAAATTTTAATTAGCTGCTAGAGACCCAAACACAAAAAACTAAAGACTATGAACTTCACCAAATCGAATCGTATGACTCGGACCGTCCAAAATACGCACACCTAAACACTCACTTTCTTTTGGATCAACAAGCATACATTAAAACAAATTTTCTTTAATTTTCTACATATGAATTATTTAAATAAGCAAAGACCGACAAGTTATCTTTTTCCCTATTTTGTCTGAGGCAAGGAATTGGTTTTATCTGGACTATGGAGGCCAACTTGCAGAAGAGAAAGCTGGAAAAATCAAAAATAAATGAGCTGATTATTTGGAACATATAAATATATATATATATTGAGAAGTTAACGTCTCAGAAATCTTAGAAAGATATCTATGGTACTTAACAAGTCAACAACGCTAATTCATCGTCCTCCAGATTTCACGGAGCTAGGGAGCTCCGCCGGTGGTCAATGTTGGTGGTGACTGATGGATTGAAAGAAAACTTGATAAAACCTCCCTTTCATTTTCGATCGCTATCAAATTTAACTGGTTGCTCGATCAAAAATTCTTTTGTTAGTCTATATTAACAATTATTATTCGATCTTGTAAACTGTCTTCTAGTCTCTACAGAGCCTTGTTAGTGTCTTGAGGAGAAGTATGGTGGCATGGAGGATAATCTGCAAGAACGTTGTCGGTGCTAATTGTACGCAAAACCTAGCACCAAACCCGCTCATGTAGTGGCGATGGATGCCTAGACGTTCTCTGGGTTGCGTTAATTACCAAGGACGGAGTTACTGGGTGGCCATGTAGGATTATGGCATGGTTAGAGACTTAGAGCAATGAGAATGGTAAAGATCTTGATTCTGACAGTTTCGGTACCAAAGAAACCATACCTCAGTAAGACCTGGCCGGTATGGAGTTTTTCACGGACGCTATTTGGTATGTATTATCAGTGAGGCTACCATCTAGGGGGTTATGTAGATTATCTAATCAAAATTGAAGATGTATTTTTTTAGGCTCAACTTTGTTTGAGTGAACCTTCGTAAGACAACAATGAAGTGATGAGCTATGAGCTATCGTATTTTGTGTTTCATTTTCTTTACAGGGTCAATATCATTTTGTTCTTATATGCTATAACAGAGACCATAGAAATTACCTGGGAGCCCGTGAATGATGATCATTATGTGTAATTTTTGTCCCTTAATAGAAGAAAATATTACCATGCTTTTAGTTTGATTTTGTTAAAATCCACACAAACCCTAATTAGTCCTTAGTAATAAGGAATTAAATACGTAAATTGTCATGTTATACCTGGTAGAAAGGATAAGATCGAAGAGTTGAATGGTATGATGAACCTCGGAGAATGGCATATAAACCACTCTAATATCTCCAATTGATCCTTTTCTTAATTACCTAGCTTGCTGCATCCATAGAACTATTTTGTGAGATAAAAGTCGACGTCTCGATCATTAAAAGCTCAGAATCTGAAGCTGGGGCACAACCGCACAATCAAAACCAAGTTGTCCATTACGTACGCTATAGATTGAGGACAGATACGCTATAGATCGAGGACAGATCGATAGATTTTCAGTCAGTAGTTTTTGTAGTTTTTATGAATCTCTTGGGGTTCTCTCATCAAAGTAAAATTATATAGACATATGAATGTCCTTGTTGTCCCTATAGGTAGCTTATAATACACTACACGATTCCAGTGCACGTCACTGTTATAAGCACATTAGCATCACATGCAAGGCAATAAGGCCATTTTCTTTGAACACGGTTGAGAATGAGAGACCGGCCATGTTTGGTTTAGGTCCACAAGCACATGCAAACTCATCCTCTCTGCATCTTTATATCTGTCGTATTCAAAAGGGGAAATGGCTCAAAATCTCAAATGAGTGAGTCGACGATTCACACTTTCACAGTGTGGGCAATGGGGCCAGAAGAGTTGAATAGCAGTACATTTATATGAACATGGTACGCGTTTGGAGGGGAGGGGGGACAGATCTAACCAAAATGACAAAGTTACTATTTGAAGCCCTACTGGACTTGTTTATTGATTGATTTGGTGGTGGTGAAGTATCAATTACAGAGTCTTGGAATGGGGCATATGGAGGAGAATGTATGATTCTGCACGAGGCTTCACGTCATTGGGAGAATGATTGAGAAGAGAATAAGCATGTACCAACAAGAGAGATAAGGATAGAATTAAGAAGCAATTTTAAGACCCAACTGCAACCATTAGCTAGCTAGCACTCACCTTTTGGCTATGTCGACGGGGATTTAAGGATGGAGGATGGTATGGGGGTCGTGGTGGAGAGAGGTTTTCACTAGGCTAGGGCTGCATTTTCACATCCAGTCACATGTTGACACATTAGTGGGGTTGAGATATTGTTGGGTTTTATTGTGAATGGAGGGATCGACATACTGAGGTGTAAGGTTTTGATTGTGCAAGGCAGTTCTGCTCAAGATTCTATGGACTGATTATTGTGTGATTTACGAATACCACGTCGCCTTAGGGAAGATTCAGTGTACTAACGTGCACTTGCACCGACATAAATAGATGGTTAGATTATATTAAATACACTCTTAGGTTATTAATAAAAATATTAATTATAAATATCAAGGGTTGAGATCATCTTATAAGTGTTAGGTCATTTACACCGTCAGTATATAAAATAATTACCAATCACCTTGGTATGGAGTTATGGACTGATCATTACGACGCCGACCTAGTGAAAAAAGTAAATAATAGAACATATAATTATTATTAAAATAAATAACAGGAACCAATTAAGTTGTCTAAAAGTTCGAAACACATAGTAGTTCAAGACTACTGGTTTTGCCTTTTAGTGCATTGCCAAAGTGGTGATAAGGTAGTCCAATCCAATGACATTGACACAACCCTACGAATTATGATATTTTACCTAGGTCCTTGATATTCTATCATCAATGCAATAGGACCCACATGGTGAGGAGTTAGCTTTTAATTGGACTGCCTTACCATCTACGAAGCCGGACAATGGTACTCCAAACGTTTTCTTTGTGCTATTTGTAAGAGAATGAAATTCACAAAATCACATTCTCTAATTCTTTAAGAGTGTTTTTATTGAAACCTCCAAATTTACTCACTTGACTTCTATGTTTTTTACACCTCTTATCAAATTTTTAAGTACTAAATTTACTCACTGAACCTCACTAAACTTCCTCAAATAACCTCATTCATATAATTTGCAAACAAATTATTATCTTTAAAATAAAAAATTTAGTCATTTCAATGATTTAATCACTTTATAAATCTTAACTAAATAGACATTTTTTAATCAAACTTGAGTTTCAAAAATTAATGTCTAATCAATAAGAAAATGTCATGAACTATTCTTTTTTTTTTTTTTTTCTATTTTAGCTGTGCAACTAAAAAAATAGAAAAATCATTTGTTTTTTTATTGTTTATTTGTTTTTTCTGTATTTTTGGTACCACATGATTAATTATTTAATTTTTTTTTTTTTGCAAATATAATAGATTGACTTAAATTTAGGTCATAAATCATAAGAGGATTTATTTTGTTTTCCCTCACCAATATGCGTTCAACATATATATCATACATTTTTATGTCACATGATCTTAATCATATTTTTAATTCTTATTAAATATATATGAGTGAGATTGGAAAATGAAAATAGATAAGGAAAATACTAAGAAATACAATCTAATATTATGGAATTGGAAAATCTACAAAAATAAATATAATATTTTTTGGTATAATTATTGTCCTTAACAGTCATTTTATAGTAGGTTATATATGTCATTTAATAATTCATAATAGAGTGAGGTCAAGTGAGTAAATTTGGAGGTCCCAATAGAAACCCTCATTCTTTAATTTGTAATTTACGCTCATTTTGTTTTTTTAGTTAAAGTTTTTTTTCTTAAATAATTTTTTTTTAAAATATATAATATGAATTGTAAAATTTAGAGTGTGGATTTCCCTTTCCTATTTTTATGGATAGTTTTGTTTTTTGTTGTAGCAAAGTCATATCAACAAAATATGCATGGTGCATAACTATTAGGCTTACTCTCTATTTGTGAATGGCAAATTCACTCTATTTGTGAACGATTTTATTTTTTTTGAATAAAAGGCTGGTGCAGCTGGCTTCAAATCTTGATTAATGAAACTGTCGAATACAGAGGGGGGAGACATTGAGTCTAACCCCCTGATTACAATAAGCATATAGAGAACATCATGAACTACTATCATGAGTCTCTACCAAATAACTGTAGAGACTCATGATAGGCACCAACTACTATCATGAGCTCTACTGGCGACTCTATTTACTTTGACATAGCGGTGACATAACGGAAAGATCACTCGATATGTAACCTTATTTTTATAAATTCGAAGTGTTCATATTTAATGCACTATTGAAAATCACATATGCAAAAATAAAATATAAATTGTAAATTTTTAGTTATCCTTCTCTGAAAACTAAATGAACAATTCAGCATGAAGCGAACAGGTAACCTAAATATTATTCCATATGCAGAGATACTTGCAGTGCTAGCTGGGCTTCAGTTTGCTAAGGCTTACAGTGCATTGTTTTGGTAACTTATTCGACCAATGTACCGATTTCTGCTATTCGACAAGGTGGTCCTAATTTCTCTACCATTGGCCTTGTTGAGATTGCCTCTTCTTCTTGCTTTCCTTACACGCTCTCCTCTTATTGTAATCAAGATACTCGATCAGAGATCATTTCTAATGTTCTACGTACTTTAGGATTGTAATAGCATCTGATTGCTTCAATCCGATGTTCCATTCTCATATTTTAAGCATAACAAAAGAATTCAATGGTAGATTCAAAACCTTAGAGACTGATCTAGGTTTGCGGTGAGGGACGTACGGACCTAGTAGATTCACATCCTCCAACCAGCAGAAAGGTTAAGACCAACTTGCATCACTCAGAGGACCTAGTCATTCAACCATCTAATGATCAACAGGTCTAAATTTGGAGAAAAATAGGTTTTGTTTGGTTCACCTAGCCCCTCTAGGAAACTTAGAATTGGTATCAGAGTTTGTGCACAGGACTCTGAAATTATTTTAATAGAAGAATGTTTAGATATACATATTATCATATATGTCCATAATTTTAATAATCAGACCGCTGTTTTCTGAACCTATTGTGCATTGCTTCCCTTAATTATATTGGTTCAGGAGTTCAGGTATAGCGTGAGGTGAAACTCCCCTAAGTCTGTGTTTACAACTTTGGCATAGCCCTGAATTTTTCTGTGGTCGAATGTCTTCTTCAAACATTTCGAATTTGTGCAGCTGTGCTTTTGTTTTGTAGCTCAAAAACACAAACTGTCAATCGCAGGAGGTCAAACAACCTAAAACCCCAACCTAAGCATAGCACGCAACAAATGACATAAAGCATTCCAAAGAGAGAACCTTAAAGCCTTTGCTTCAAAGCAAATACCTAGTATGATCAATACAAATTATCCAACAAACAACGTACTACTTCCAAATTTTGAACAATGATCTACATAGTATACCAAAGTAATGAGCGAAGAGAGAACAGAAATAAAGACAAGCTAAGCGTGTGCCAAAGGCGCATCGAATCGATTAATCTTTCTCATTTCAGTAAGTGAACTCACATAATTTGTTGCATTTGAAGCAATATCATCCAAGAATATCAGGGTAACAGGATGGTGGCACATGCATGGCCTAATATGATTATGGTCTTTATACTCAATTCTGATCTTACCAGTGAAAGTCGCTACACTAATACAATTTCTAGAGTGATCCTTTCGGAGAGGCTCCTTTTTATTTTATTTTTATTTTTAATAAAAGGCTGGTGCGGCTGCCTTTAAGACTTAATTAATGAAACTGTCGAATACAGGAGGGGACATTAAGCCTAAACCCTTTATTACAATAGGCATCTAGAGTATGTCCCGAAATAATATCAGGAATCTCTACAAAATTCATGTATTCTAACAAGCGCCAACTAGCAAAAAATGCACTACTGGCTACTCTATTTGCTTTGACATAGTGATATAATGGAAAGATAACTCGATATGTAACATGATTACAACGTAGCATAATTATCAGATGCACAACTTTCCTACTATGTTGCCGCCGGAGGATAGATCCGATGACACTTAGCTTCACCGTATCACTAGGCCGTAGCGACCATTTGACGAAGCAAGGAACTCGCCGCCTATCTAGAGCAGACAAGGCACTGAGTGCACACACAGACACATAGCCATACACATATAATGTGGGGAATTATTGCTCGCATAAAGCGCGAGATAACGAAACAATGTAAATAAATAAAAGGGTCCTTGACCAAAAGCACCAAAATTGGCCAAACTTATCCCACTTACCCTAGCAACAGAATTTTATTCCTACAAATTAAATTGAAATGACAATTTTGCCCTCAATTGAATTAATATATTACATCATGCCACCACACCGATCTCTCTCTCTCTCTCTCTCTCTCTCTCTCTCTCTCTCTCTCTCTCTCTCTCTCTCTCTCTCTCTCTCTCTCTCTCTCTCTGCGCGCCATGGCGGCTCCGGAATCAGAGAACGAAGCCCACCACTGGCGAACCTTCACTGCGCCCAGACCTCGCCGGACTTTCACTGCATCTAGACCCTGCCGGATCGTCATTGTCCCGACTCTGGTTGGATCAGAACACGATTCCAGATTTACTGCTTTCGGAGCTCATCGAAGGGAAGCATGGCGACTAGGCCTAGGCTCGGGTCGGGTCGGGCCTGAAATTTGGTGAGACAGAGACCGAACTCGAAATATTCAGTTCGGGCTTTTTCAAGAAAGGAAACCGACAGAAACCGACCACATTCGGGTCGGTTCGGTCTTTCGGGCTTTTCGGGCCCAATGTGCAAAATTTACAAAAATTCAATCAGAGGCAAGGTTCGAACCCCCGACCCCTTGCACCAAATCTTTGCTCCCAACCACTGGAGCATGAGACATTCTCTAAACATATAGTTCGACGTTTATATTTATTTGTCCTACGTGGTAGAAATAAAACAAAATAAAAGGCTCTGCCCTCTTTTGACTTTCTACTCTCTCTTTCTTTTCTGGTCTTCTTCGACACTTTCTTCTTCTTCTTCTTCTTCTTCTTCTTCTTCTTCTGCAGTCCTATACTACTATTCATATATTCTGCTTCTTCTCCTTTTTTTTTTTCTTCCTTCCACCTCCTTTCTTTTCTAGTCTTCTCTTACACTTCTTATTCTTCTTCTTCTTCTGCAGTTCTATTCATACATTCTTTTTTTCTCCCTTCCTCCTGAATCCCCATTATGCAATTCGTCGACGGCGGGTTGGATGGAGGGGAGAGTGAAGAGGATTGGGCAGGGTTGACCCGAAGAACTTGGGTGAAGAGGTGTCCAGATCTCTAGATCTCACTATTCTGCTGCTAATTGGGTACCACCGCTGCCGAAGCCCAAAGTTGGAGTTGTTAACAGGTTTGGAGTTTCAGGCTTTCAACCAAAACTGCTAATAGGTTTGCCGTTTGGGGTTGAATCGGAGATAATGGGGATGGTTTTTCAGAAATTGGGGAAGAACAAGGGCTGAATGGTTGATTGGCAGAGATGTTTTTGAGAGAGTTAGAGGTTGAGACCGTCAAAGGAGGAAAATCGGGCCTAATCGGGCTTTCAGTCTCTCCACATTTGAGACCCGAGACCGAACCGAGAAAATATATTTGGGTCGGGCCCTAGACCGAACCGATATTTTCAAAGTCAAAACCGAACCGAATCGGGCTTTTTTCGGTTTTTCGGGTCGGGTTTTCGGTTTTTCGAGTCTGGACGCCCACCCCTAATGGCGACTGGATCTTCCAGCCGAGAGCTCTCCTCCAGAAAGCTCTGGACTGCACCTTCCAATTGATTCTTTGCCCCGGAGACGAGGACGTAGCTCTTAGAAGACTGGAGACGAGGACTCGAACCCGGTGATTTGGTCCAATTTCTGACATGGGTGCCCAGAGCATTTTTCTAGGTGCCCAAATCAGTTTTTTTTTTTTTTGGGGTAAAATGAGTGCACTTTTTTTTTGGTTAAAATGGGGCAGAAGGCCCAGAAAGAAAGAAAGAAAAAGTTTTATTAGGGAGCAGTAGACGTCTATTGCTCCCCAATAGACGTCTATTAGGGGGCAATAAATGTTTTGAATTGATGCAATCTCCTCATTTTTTTCTTTAATCAAAGTTTATTTGTCTAATTTTACGGAGATTAGTTCCCATTCTGGAGATCGAAAATTCTATTGGGGTGCAATAGAAGTCTATTGGGGGGCAATAGACAATTGGGGGTAATAGACGTCTATTGCCCCCCCAATAGACGTCTCTTACCCCTCTATTGGGGGGCAATAGAGGTTTTAAGAAAAATCCGATAGACGGCGCCCGATGACCGGAATCCGACGAAAGGTGATCGGAATCCTGCGACCGATGACAGGAATCCGGAGAAAGTTGGCCAGATTCTGGCGACCAGTGACCGGATTCAGGCAACAGGTGACGGGCTCCGGCGAAGTCTCCTATGGTTTCTCTTTCTTCCATTCTCTCTCTCTCTTTCTAAGTAACAAAAGGGTGAGAGTAAAATGGTATTAAAAAAATATATAAAACAAAAAATAAATCTTAATTGGGTATTAAGGAAGACTTCCTTAGAGTGTTTTGGATAAAAGAGAATTAAAAATACTTAATCAGATAAGTGGGAAAAAATCCCTAAAAATAGAGTAAATTGACAAAAATCCTAAATAAAAACGTTAAATAACATATAACCTAAGGCTGGGCCCAAAAAGGCTCCGACCCAATCTTCAGCCCACCACGGGCCCACAAGCAGTACCAAAGCCCAAGGGTCAAACCAAGAATTGGGCCGTACCCATCCCTCCCAGCCCAAGGCAATGGCTGCAACGTGCCGCCTCCTTAGCACTGGCGTCGGGCTTCAACGGGGAGGCTCCTTTTTATTTTCCTTGGAAGAAAGGAGGCTCTTTATTTTTCGGAACTACAGACCCCTTTTTTGTTTTTACCATCACCAGGGAGACTGCCTGCTTTTATTTCAACAGAAGCAGTTTGGCTCCAGTTTTTGTTCCAGAACAGAAACAGGTAGGCTGCCTTTTCCTTTCTGTTCAAAGCTAGGGAGGCTCCCTCTTTTGTTTTGATCAAAACCAGGGAGGCTTAACCTTTGTTTTCAACACAACCAGGGAGGCTGTCTTTTTTGTTCTGAACAACGGAACCAGAGAGGCTCTTTTTGCTTTTGTGATCAGAAGCTAGGACTGGCAGGCTCATTTTTGTGTTTTGATCAAATGCAGGAGGCTCCTTTTTGTTAGATTGAGACATGTCACCTGACATATGTAATTAGAAGAGAAATAGGCTAACAACTTTTCTAATTTACCTTCCCTTTCTACCTTTTCCACTAATGATACCAAATTGGATGACAGAGCTCTCAAGTGTGTCTGTGGAATATGATGTTAATCAGAAAGTTTGCAAATGCTTTCTACCAATTGATGTTAATCAGGAAGTTTGCAAATGCTTTCTAATTTACCTTCCCTTTCTACCTTTTCCACTAATGATACCAAATTGGATGACAGAGCTCTCAAGTGTGTCTGTGGAAATATGATGTTAATCAGAAAGTTTGCAAATGCTCTCAAGTGTGTCACAATGAATGTGACATTTTACGAGGATGCGTTCTTTTACATGCTCTTCAGGGGAAGAATCACACATACTTGAAAGGGAAAGTTAGGGTTCAGGATATTGCAGGAGTCGCAATGGAAGTATCTGAGAACGCCAGCAATGATGCAGCCAAGCCAAGGATCGATCACAGTTCTCCCAGTGATCGGTCGCATCCAGAGATAACAGTGTACAATAGAAAAAAACGATCAATCACATGGAAATCAGCAATCGATCTTCTAGAGGCGCTGAAGAAGACAATTGTAAAACCATCTATTGCACAAAAATCAGGGACAGATCTTCTGGAGGTGCTAAAGAAGACAAAAATCACATAGGAAGCACCAAAGCAGTGATCGATCGCCACTGATACTGGGTTGGACAAAAGCTGCAACTGAGTTCTAGAAGTCCAAGACCCCTCCTTCCCTCTGGATAATGATTCTCCTTACTAGTTGCTTGATAACAAAGACCAATTGAAGATAAGATAATAGATCCAAAATCTGTATACTGTTTGTCCCCAAAATAAGATGATAGCCCCATGGGTAACATATCATTATGCTTATCTTGTTCATTTTAATCCTGATGTTACCAATGAAATACATTACAATGATGCAGCTTGTGGTTCCTCAGTCTGAAAGTAATTACATGATACGGCTTGTCCCTCACTCTGGTTGTCTGCTGTAACTTTTTCAAGTTTTTCAGCATCAGGGAGGCTCCTTAGCACCTAACAAAGAGACCATTATTTAATGGCGCTTTCTCTGATAGCCTCTATATTATTCATATAAATAAATTAAAGTGTGGATAATTAACTAACCTCATGAAGATACCATGATGCAAATGCATCAGTGGCAGCATACTGCAGCTGCTCTTTTGATAAATATTTGGTCTCCCAGTTACCCAATCGAATTTTTTTGGGCTTTAGAAGCTGCCATATGTTATAGCATTAACAGGAATTTCTATCAAGATCTGTACTAAGGAGAATATAATTATAGGTCGAATGCCAGTGTAACATTCAACAGCATAAAAATGGCATTCCATCCGTTCCGTATTTTTACTGAGACTTCCCAGAAACAGTAACAATTATAAGTATGCAGATTGGCGGTTGCAGAGAAAAACCAAGGATTACCTGTTTAGAAATGAGCTTCTCAGTTAGGGATGCAAGACCCCAATTTTGTGAATCTCCAAGCTTATGATTAGCCAGATATGAAAGATCCTCCACAGCTTTAATAGATACATTATAATCCTTGAAAACCTTAACAGCATCATTAGCGATACCAGCTCCAACCTGTGCATATATCAGGTTTTATGTAAGAATGAAATTAATTATATACAGTCCAGTAACAAAAAGTGAATGTCTGAGTGGCAACTGCAGCAAGTCTGTACATCATACAGACCTTCAAAATCGAAGAACTTTCAAGAAGTAACTGCAGACTTCGAGGAATTCCAGAATGAATGATATGCATCACATGGCAACAACTTGTGTCTCCACATATCTGCAGAACTGCAACCTTCCCAGGTGGAACACCTGCAGAATTAGGGTTTCCCATGATAAAGATCCAGAAAGTCTAAGTTGATGCATCTTTCTTCAGAAAAAAACCAACCAGACCCCACTTCAAGAATAACGAATGAGAACCTCATGTTCAATTGAATAAATCCCTACATAAAGTGGTTTTTAAGCTCCCGACCAAAGGAGTAAACCAAGAACCTTTTTGAAATCAAATTGCAAGAAACATGTGGTGAAAAGCACCAAAAGAGGAAAGCACAAGAACATTAACATCCAAAAGACTATTCAGTTTTAGACTCTCAAGCACATAATGTCCAAGGTTCTAGAAGTCCTCAGCTTTAAAAAAGGAATTATTTTCATGGTTTATTACAGTTTTTATAACACAACACCCATTATGTTTAAGATATAGTATTATACTATGATGGAGAATGTGGAGAGAAGTTTTACGAAAACTCCCACCTTAACAAACAGTCAAACACACAGGAGGTGCGTTACTTGGGGCAGAGGACAGAGAGTCTAAATTTGGATCTTCCGAAACAATGTCATTTGTGTCTTGTGGGATGTGCTGGCACTACTAGACACTTAACAAGGAGGCTTTTAAGATTGTTATGATGGTGGTTTGGATGTCAGAAGGGATGCCAATCAAGGATCTGGATGACAATATTTTCCTCTTCTTGCGCAGGTCCTTTGAGCTTTAGTAAAATTTAATTGTATTGCAGGAGATGGGAATGTCCCTTAGTCTGGCTAATTTCAGGGTTCAAGTATATAAATTCAAATCTTGGAGCTTTCTTTTCTACATATAATTGAAAATGTTCCTTACCAGCTGTTAAACCAGGTAGAAGATTTACAACTCGAGCTTTTGGGAGCTTTTCTTGTCAATCTTATTTCATTAGATTAATCTCATTCACTTATTTGATTCCCGACCACATAATTTGGAAAGCTTAAAGTATCACGTAGTACACAAGCTTAGGTTGGATTAGGCTATGAAAGTTAGAGTAGGATGTCTTAGAATTATCATACTGTTACATAGCATCACTCTTGGGAGCTAGTATGAAGACTTTCCCACTCCACCAAAAGGGCCATGGTTATGCATGACAAATTCCAATGAAATTTTGGTAGAAATTAGAAGTCTGGTGAAATGAATGCACCTAGACTCAAATTGTTGCTCGAGGGTGAAGCTAGGATCTCATTCTGTTGAGGAGTTAACCGTATGTGTTTATATGGAGCAGTTGTTAATGGGAAAGAAAATGTACAAGAGAGAGTAGACATGTCCAGAAAACTGATCATGCACCAAACAATATGACAGTCTAATAGTGCACCATTTGGAAATAAGTGCATACTTTGCGAATAAAATATAGTCCAATCAAGAGGAATGCCTAGACTACCAATTTAACCCTATGTACAGAACAGATAAAAGTGAGTGAGTGGTTCAAAGAACATGGAATTTAGCAAATGATAGTGCTATAGTGGCATGCGTTGTAAGGAACAAGGATGTGGATGGTGCAAAGCAGTGGCATGAGAAGAAAACCAATAATTTTTGTTGCGTCCACTTTCAAAAAGAGGAGGCAAACAAGATTAGAGGGTCTAATCCCAACAATGTGTTGACTCATCAGTGATCAATAATAATGGACAGAGGAAAAAAGTTTTAGAGAAGAAAGCCAATGAAGTCACAACAACACGTATACACAAAGTTAGAGAGAAGAGACTAATCTAACAAAACAGAAACAATGCATAAAGGAACAACATAGCTAACCTCTTTGGAATGTGGGTTTCCACTCAATATCAAATCCAACTGCATTTTGACCCATTTCGTTTGTCTTTGCTTTCACAGTCTTTAAAATCTCCATGGCAGCTTTCTCCACTTCAACTGCAGTCCTGCTATATGTAACCCGACCTCCAAACTTCAACACAGGATATCTCATCCTTATATTGGCAGCTGCAGGGCAAAAAAAAAGCATTGCAAAATAACATTATGCATCTTCCTTAAATAAGACAGAAATAAAAAATTTGCCAATATAAAGGAGGCGTGGAAATGATATAGAAATGCTTGTGCAATATAAAACCTATAAAACATCTGCAAGCAAACAAAACCCACTGAAATTTGGTGAAACCTTTTAGGCATTGTAATTCTTCCGAACTACATCTTTAAAAGAGCAAGTATGCTAAATCACTTTGATATATATGATTTATCCAATAGTCTAATTTTATCTAGACTTGGGGCATTTGTCCTATCAGAGAGATAAGTGAGTCATTTGTGTGAACTAATCCAGATTGTCAGACAAATGGTAAATGGTAGGGACAGCGTCTGCCAAAAACTGACTTGGACAGTTTCAAATCTTGCTGAGTGATAGCATAACCACCTTCTTAATTCTTTGAACACCTATGACTCAAAAACAACAATGTAAACATTTGGCGGAACTGAAAATCTAGGATTAACTACAAAATTGGATTTGTATAAGATACTAATAATGATAACGGAAGACAATCATCCATGTTTGTGTGAGAAAAAAGACAATAATTCACGTCATCAACCCATATGATGTTTAAGATAATTGCAGCTATGAGGAGAAGGAGGAGAATGACTGTGGCTTACCATTTAGCATTAGTAACAAAAGAACAATCACTTAGGATGTGAGAGACACAACAAACTTGATGCATGCTTGGTTCGCCCAATAAAAGGTTGGCCCTTTTTGTTCCGCCGACAGGATCCAATAGATCTCTAGGTATTATCTAGTCCAAATGTCTCTTGACCCTCACATCTTAAGTTCCCCGTTGTCTCCTCATATATATATTAATTGTTCCCACTTCCCACAATACATTTCTACTATATGTGCCCTAAAAAAAGAAGAAGTCAACTTTAGAATTGCAATATGTATAACAATCCTTCGTACTAGACTCCATTCAAATTTCACAAGAGCTCACAGCCCCCAAGTGAGGGGAAAAAGAGTTAACAGAGTAAACTTAGATCCCTATTGATCCACCAGGTCCTCTGTGCCAACATTCATGAAACTCCAATCCTTTTGAAAAGTATAAAGCTTCCTCTAGGGTCACCACCATCTTCTCTAGTCCATAACCTTTCAAATCATTCTCCCCCCATTAGTTTCCTCACCCTCCAGCACAGTGGCTTGGAGGTGGCAAATTTATCCTTTCATTTGTTCCTTTCCAAGACATCAAATATGTCCTAGTCTTAGCCTCCAATTCAACCCCCTGCTGCCTAGGCGCCCCATCAAAAAGTCTAATCCCACTAGAATACCTGTACTCCGATACAACCTTAGCCTTTCTAAGACTCCAGGTGCTGCCTCATAACATGAAGCACCTACAGTCATAATGCTACTTATCTTCACAATACTCTCTTCATCTGTAATCCCCAAATCCAACACTAAGGCTCGCCGCAAAACCTCAAACTAAGCTCTTTCTACATAACACATAGCTACATTCCCTACTCCACAGCTTTTTCAATCAAGAATAAAACGAACTCAAGCGCAAAATCCAATGTTGTACAGAAGAGCGATTAAACTAAATTTCAATAGAAAGCATCATCATCAAGCAGCATAAATGCATCAGGCTATAATCTCTATTTCCAATACATTTTCTAAAACACCATCCTCTACCAAAACCTAAACCAAAACCAGAGTGAGCGAACAAACCTTGACGACAAGGCGAGAGCGCGAAGGCGTTTGGATGCTGGAGAGCGAGAACTGAACTCGGCAGTCGGCGCCGGGCGCTCTGGGACTGGTCCGTGACTTCGTCGTCTGGATTGGAGCGTCGCTTTTTGGAGAGAGAAGAAGTCGCGGCGGCTTCGAATGCGGCTTCAATGGCTTGGAGGTCTTCCTCTGTGAAGGGCTCATCCCATTCGGATTCCGATAAGGTGGTGCTGATGGCTTTGCCTTTGCTGTCATCTTGAGATTGCGAGTGCTCCATCACGCCATTCAATTCATTCTCTCTGCTTTTCAAAGCCTCAGTCCGTCGGGCGCTTTTGAATTTGCGCAGATTCCTTTCGGAGCGTGACGTGTTACCAAAAATAAATAGAGTATCAATGCCTTTTTCTTTTTTTTTGTAAACAAAGAGATATCATTCGGAAAAAAATGCAAACAGTACACGACTTTTGGCTCATTAGTAACTTTAGTATCTGACAAAAAAAAAATATCATTTTGGTATCTGAAGTTCGGACCCTGACCCAACATTAGTACCTAAAACACTGTTGGCCGTTACGACGTTAGCCAAGTAGCAAAATTTGAGGGGTATTCTCGTCCCTTCTCTCAATCTCTTCTTCCGCTCGTTTTCTTCGTCTTCTTATTCCTCCCAACTCTTCTTGTTTCTCTCATCTCTTCTTCTTCCTCAAGCTCAGATTTCCAATCCATCGATGCTAAACTCTCATCTACAACAGTGATTTCCAAAAGATTAATTGCAAGAAACGAAACTATCCCAAAATGAAAGACACCTAGAAACAAAACCAAAACAAAAAGAATCAAAATTGTTGTGGTTGATCACCAAATTTTCTTTGTTTTTGTTCTACATCTATGGCTGATCACCAAAACTGAAAAATTAAAGATAAATGTCCAAACTCGGAGACAATCAGCAATTTCTCAATCTGCAATTGGTCTCCTGTTAATCCATACCCTCTCTATCTTCTATTTCCCCCAATTTAAACCAAAAGCTCATCAACAGATCAATCCAGCCACCCACACCATACCAATCAAATCTCGTCGTAAACCCCGCTCAAACTTCACCGTAATTTGAAGTCAAAGCTTCAAAACAAACTATCTCCTCCCCCTCTAGCTCTGATATCACAACCCAAAAGAGCGAAGCAACTGACAAGTTGCAGAGCTTTAGAAACGGGCTCCAATGGTGCAACCCTCGTGCCCTAGATGAAAGTGCCTTTCAAAATTTGTAGATGAAGGACCAGCAGCGCTTTGGAGTCTTGAGCATCATCGGGTAGAGCGGCCGGGTGCTAGACTCCACGTTCATTCGTGTTTTAATTCATTAGATCTGGCGGCGGTGACGATGGTGGTTTGGAGGTGGAGGGGGTAGGTGGTGGCAGCAAAGAAAGACATGGCTCCTCTCTCTATTTGTTTTTGGTTTTCAAGGAGAGGTGGAATTTGGAGGTTGGAAGAAGAGTATGAGAGGAGAAGAGAAGGTGGAAGAGAAAGGAGGAAGGAATGGAGATGTTGTGCTGGTAATTTGAGAGGATGAAGATCTGGGATTGATCCCAGCGTGATCTGATTTGCTTTTCTCTCTCTTTGATTGTTTGTTGGTTTGGTGAAGAGTTCAAGATTTTGTGTCGAAACCCATGTTTCTCTAAGTACCCAGCTGAGTTTTTCAGTATTTATTTGGTTACTGTAGAATAAAGCTTAAAGCTTTTTCGTTTTTGTTCTTTGAGCTAACATTAAAGCTTAAAACTTTATGATCTATTGTTTTCTGGGTATATTTGCATGACCCAGATTGTTGTTTGATTGGTGTTTGGTGAAAAGAGTTTAGATGGTGCTTTGTTTATATGACAGAGTTGGGTTTTGTTTGCAGCCGAATGCTTCGTGTGCCATAGCTGCAGCTGAGCACAGCAAGAACACTTTTATGGAACTGCAAAGGAAGAAGGTTCACCACTAAGTGATAGTTAGGGTGGATTCATACCCAATTCAAGAAGATGAAGATTTGGGATTGATCCTAGACGTGAGACATCAATGTTTTTAAATTTTTAATCATAAACTTAATACTAATTTCAAATTAAAAAAATTATTAAAAAAATGGAAACTAAATTTACCCATGTACCCTTTAATATATGTCAATCTACTAACGCCGTAACGGCCAACAGTGTTTAGGTACTAATGTTGGGTCGGAGTCCGAACTTCAGGTACCAAAGTGATATATTTTTTTTGTCACGTACTAAAGTTACTAATGGGTCAAAGGTCGGGTACTATTTGCATTTTTGTCCCATATCATTCATCCAAACGGCACTTATAGTGATTTCTTCTACGCATGTTCGCATAATCAGTCAAGCAGAATAAGGAAAAACCTATTATATTGAACCTCACTTATTTTAGCGAGCCTACACAAATATGAAACACTCAAAATTTAATGAGATCTTCTTCACCAATGCACTCAATTGTGATGCTTTATAAATATCTTTAATTAAGTGTAAAAACATGGTATAGCTGGCAAGCTTTACCAAGAAAATTTAATCCATCAAGCACATAGTTTGCTTGATGATAACACTAGCCCATAGTTTGCTAGCATAAGCCCCTACAAAACTGGAGTAAAATGTCTTGGATCTCTCCTCTAGGGTCCCAAATTCGATACTGGCCCAGCAAACCAAATTGGGTCCAAAACCTAGTAGCATCCTTGTTTGCAATGGGCACCCAATTTACTTTGGGCACCCATCCTTCTTTGGGCTTTACACACAACCAAATTGGCCCGATTCCACAATTCGCGCTCCTCTAACCTGTTCATCCTTAGCGAAAGCTCTTGCCATAATCTTAACAAAACAACTACCATCGAGAGTTAGAGAAAGGATGACTTTGATCATATCACAGTTTGACCACGTCACCCGTGACCATCACTCTCTGCATACCTGATTGAGATCAAAATCCACGGTCATGGCTGGAAAAATGACTCTCGACGACGCGCCTCCTCAGATTTCAATCTTGTTGGAAGTCCGCTCATAGTTTTTAACCTGTCGGTAGTAGGGTTCGTAGTGTACATATCTCCACTAGCATGGCTAATATGCTAATGGCACCAAACATAAGTAACACTCTCTCAGTGGGTCCACAAGCCATGGTGGGACCTAACCGCAACATGCATCCCGTAGCCCGACATCCAAGATATCTCATGGTGGTTGGAAGCGGCCAAGACTTCATCCAAACATAAGTAACAGCCTATTAGTGGGTCCATAAGCCATGGTGGGACCCAACTGCAATATGCAGCCAAGACCTCGTCCAAACATAAGTAACACCCTCTTAGTGGGTACACAAGCTATGGTGAGACCCAACCGTAGTTCGACATCCAAGCTGGAAGCGGCCAAGACCTCGTCCAAACATAAGTAACACCCTCTTAGTGGGTACACAACGTGAAATTACTCACCTCTAAATCCCGCTGCGTCTTCTCTTACAGCCGAGATAAAGTACAGAACACTCTCCGTCAATCACCTAAGTAAAATAAGGTCTCAACTTAGTACACGATTAAAATGAAAGCGGTAACGATTCGAACTGAGCATTTGAACAAAAAACCGAAGATTTTGTCAATCGAGACAAAACTTCCTCCAAGACCTCCTAAGGTCTTCAGAACACTTGTAGGATCAATTTCTCAAAAATATAAGACGATCCAACGGTTGGATTTTCACGGATTGCAAATTGAGAAAACTGAAATTACGTTAAATCTAGCATGTTTCAAATGGTCATTACATGACCCCATAGTTTATCAACATGCTCGTATCAACGAGTAGATGACAACCATGAAAACAAAACCCAAAAAACTGGCCGGACGCGCCACCACGCGTTGCCGACAACCCCCAAATTGGGTCATGAAACCTATGCCAAAATGTTCATCTCAACATGTACAACAACTTTCACAACTAGCACAATGTCTGAATCTAAGCCATTTAGGCGAAATTTACCTCAAAAATTCAAGAAATCGGTGAAACCCTAGAATTTCAAATCCCTAATTCGACCTCCACACTTCAAATCTCTTCAAGCCGCTTGGAGGGGAGGATGTGCTTCTCCTGGACTTCAAAAGCTCTCAAGAATTGGTGTCGGAGGTGACCGAAATTGGGAGTTCCAACGGTGACCCTGAAGTAGCGCCGCCACCAAACTTCTCCGCCTTGCTGCGCCTTCTACAACCAAAATTGTGCAACAAGGCTACCACAGACTTGAAGAGGGAAGAGAGACGAATCGATTGGGACCGGTGGAGCGGCCAACGGTGGTCGGACTACCGAGATATGGCCGGAAGAAGATCTGCGGTGATTTCTAGCTCGGGGAGAGAGAGAGAGAGAGGGAGAGAGAGAGAGAGAGAGAGAGAGAGAGAGAGAGAGAGAGAGAGAGAGAGAGAGAGAGAGAGAGAGAGAGAGAGAGAGAGAGAGAGAGAGAGAGAGAGAGAGAGAGAGAGAGAACTCAGTTTCCTTTTTTGGAAACTAGGGTTTTTTCTCAAAAATTTTGAAATTTTTCTATTTAACCAAAAATGAAAACTTTTTCCGATGATCATAACTTCCTCATACGAACTCCAATTTTCACGTTCTACATGTCCACGAACTCGTATCAATGCGCTTTACTTTTCCGTGAAGGAAGTTTTCACAAAATCGTAACATATATAAAGTCAATCCTTGAATCAAAGCATTTCGAGCGAATAATTATCCGAAATAATTTTTATTTCTCGATTAAACAAAAGAACAAGGCATCAAAATCATAATTTGTACTAACGTGGACCTTTATTAATTTCACGGAAAATACAAGAAATTAATACGAAAATCCAGGTCATTACAAATTCATTAGATAAAATGGCATTTTGTGATCATGAAAAGTTCAAAAAAAAAAATTGAGAGGGAGTGGGATAATACACAAGAATATTTTGTTTTTGTTACAAAAATGGTGGCAAAGTGTGCTACAACTTCAAGTCTTCAAGTCAAGACCTGATTTAGATAAAGCTCTCCCCATGAGGTGTTTTTCACAAGCGAATGATCGAACGCTGGACCTATTTGAGTATCTAGTTCACATTCGTCCAACTTGCAAGCTTAGCCAGGTTTTCACTATACCAAACCCCTTAAGTTCGAATGTGTATTAAGAATATTGAGGTGTGTATATATAATTTGTCATATTTTTATCGTCAAAGAAAAAGTTTTTTTTGTTTTGTTTTTTGGTACCAGAAAAAGGGATCGTCTACAGTACATTAATGCACCGATACATTAAGTAGACTAGGTTCAATACATAGGTAGACTAGCTCAGTACATGGGTAGACATGCATGGAGTTAGTCTACCTTTGTACCGAGCTAGTCTACCTATGTATTGAACCTAGTCTACTTGATGTATCGGTACATTAATGTATTGAAGTATTTTCCCCAGAAAAAAGGAGGAAGAAATGAAAAAGGCGAAGAAATGTTTTAAAAACTAGTCCTGGAGTTGAGCATGGCCCAGTGAGCCTCATGTCAGTCCCGCCCTTTCCACTGTCTCCGTCACTCTAAACCCTCCTCTCTCTCTCTCTCTCTGAATTCTCGGGGCGATCGTCTTCTCCTCTTCTTCTTCTTCTTCTCCGCATGAGTTCCCATCGTCCTCTGTATCAGTAATCAAAACTAGGGCAAGATGAGTACGGTGGACAAGATGCTTATAAAGGGAATCCGGAGCTTCGACCCGGAGAACAAGCACGTCATCACCTTCTTCAAGCCCCTAACCCTAATCGTCGGCCACAACGGCGCCGGGAAAACCACCATCATCGAGTGCCTCAAGCTCTCTTGCACCGGCGAGTTGCCTCCCAATGCCAGGTCCGGCCACAGCTTCATCCACGACCCCAAAGTCGCCGGCGAAACCGAGACCAAAGGTCAGATCAAGCTCCGCTTCAAGACGGCCGCCGGCAAGGACGTCGTCTCTATCAGGTCGTTTCAGCTCACACAGAAAGCCTCCAAAATGGAGTATAAGGCCATCGAGAGCGTCCTTCAGACTATTAATCCCCACACCGGAGAGGTACTACAACAAATTCAATTCTATTTGTTTCACTGATTTCATATTGTTGCTTTGTTTTGCTTTGATTTTTGATTTTTGAGTTTCTTCTGTTGCAGAAAGTTTGCCTTAGCTATAGATGTGCTGACATGGATAAGGAAATCCCTGCTTTAATGGGTGTCTCAAAGGCGATTCTCGAAAATGTGATCTTTGCTCACCAAGACGAAGCGAATTGGCCTTTGCAAGATCCTTCCACACTGAAGAAAAAGTTTGATGATATCTTCTCTGCTACACGGTACATATCTTTCTTTTGTTTTCTCGAAAAGGTTTTGTATCAATCTTGTTTGTTTGGAGTTTGGACCTTATTTTCTGTAAGCCGTATTGTTAGATTGCAAAAGCTGCGGTGAGTTTCTATAATGTTGTTGTCTTGAGTCTGTATGTCTTTGATAGTGTTGATAGTGCAGATTTTCTCTGCCTTGGTATTCTGAATGAAGACTTCTAGTCTCTATTATGGTTGCCTTTTTCTTATAAATTTCAGTTTCTTCTTTATATGAAAAAGCTTATATATTCTTGAGGATTTATGTCCAAGTATTGCACTAAGAAGTTCTGTAGCCATTTTGTTTTCTGTTCCACTTAGAGCTAATGGTTGCCCTATTTTTCTTGAAAATGTGTCCCTTCAACTTTGACAAATAGTCATTTAGTAGTGTTGTAGTCTGCCATTAGTCTTATACCTATGTAAATCTCTGCATAAAAGGACAGACAGGAACTCAGGGATGTTTAGATATTGCTATAGTGCCCCAAGATTGGATCTCAGAATGGTTTTGTACAGTTATTCATTTCTGCTAATTTTAGTTGATTTATTCATGCCTATTTGTGTTTTGCAACTTGAGATATCAGATTATGTTCCTCCCTTGTATAGGTATGTAATCTAGCAGATTTTCTGTTTCCCAAGGTGTTTCAAATATCATGTCTGCTTTACTTTGAGTCCTGTAATCTGATTGATGTGCTGCATAAGACGTCTGAGTTAACCTTGACCTGTCCTAATTTTTTGACACCATTGCTATTAGTCTTTAGTACTTATTGTGTGCAATTTTGTTTGACTCTTTGATGATTATCGTTCAAATTTATCAATCATCTGCATCTGCTACTCATCAGGTATACCAAGGCATTGGAGGTAATTAAAAAACTTCACAAGGATCAAGCTCAAGAGATAAAGACCTACAAGCTAAAATTGGAGAATCTTCAAACCTTGAAAGATGCTGCATATAAGGTTCACGTATTCAGTTTTATATTTGATAATGCTGCTTTAATTTGCAAGGATTGTCCTCCCTTTTTTTCACTGCACATTTTGGGAAAGTAAGTTAATGATGTAGCACCAACGGTGAGATCAAATCTTATAGATGATCAAGGATAGAGGGAGAAATTTAGGCTTCCAGGAGGAGAAATAGTTAGACTATGGAGGCAGCAAGACCAATAAAAGGAGAGATAACCAAGATTCCCACCAAGGATATTTTTATTAAGTAATCAAGTCTTCCAAATACAGATTACAAGGATTACATTTGAAGAAGCTCATGACCATTGTACCCACAAGAATAAAATGACATATGAGCCCTATCATTAAAGAACACCCTAAGACAATCAGGCTGATCAGCCCAAGCATAAGTAACACCCAAAAGCATTGAATAAAGTATGTAAAAGTTATTATTTAATAACTAGGCTATATTGCATCACTTTTTTGACTACCGCTGCCTTCCGGTCTATCAGAATAGAAGAAAAACTGAAATTTACCAAAATTGAAGCCCATGAAGCTGACCAAAAGCTTAGGGAATGCTAAAGCTCCATTTAGGAGAGTTTCCAAGTCGGAACGTTCAATATTTGGTTTAGCTGGCCGATTTTATGAATGCTGTCATCTCAACGCTGCACGTACAGTCTTAAAAAATCCTTCTATTTTTTTTCACTCAAAGCATCAAAATGACACCCACACACTGAATTGCCAAAAGACTTGGCCTTCTTTCTTTTGCCAAAACCAAGATGCAGTGCACTTAAGAGAGCAAGAATTCATGCTGGGCTCTCAGATGGAAGTAATCGGGTCTATGGTTATCCACATCTGGTCAAAATTTTGTTCCTTGTATGACTTCTATGATTACAAGTTTTACATGCTAAACTTGCGCGATTCGTTACCAGAAAAAAAAATATATATATATTGTGAGACCATTCAGCTGTACCTTATTTGAGAGTTTCGTTGTGCATTATTTCATTTTCTTCCCATTGTCATCTTGATGCTGTAGTTTCTCTCCTTTGATTTAGTAGTACAAATCTTGCTTAGTCCTTTGAATGAAATCGTATTTGCAACATATTTTCATTTAATATCTGATTATTTTAGAGGATTTAATTTGCTAATACTAATTTTTTTTTTTTTTTTTTTTAATAGTTTCGTGAAAGCATTTCTAAAGATGAGGAAAGAACAGAGTTAGTGAAAAGACAGATGCAGGAGTTGGAGGGCAGTGTCCATGATCTGGATTCTAAAATTCATAATGTTAGAGAAACACTGAAGCATTTGCGGAACCTGGATGGCCAGCTATCTTCGAAGACTGCTGAAAGAAAAACTCTAGTTAAGGAGATGGAGAGACAATATAGAGATCTTGCAGAAGAAAATGAAGGTGAGAAGCTTCCTAGCAGTAGTGACTTGTCACTTTCTCTTTTTCATATGTTGTTGTTGTTATTATTCTTTATTGTTGATTATTTTAATTTCTAATAGTCTCTGGCATATTTGTAAATATTTTTTTTTCTTAAATTTTTTGCTGATGCTCCTTTTTCATGGTTTCATGGAGGAATTTATTCAATCCAATGGGATTTTAACCTTTTTATGTTTGGGTCTTTTTGTATTGGCCAGACACTGATGAAGAGTTGATGGAATGGAAAACCACGTTCGAAGACAGAATTCGAGATTTAGGAACTAAAATTCGTAGATTGGAGAGGGAACAGGATGACACAAAGACCAAAAGTAATGTCCTTACGCAGACGATAAAGGATTCTATACGGCAGATTAGCAGGCTTGAAACTGAAGCTGAGGTAAGTGAATTGCATACGTTTTGCTTCTCAAAAACTGAATCGCTTTTGTGCAGAAGATATTCTAGTTTAACCTTTTACTTTTGAATTCAGGCTCATTCGGACTTAAAGAAAGTGAGAGATTCAACCATTCAAAGTTTTTTTGCAAGGCACAATTTAGGTTCTCTTCCAAATCCCCCCTTCAACGATGAAGTTGCTATAAACTTGACAAATAGAATAAAATCAAGGTTGTGTGATCTAGAAAAGGATTTGCAAGATAAGAAGGTGAGCTCTTCCTTTTTCTTTCTTGTGGCATTATTCATAATGGATGAATACATCTTTTGATTCTTCCCCTATACCTTCACATATACTTGTTGGAAATTTGGAATGATCATTCCTAGCAGAAATAAGGTTTGCTACTTTTAGACTTGTTAACCGTACTGGACATAGTATCTCGAGTTGGGATTTATATCAACAACTGTTTGGTCTTTGACAGAGAGAAGCTAATCTATGGTCTTGGTAGGTTGGGTCTCACAGTTCCTTTGTGATGTTGGAATTACAACTGAAATAGCATCCAATGATTACCTTACATGAGAAGTGCTAAACTACACATTGGGGTCCGTTGAAACGTTGGAATATATTTTTACTGAAATAACGATATCAATGGAGAATTCATGAAATAACCACTGTTAAGATTATTAGTTAATCAGTGGACACCTTGTCGCTACTATGTATTATTCACTGTTGTGTGAATAAAAGTTTGTTTCTTATCTAGGATTTTAAGTGCGTGCCAGCTCATGAAATAAATAAATAATCATTCTAGTGCATTGCTTCTAACCATTCTCTTCTCATATCTGATGCCCTAACATCGTCAAAAAGGACTGGTGCTCATTTTTTTTCAGGTTTTTTTGTTTTTTTCTGGTCAGAACAGCTATTTACTACCAAATTAAGAACCATATACAATAAACCCAGATTCTAGAAATCTTCAATTTTCAATTCTCTCGGCCTTGGTACTTTCTCTCTAAATTCTTCGTTGGGATTCTCTATTCATCCTTCCCAAAACCATCTTTAGGATTAAGATGATAATCCCATCTTTCCGAGTTACCCACGTTGAGTTTCAAGACAAAGCCACCTTATATGGACAGCCAATGACAATAAACAAAGGAAAGAGCACAATGTGAGAACATTTGCTCAATCTGTTACCAAAGATAGGTAATTGATCAGAGATGTGCGTGAAAATGTGACAAGCCTCTAAAAGATTGGCAGATTCACTTACCATCTCCAGAAATCCAAAAATGAGGTTGAAATTACTCATTTGCAATTTTGCTGATAACACTATCTTCTTTGAGAAAGCTAAATGAAATGTTTAGCCTGTTCGTAATACTAGCTTTATAATGTACAGTATAGATACAGACCCAAGTAATTCAGGAAATTATCTATATATCTCTGACCCTCACATGTTAATATCCTTTTTGATGCAGAACTGAGCAACAATTGGTGAGAGTATATTATGGTGGGTTGGGGAATGTCGAGTGATTAATAAAGCAGAAAGGTTTTAGAAGAAACAGAAGGTATTCTAGTTGGAGAAGGGAAAAATAGAACGAGGGAGGTTGGGGAGACAACTGAGGCACCAAGCCTTTCAATAAAACTTGAGTTTATTTCATTCCAATCTGATTTGGGTTGACAATAGGTGGCCATACTTATAGGCTTAAAATACATAACCCTGACTCTTAGAACACCAGTAAGACTCAATTAAAGACTTAAAGACCCTTGAATACTTGAAGACATAAATAGACTCAAGACATAAAGACACACTCAAGACCCTTGAGTACTCACCTTATGACTTAAATATACTCTTAAAAAGGCCTAGCCTCATAAATACTCTTCATAAAACTGAAAAATGACTCTTGCAAGACTAACTACCATGGAGATTCTCCTTTGGACTAAAAAAGGCTGGCTTAGTCTTAGGCTTCCAAAGATGATATTTCTTTTCTAACCAAGTTGTGGCTGCTGCATTACTTTTCCCCTAGAAAATAAAGGCTATGATTGTTCCAGGAATAACTTAATACCTCATAACAATTATTAAAGTAGAATATAAATTAATTGCTGTTGTTCACCATTTTTTGTTTGCTGAACTTTAATTAGAAGCATCAATATGGATGTTATTTCAGACTTCAAGTGAAACTGAAATCAAGAAAGCATGGGACCTCTACATGGATGCAAATGATCGTTGGAAATTAAAAGAGGCTCAGCACCAGGCTAAAGCAGAAATAAAGGTTTGCACTCTTAAGTATGCACACTATATAGCATTCATTACATGTGAATATCCTACTATTTATGTTGACTTTTATAATTATGAAACATGCAGAATGGCCTTTTGAAGCGTATTGAGGAGAAGAAAAATGAGCGTGATTCTTTTGAAAGAGATGTTTTAAACTGTAACCTTTCTCGCATTGATGAGAAAGAGAAAAACATGGTGAGTGTTTCCCTGCTTAGTATTGGGATTTACAAATTTAAGTTTTAACGTTTTATAAGATATACAAGTGACTATTCTTTCATTGTAGCGAATTGAGGTTGACAGAAAGGCAAATCAGCTTGCTATTAGAGACTTTGATTCAACCATTCGTCAAAAGCAGAGTGAGGTATTTAGCATTGACCAAACGATCACTGCTGTAACTCGAGAGAAGACCGTCTTGGATGGTGATAGGGATGACAGAATAATACTGTCTCACAAGAAGGCAGACTTGGAGACTCAGAAAAAGAAACACAGAAAGATGTAATCTCTCTCTCTCTCTCTCTAACACACACACGCACATATATCTGCCCCTTTTGTTATTTAGCATGTAGTCATGTTTTAGAGAAGATGATGTTTGTTTGCTTTCCAGAATTGATGACTACAAGGACAGAATAAGAGGAGTGCTAAAAGGAAGGCTTCCTCCTGACAAGGATTTGAAAAGGGAAATCACTCAGGCCTTGAGGTTGTCCTAAACTATTTATTAATGTAATCTTTTATTCTAGAAGCTGACATTTTAAACAATTTCCACCATTGATATGACCTCAAATGTTAAATCTTAAGACTGACTGTAGCGACTGTACTAAATGGTCAACTTGTTTTCGGGTGTGGATGCATAGGTCTGCCTGTTTCGTTTCTACTGTCATTATTAAAGCTATATTTAGTGTCATTTGGATGTCAGGATGCTGTGTAAAGGCACTTTCATTTCCTACGGGTGTTGATTTCTATTTTAGGTTAATTGTATAATGTTTTCTCTTTATTTCCTTCTATTCTTATACAGCTTACAACTAGAAGTGTATTAAACTATTATGTAGCACCACCAGCACTGGACAATGACCTTTTCTATAAAACCACCTCCGTACGTCAGCCACGCCATGTGTGGTATGGCTGACCAATCAGTGCACATGCAGGGGTGTTTTGGGTATTTCACTTTATTAAAGCAGGGGTAATTTTGGAATACAATCAAAGTTTTGTGAGTTTTGATTGGGCAGCCACGGGGGCACGGCTGCCGTATGCAAGACTTTGTCTTTCTATAATAATTCAGCATTGTCCTGTTGAGATTGCAACACTAATATAAGATTGAGAACAATTATCTACTAATGCCATCAGTTACTTAAATTTATTTGATCAGTTGAAGCATGCATAAAATAAGGTTGGAGTGCAGTGGAGGAGTGGAAATGTTAAGCATACCTGGCAATAGATTATATTAAGGTGAAAAGACAGGATGTGCTATTCATCTTACTTTTAGATGAATGTTTATTCTAAAAGGTGGTGTTCAAAGCCAGCTACATTGATTTGTGAAATGGACTTTAGTAATTGGGTTTTCAACTAGCTTGATTTTGCTTTATATGTGGGGAGGTTAATAGTAAAATAAAGCAAGTTAGAACCAAAATTGTTTTTTTTTTCTTTTTTCTCTACTGTTTCTGGAGTTTATTCCATGTTTGTCATCTTCAGTGATTATTGTTTATACTAGGGTGAAAGTACCAATCATGATGAAGTTGCAGTCTTTGCAGTGAACACATGGGATATAGTTTAGAGGATACAAATGTCTGAATCAATCTGTTCTGCCATATATAGGTGCCAATATTTTCTGATAAGAATTAGGTTCTTTGAACATGCAAAATGATGACACAAGAACTTGATCTCATGACTCATAAAAAAAATAATAATAATAAATAAATAAAATCTACTGATTGCACTGGATATTGTAGTTTTGTGTCATCATCTCAGATTATAGTGTAACAGCATATGTGCATTTGCAGTATCTGTCTATTTTATACTCCAAGAGTCCAAGATCAAGCAACTGAATCTTAAATATCAGATTTTATGACTCGCCTCATGTCATTAAAACTTAAATGTTTGGCTTTGTAGGGTTTCAAGATTACTGTTCCAGGTTTTCATTGTGGGATATGTTTCGTATGTTCTTACTGCAGTGTTGTTACCATGGAGTTTGATGACTTGAGCGCCAAATCTCGTGAAGTGGAGAAAGAGGTGAATATGGTTCAGATGAAAATACAAGAAGTTAATAATAATCTCTGTAAACACCGTAAAGATCTGGAATGTAAGTGTTAGAAAACAGTATATGATGAGATTTAGCTCGTCTTAATTTCAGATACAACCACATACATTTATCCAACATTTGCATCTTTGCTACACTTTCACACACGATGATATAGTTAAGACTTAAGCCTGACATGGTGTCAGGCTGTGAGATGTCTTTCCCATTTCTCCCCATTGTTTTTCCAAACTAGGGTATTCCATTGAATTCATATGTTCAATAGTTTTTTTACAATTTGTTTAATGCAGCAAAGAGGAGATATATTGAAACTAGACTTCAGGCCTTAGATCAGCAATGTTTTACTGTTGATTCCTATACCAAAGTCTTGGATTCAGCTAAGGAGAAAAGAGATGTGCATAAAAGGTACTATATTTAGATTCTATCTATATTGAGTAAACATTAGTATCAACATGTTGAGCGCTGACACTATCTGGTGTCGTATCTGTAGCAAATACAACTTTGCAGATGGTATGCGACAGATGTTTGATCCTTTTGAAAGAGTTGCTCGTGCCCATCATATTTGTCCTTGTTGTGAACGCCCTTTCTCTCCAGAAGAGGAAGACGAGTTCGTTAAAAAGGTTGGCATGAATCATCACTCATATTTAAGCAGGCTATGCAGTTCATATATTAAATTTGTTATGTATTTGGGTGAATCGGCTAATATATACTTGTACTTTACAGCAAAAAGTGAAGGCAGCAACTTCTTCTGAGCAAATAAAAGCACTCTTAGTGGAATCCTCGAGTGCTGACTCTTTTTTTCAGCAAGTGGACAAGCTTCGCTTGTTTTATGAAGAATATATAAAAATAGGCAAGGAAGCAATCCCTAATGCAGAGAAAGAACTATCTGAGCTTAGTGAAGAGATGGAACAAAAATCCCAAGCCCTTGATGATGTAATTCTCAAATCTGGTACACCTTGCTTTTAAGTATAACAGTCAAACCAGTTCAATCATCTTAGTATATGGCAACTTCAAGAAACATACTGGGCCTGTATGTTGTTGCTGTGATTGAACCTTTAAGCGGGAAATGTATGGAATCACCACTTTTACCTCTCGTCATTAACCTATATTTTCATCAATACTGCTAAAGCCATTACATGCTCTCAAAACTAGATCAGATGAGACCATGAGTTACTTCAATGCATTAGTGATCGATTGGCCATCAGGTATAAATTTGTAAGGTCTCAGCTTTATCTACACTCAAATGGTGGTGTATTGCATACTTTTCTCTTAGTCCCTTCTTTTTCACTTTTGACTGTGTTGGCCACTGAGCTGAATTTTCAGATTAAAATTCCATCTTTATGCAGGTTTTGTATCACTTGCTCACCAAATTTTGATATCTTTGAAAGAAATATCAGAGTGACTATTAGATTAGAGGCCAGACACAGTCATACCTTGTGTTTATCATACATGTTCTCATATTTTGTCTCTCACGTAAATCATTGATATTTTGTCCATAGAAGAGAGGCTAATGAGTTTAATATGTCTGTTCCCTCGGGGGTAGTAATATTTTGTTTTTCATGATATTATGCATGATGTCATAATTATGGAAAAGAAAATTTTAGTATTTGCTCTTTAGGAAATCTTTCTGAACTAAATATCCTCTTGTTTTTCTTTTGTAGGTGTTAGCTGTTTCTGCTCAAGTGAAGTCTGATAAGGACTTGATTGAGGCCTTGGTGCAACCCATTGAAACTGCTGATAGACTACTTCAAGAAATACAAATACGCCAGAAGGACGTTGATGACTTGGAGTATAAGCTTGATATTCAAGGGCCAGGTGCAAGATCCTTGGAGGATATTCAGTTAGAGCTGACTAATCTGCAAAGAAAAAAGTATAAGTTCTAATGTTATGTTCATTTTATATGGCCATTGTTTTTGTTATCAGCATATCTTGATTGAGAAATAATGAGCCCTTGTCTTAAGTCATGCATATATGTACACCTATAGATAGTCCGCATTTAGCTTCTCATTTTCTATAATCCAGTCTTTTGCTGACATGTGACAATACTTGCTTGGTTCTATCTTCCATGTTTTATTTATCTATTTTATTTTGGTATATGTTTTTGTTGTAACAGGGACAATTTGCATGGTGAACTAGAGAAGCTAAGAGAGGAACAAAGATACATGGAAGGTGATTTATCAAACATTCAAATGCGGTGGCACAGTGTAAGGGAAGAGAAAATCAATGCAGCTACTATGTTTCGTGATTTTGAAAGGACAGAAGAAGAGTTGGAGCGTTTGGCCGATGAAAAGAGTCAAATTGATCTCGATGAAAAGGTTATTTCTTTAGCTCTGTAAATATGGCAAAGATTTTTTTTTTTGGGGGGGGGGGGGGGGGGGTTCAAAATTTCACCGAAAACATATTTACAAATAAAAGCCATACTAACAGGCAGAGACACCCACACCCAGATAAAAAAAATAAAAAGAAGGCAGAGACACAAGTTTTAGCAGAGAAACACTATCTGTACCTGAGTTAATACATTTCCTCAGCATCAATATGTGTCTAGGAATACTTCTTGGGTTACTTTATTTGTAGGTAAAGAAATATGTTTTTAATCTTTCTTTAACCTGTGCGTATCAGTTAAAATGTTTTTATTTAGGAGTCATTGGTTAAGAAATAAAAGAAAAATGAAAACAGTTCACCAATTCATAAGAGGTTTAAAATTATGGGTTCTTTGGTTGCCCCCTCTTTTAATTACTTAATAAAACAGAAAGGTGATGCATATGAAGATTGAGCTATTACAGCAGTGTCATATGTTGCCATTGCTGGTGGTGTTAATCAAGCTGGTTTAAGTACTTTGGCTTTTGCACTGAGAGTATTGCTTGATGGGTCTTCTTTTACAGCCAATTCTATAAAGTTTAATCTGACGGTAATTGTGAATCATAATTGTTGCTGTGGCTAAGGAGATTGAGTCTGGGAAAGGTTTAATGCATATGATCAAAGTGATTGAATGAAAGTTTCCAATAAGTTGTAAAATACGTTTCTACCTTTGTGGATGGCTTCAATTCCATACAAACATCTGTGGGAACTAATTCCATTTCAGTTGTTAGATTTTTTAGATTCAAGAATAGGTTGAATAAGCAAGTTGTACTTGAGATGGGACTTTCCAATGTTGAATAATTAACAGTTCTAGCTCCTGGTTCTGACATTTATCAATTTTCTGTGTAATACTTCCTTACACTTTGATTTGTCTGGTTTATTCTATTTCTAATCCATATTCACATATTATGAACTTTCAGCTTCTGGCAGAGGCTCTTGGCCCTTTATCAAGGGAGAGAGATAAATTACTTAATGACTACAATGAAATTAAAGCTGAACTCGGTCGCCAGTGTGAGGAGCAAGCTGAACAAACCAGAAATTACACGCGCAAAGTTGATGAGCTTCTTAAGATTATTTCTGACATTAAAGAGTAAGTTCTGTGTGCATCTTACCTTGTTCATCAATACCTGAGATATGTGCTTAAGGTTTTTGTATGCAACTTACCTTTTTCATCCGTATTTCCTTTTCCCACTAGGTATAATGATTTAAAGAAAGGAGAGAGGTTGCAGGAACTGCAAGAGAAGCAACGTCTATCAGAATCTCAACTTCAAAGTTGTGATACTAGACTGCAGGAAATTTCGGATGAATTAGGCAGGAGTAATAAGTTAATGGAGGGTCAAGAGGAACTAAGGCGAAATATAGATGCCAATTTGAATTACAGGAAAACCAAAGCTGAAATAGATCAACTTACTCAAGAGGTCGTAACACTCGAAGCAGAAATCCTTAAATTCGGTGAAATTCCCAAGTGTGAAGCTGAACTCGCAAAGCTCTCACAGGAGAGAGAGAGGCTTCTTTCAGAGGTATCTATAGTTCTACACAATCTTCTCTGATTGCCTTGCAGTTACAACATACTCGGTAAACTGTAGGGTGATATTCATCTCAATTACAAGCAGATTTCATAAAAGCTTTTGTGAAAGAATAGAATAGAACTGCATTTAATGAACAAGGTGTATAAATTATTAAATTCGCCTACTCATGTTCACCAATGGTATTAGAATAATTGTAGCAAATTTGACTTGATTTATTCTATCATAATAATCTCATAATCATAGTTTTCTTATTTCAAGTAGCCATAAAATATGGCCGCACCATATGCTTTCATTTTGTGTAAATTTTGAGCATGCAAATGAGATTTTAGTTACTATTCTTGCCTTGAATTCATACTTTTGGAGTGTACGCAATTCAATAGCTGAAATTGCCATTATCTGAGACGTGTAAAATTATATAGCCCTTTGTTAGGACACAATGCTTGTTTGTTCATTTTCTGACATTTTTATTTTTATTTTAAGTAACATTTTGTCTTACATGATTTTATCTGTATGGCAGTTAAACAAGTTTCGTGGAACAATATCGGTTTACCAGAGCAATATTTCAAATTATAAAATTGATCTCAAACAGGCACAATACAAGGACATTGACAAACGGTACTTTGATCAGCTTATCCAGCTAAAGGTATGACATCTTTATAAAGCTCTGAATTGTTTGCTTTATTACTAATATATTGTATCATTAGGCCTGACTGTTTTTTGAACAGACATCTGAGATGGCAAACAAGGACCTGGACAGATATTACAATGCACTTGACAAGTGAGTTTTGAGTATAAGATTTAATGTTGATTTCTACAGGTTCTGCTGAGTCCATTTTAAGTATGCATGTTTTTATTTCTTCTTCAACTTATCTGCTCATATCTTATTGTCGTATTGCATTTGTTTTTTCTCCTTCTCTGCATTTTAGTAAACAGCACCAGACTTGTGACCAATGCTTCTTTCTCAGTTTTCTGTTAAAAAGGAATAATGTATGATATTTGTATTTGTATTTGGTGTAAAAGTAAATTTTGGTCAACGTTTGCTCAGTTGCGTTTACATGTGACATTCTTTTCTAAGGTAACCTTTTTATTTCTTTCAGAGCACTGATGCGCTTCCACTCGATGAAGATGGAGGAGATAAATAAGATTATAAGGGAGTTGTGGCAGCAGACTTACAGAGGACAAGATATAGATTATATCTGCATACATTCAGATTCTGAAAGTGCTGGGACTCGTTCATATAGCTACAAGGTATCAATATATTCTTCTTAACCTTGTTGATACAGTTAAAAAAAAAATTCTAATCATTCTTACATTGTTGCTACTGCATGTCAGGTTCTCATGCAGACTGGCGATACGGAACTAGAAATGAGAGGAAGATGTAGTGCTGGTCAGAAGGTGATTGATCTATGAATGTATACTTTAGGCACTAGCATTTTAGGAGAAATAGGAACCTAACTGTCTTAGTGGTCTGGCGTAGGTCCTTGCTTCCCTGATCATAAGGTTGGCGTTAGCTGAAACTTTTTGCCTCAATTGTGGAATACTAGCACTAGATGAACCAACTACAAACTTGGACGGACCAAATGCTGAGAGTCTTGCTGCTGCTCTTGTTAGGTATGAGCGGAATACATATTCATAGATGATACTCCATTAGTTGATACCACTTATATGTTGCCCTATTTTCCTGCTGCAGAATTATGGAGGACCGGAAAGGGCAGGAGAACTTTCAGTTGATAGTAATTACTCATGATGAGCGCTTTGCTCAACTAATTGGCCAGCGCCAGCATGCAGAAAAATATTATCGGGTGACAAAGGACGATCAGTATGTGGCTAATATTTTCTTTGCTTTTGTTTTTTTTTTTTTCTTATTTGTTTAATACAGTATGCCCAGTTATTATGTTGTTTTCTCCTTGAACTCGTTTCTTTCTTTTTCCAGCCAGCATAGCATAATTGAAGCCCAGGAGATTTTTGATTGAAGCTCTTTGAATGAGTGGTTTCCTTTTCCTGTACTCGAATGAAGCAGCACATTGGCAACTTTGAATGCGACATCCACAAGCTCAGAAGTCAAGTCCGCTCTTTGTTACCTTGTATAGTGGAAACAAAATACTCTTTCATGTTCTATCTAAGCTCTTATATTTTGAAAACTATTTAGCTGAAGTGGCATTTTCTAGCTGAATTATTGTGTAAATTATGGGTTCAATTTAACGTCCCTTCTTAATATGCTTTGTTCAAATCCAGTGTAGCATGTAACAGTTGGCAATGACATCAACACTTCCACCAAAAATGACAAAAAAAGAAAAACCACCGTTATAGCCGGGCAAATGGAAATCATATTTAGGAGATTGATATCTATAATATAGTTGAGCTGATGTCAACGCTCTAGTATGTCGGATCCTCAGCTTAACAAAATTTTGCTATTTGTGTACACTTGGGATTCTCACCAGCTCATGTCGGAAATACTAAATCTATTGCAAGTTGGAATGCTACCTGCTGCAGCTGCTCATGCTTTTGATTTTTCAGATTTAGGCTGTACAAGGGGAGTTACTTTGTAGTTGGTGTTGTATTTCTCCGTCGAAAAAAGAAAAAGAAAAAAAAAGGAACCGAGGTTCTGTCATCTATATACTTTTCTATATTAACAGCCAAAACAAGTAGTCAGAAGTCAGAACACCAGTATAAGTTCAGCCAATTTTATTCTATGCTCTCAAGTCTCAACATCTCCCCCTCCAATCTCCACACCACCCACCGCCACCACCTTACCAACTACCTCCAACAAATGCCACCCTACCAGCTCCGACAAATTGACCTTTCAATTGAAAGCCACTTATTACCGAAATATTGGGGAACTTTGAATCAGAAGCCACCGCAATTCATACTAGAGTATCGGTTGCTTCACATTTGCTGGATTCAACTATATTTAACCGTCATAAGTTTTATTGGAAATTCTGCCAAAATTTGTTACATATGTTACACCTGTTCTGTCTAAATGAATATCATCTGTAAACATAATTTTTTATTTTTCCAATCAGAATTATAACATACTGCTCGAATAAATTTTTTTACTCATTTCTCACTATCTAAAATTTAATAAAACAATAATATTCATGGTTTATTTGAGGGAGCAATAACAGCAAATACAAAAGAGAATGGAAAACCATTAAATGGGAACCAAAACAAAACAGCTGACCTACGACACGGAAAGCAAGACAAAGCTTTTTCTTTTTTCCTTTTCCGATGGACATATTATATTTTTGTGGTGTGCCTTAATTCCAAGGGCTCGATATATTTATCACAATATTGAAAATATTGGATTCTTAATTAACCTACTCAATCCTTGTACTTCATTTGAGACATCTGGAAGCCAGGCATGTCAAATGAGGCGGAGAACTTTTCAACATCAGCCTTGAGTTCTTCAATTTCCTTGTTGTTCACCAACCCCTTGTTGAAGTCTTTCAGTAGCTTTCCAAACTCCTTCTGGATCTTCAAGGTGAGGGTTACAGCCCTGTGAAGGAACTCACCAATCTTCTCAAAGTCCTTCTCAACCAAGCCTCTTGAAGTCATGGCTGGAGCACCTGTTGTTACACATCCGATAACCTTAGGTCAGAACACGTATTGCAATGACATTTAATCTACAAATCATGCATGTCAAAACTGAAAACCCCAAGAACTTGAAAATCATGGTCAATATGTGAAAAATGAAATCTCTTTTCTATCAAATAAATAATGGCTTTTCAACCAGAATGGAAAAGTCAATTATTATAGCAGTTCTTACCAATTCTAACTCCTCCAGGAGCCAAGGCACTGCTGTCACCAAAAACAGCATTCTTGTTCACAGTAATGTTTGCTAGGTCACAAAGCTTCTCAACCTTGTTGCCTGAAGAACATCATCAAGGATTTAAAATGGTATTGAGATAAAAAAAAAAAATTAAAAAAAAACATCAGAAAAGAAATGCATGTCACGATTGCAATTATAGATTGAAAAAAAAATCAGAATATACCGGTCAAACCAAGAGGCCTGAGATCCCACAGAACAAGGTGGTTCTCGGTTCCTCCTGTGACAAGCTTGTAATCCTTGCTCATCAGATACTTTCCAAGGGCAACAGCATTGGCCTTGACTTGTTGAGCATAGGCTTTGAACCCAGGTGTCATGGCCTGCTTAAGAGCAACAGCGAGAGCACCAATCTGGTGATTATGAGGACCACCCTGAAGCGAGGGGAAAACAGCAAAGTTGATCTTGTCTTCAAAGTCATATTCTGCACCCTCTGGCTGGCCCTTCTTGGGTGGCTTAGGCCCCTTCCTGTAAAAGATCATACCAGCCCTAGGTCCCCTCAAGCTCTTGTGGGTTGTGGTTGTGACAATGTCACAGAACTCAAATGGATTTGCAGCTTCCTATACACAAAAGACAAAACAAAAACAGAGTAAGAACACAGTCTACTACGAGGATCTAGATGACAATACCAAACCCACAATATTCCAAAAATGGATTGCAATGACACCGACACTAATTACTGGATTCACTTCAGATTTAAAACAATTTATTAAAATGAATCTGCGACTGCTATCTTTATTATATTATCAATTCTTAATTATTAAAACAGGGAGGCAAAAAAGACAGCTTTAAGAAAACGACATCAAACAACAGATCCAGAAATTGTGCAAGCAAGCAACACCCAAAAGCTAAACGTGCATCTCACTCCAGATCTACTCCACATTCAATCAACTAAATAAAAACTCACTGTCTACTTTCACCTCATCAATAACAAACTATGTTAATTCAAGTCCATTTCCATTTGCATCCTAGTCATGTATACCTGCCTGACACTGCATGTGACAGTGATGACAGACCTAAATTCCCAAACCATGAAGGACCACAACACAGCAGCATGAACTATCTATAACATTTACATCACCTGGGTCTCACAATTCAAGATCTTGATCTAAAAACGAAAGCACTGAAATTTATATGGAAAAAAACAGCAAACTAAACCAGATCTTTATTAGATCTGAGCACTAAGTATAACAAAACCCAATAAGAACGCACCTGAGCACAAACAAGGCCACTGATGTGAGCCATGTCACAGAGCAAAAGCGCACCGCACTTATCCGCCACAGCCCTGAACCTAGCGTAGTCCCAGTCTCTGGGATACGCACTCCCACCGCAAATGATCAATCTTGGCCTGAAATCCAAGGCCTTCTCCTCCAGCTTGTCGTAATCAATGTACCCGGTGGAGGAATTCACCTTGTACGGCAGACTCTCGAAGTAGATCGAGGTGGCGGAGATCTTCTTCCCGCCGGAGGTGTAGTACCCGTGGGTCAAGTGCCCGCCGGAGGGGAGGTCCAGGCCCATGATGCGGTCGTGGGGCTGGAGCACGGCGGTGTAGGCGGCGAAGTTGGCCGGGGAGCCGGAGTAAGGCTGGACATTGACGCCCCACTGAGACGCGTCGAGGTGGAAAGCCTGGAGGGCGCGTGAGCGGCAGAGGTTCTCGATCTGGTCGATGTACTCGTTGCCGCCGTAGTAGCGGTTGCCGGGCATGCCCTCGGAGTATTTGTTGGTGAGGGCGCTGCCGAGGGCCTCGATGACGGCGAAGGAGGTGAAGTTCTCGGAGGCGATGAGCTCGATGCCGCGGCATTGGCGACGCTTCTCCTTCTCGATCAGGTCGTGGATCTCTGGGTCCACGGACTCCAGGTTGGTGTTACCCCATGCGTTTACTGCCTCCATTGGAGAGAATGAGAGACAGAGAATTGAGAGAGGTGGAGAAGAAGAAGAAGAAGAAATGGTTGTGGTGGTGGCAGAACTGACGCTTTTGGGGTTTATAACACTCACTCTTTTGTGCGAAATGACCGTTTTGTCCTTTGGTGGTTTTCTGTGGTTGGTGTAAGATGTGGATTTTTTTTTTTTTTTTTAAATTTCATTATTACTTTACCAGAAAAATTCAAGGAGGAATTTTTTTTTTTTTTTCCTGAGTCAAAGGAGGAATCTCTCATCCATTTGCTATCATTGACTTTGAGGAGTGTGTTTGGGGTATAGCCGATTTGGAATCAGATGACGGTATTCAACTACTTCGTAAAAAGTTTTGGAATTTTAATATAGCATTCCAAATTCAAGGTTTTTGAATTATTTAAGGGAGTGGTATGTTGAGTGTTTCGGTTAATGGTGTTTGATCAACAAAATGTTAGATAGAAACTAGTGCATACGAATATGAAAAAAATTAAAAAGTGTCGTACTATCGAGGAGAAAACTTTATTTGGTATGGAAGGTTTGAGTGAGAACTTTGGGGAGTTAGTGAAGGAAGGAATGTTAAATATAGGATGAAAATTCTCTCAACCATAGTGTTAGCTCTTTAGGGAATTTTTAAAATACAAACAAAAATTCATAGGTATTCTCCATTGAGATTTTAAAAAGTCCGTATAAATATTTTTGTATTCAATTAGGATTTTTTTTTATTATTCAATCACACGGTGTCCTCAAAGGCTTCCTAGACCCAGAGACTAATCCGTGATCGGGGATCTAAAACTATTCATTCAAATCTAGCAGAGTATTCAAAAGTATATAGACTTTTTAGGATTTCATTAAATGCTAAAATATGGAGAATTTTATAATATTTTTTATACATATCAAAACTCAAAAGAGATATTTTATTGACACATCTCTTAATTTTTTTTTTTTTGCCACATTCTCTCTCAATATTTCCTTCTCTACCCTTCCCCCTCTTTCATTTTACTTCAACCATTTTCTCTCTCTTCTCCATCTGCAACAACAACAAAAACTCTTTTTGATAAAACTATTATAAGTTATTTCTTTTTTTGACAGAAAAAAAAATTATTGGTTATACAACTAAGAACAAAGATTAGGTGATTTTGATGAAAATCTAAAAGAAATCCTCAGTATTTGGCATTAACAATTCAATGATCAGTCAATCATCTTGAAAATTTGCTGGAAGCTCCCCAGTTACTAGGGCTGTCAATTCTGACACGACCCGATAACACAACTCGAAACCCGCACGAAATAAAGCGGGTTGAACCCGCACGATTAAAAAGCGGGTCGGCCGTGGGTCAACCTGCCATGACCCATTTAATAAATGGGTCTGCACGGGTCAACCCGCCAACACGAAGTGAACCCGTATAACCCGATTATGCTATACTTATTCTTGAAATTTTGGACGTTGGGAGTATTTGATCATAGGATTAGATAATTTGAAATATTTTGCTTTATAATTATTGGCTTTAATTATTTATGAATATATAAAATTATTTATATTCTTCATCTTGTGGAGTTTTTAGTAAATTTAATCAATTTATGCATTTTTTTAGTTAAATGAGTCGCATTATTAACCCTTAAATGGATCATTTTGTCTAACACGACACGACCTATTTATTAAATGGGTTAAGCAGGTTGGAAACGGGTAACTCGTTTAATAAATAGGTTGGGTTTGGGTTTAAATTTTTGACACGATTATTAAATGGGTTGGGTTTGGATTTGTATCTTGCGACACGGCAAATACCTTAACTCGACACGAACCCAACCCGACACGACCCATTGACAGCCCTACCAGTTACCAATGACTATTGTATATATGATAAACCCAACAATCAATCACAAATAAAAGATAGTAGTAGCAACTTGGTGTTAAGGGACCAAAGGTAATTTCGTTAAAACCACTTAAAAGATAACTTGAGCTTGAATTTTCTTCACCTTTGCCACAGATCAGAGGTATGAGAAGGATTTTTTTTTTTTTTATTATTAAAAGCTAAAATGAGGGATAAATCAGGAATTAAAAATTTTTCAAAAAATGTGGAATGTGTAATTAGAAATTTGGTATGTGTGAATAAAATTTCTCAACTCAAAAACAATCTAGTCACTTCCTAAGAGATTTTGAATGACTATTTTTCACTCAAAAAATGAAGAAGCTCACTATGACTACTATCCTCAATAGTTGACACTCATTCATTTTGCTCTAGACCCATTTTCCCACCATTCTCCTTTGCCTCTACTTCTACCTAATAATAAATAATTAATATCACTACAACTCTATAGTCCTTATAGCTAATTAATATAATACATATACATTTTTTTTTGTAATTATCCTAAGTATGGAACTAGGAAATTACATATTTTAGTGATGTGTTTTTTTAATAATTAGGAGCCACTAGTTTGGTTGTCACTAACTAGTTTGGTCCTATAACATTATAGAGTATTTTATACATAGTTCAATTATAAAACTCTTTTGTTTCAAATCATGATTATTTTTCTCTTAATGTTCAAATATCATTAGACAACATGAAGAATGAGTGACTTCTTACCATCATTGGTATAGCATTATCGTTGGGGCGATCTATATATGGGCTGTAGTGAGTTATAGTCCAAGTCAAATTTTGAAAAGAAACATTAACATTTATAGCTTAATTTTAGTTTTAAAAAATTCAACATTAAAAAGTATTCCATCCAAAATTCCTAAACTTAACCCATATGTTATTAATCAAGTCATTGCTACAGGACCTTGGATAGAATTCGCAAAACCCTAGGAGAGTTTTTCTCTCAACCTAGCTTCTCAACGGTGCCCTAGCCTCGACCTCCTAACTTCCTTCTATCGCTCTCTTCTCGACTTCTCTCCACCCAATGACCTCCATTGATGCTGTCACCTCAAGCTTCGCTACTTCCCTTGCACTCGCTGAAGGAGGCCGCGCTTCTGACCTAGGGAAGATTGGTAGTGGTCTTGTTCGCAAGTCCCCCCAATCCTTCCTAATTGGAAAACCTCTGACCCGCAAGCCAGTTGATCCTAAGACATTCAAAGCTCACTTTCACTGCACTTGGATGGTGGGAAGACCACTTGGGACAAGAACAAGAATCCTCGCTCTCAAAAGAAGGTGGGTGTGGCTCCACTGTGTCTCACTTACCCTACTGTTGCTACTGTTCAGGAGGTTAGCCCTAAGGACAAGGGCAAAGGGAAGCTCTAAGATTTCTGTTTCTCGGTACCTAGCATTTGAATTCTAGTCTTTTGCTATTTAAGTTTAGCTTCTCTAATTATACAAAAATTGAGGTCTCTAGGCGATTAGGGTTGCTCTAGTAAGGATTTAGGTAGTGTTGGATTTGTGTTCATATGGCTAGGTCTAAAAATTGTACTAATTTTGTTTACAATGAGAGTTACTTGTCATTTTCATGGTAGTTTAGGCCATCTAGGTTTTATTTAGTGTAAGACAGCATATGATGTACGTGCCTTCTGGCCATAGATAAGTAATGAAATGATCTATTCCTCAAAAAAAAAAAAAAAATTAAGTCATTGCCACATAAAACCATTTTAATTAAATCCAGGCTTGGTCACCTAGGGACAATTTTAAGGGACAAATGCATCTCAACCATATGTATTAAATTAAAAAACTGAAATTATAACAACTTGAAACTATGCATTTTATCTCAGTTGAGTCGCTCCAGGTTTTTTGGAGTTGAGCATACCGAAACGCTAGTGTTTTGGTAGCATGGCGATTGTGAACTCTGGTTCATTGTTTGCTTGTGGGCGTCTCCAGCGTCGCTATGAGGCGTACGGGTAGTGAAGATCTCAGTCTCGAGGTGAGATCGGTCGTCATGCTAAGGTTAGGTCTCCTATTTTGGTTTTGTAGTCACATCTCTTTAGCGGCGGGTTTTGGACGCTGGTATCTTGAGGCGTGAAGGCGTGAAGAGATAGGCAAGCGGCGGAGAACTCTATTTAGTTGGCGACAGAGCTGATTCAGTCTTCGGAGTCATTCCAAGGAGGCTTGCTTTGGTATTCTAGCAGGGTTTTAGTGTGTTCTCTAGGTTCGACCCATGGAAGGTCTTTTCCGGTTTGTTCAGATGGTGGAAAGTCATGGACATCTGCCGGGGTGGTGAAGGTCGGCGGTGGATCCAGCTAGCATGAGTGGGGGGACGAAGGGTTTAAGCAATGAGACTTTGGGCCTCTGACTTTTTGGGTTGTGGATGTGGCCTAGTGAATTGGGCATAGGATGGTCCAATTCCCCTTCCTTTCCTTTTACTTGTGTTGGTTGTGGTTTAGGCCTCAACATGATCCTAATTCAAGGCGATTTCTCTGCTGTGACTGGTGGAGGGGTACACCAAGATGATCTCTAGGCCCAAGCTAATCAAGGCAAATGTGGAGAGTTAGGGTTGTGTTTCAAATAAAGTTAGTTGTTAGTTTTCTTTGCATTTTCCTTTTGAATTTTAGTTTTGGCATTTTCCATTTCGTTTTGGGTATTAACCTGATTATTTGTGCAGTCAGTTGAGCAGTGAATGTAATAGGTGATCTTCGGATCCTCTAGTTTGATCTTGTAGGGTCGTATGATCTTTTGATCAAGAATATATCTTATTTTCCCCTAAAAAAACTGTGCATTTAATTTCAACTATCAAATTCACATGTCCCTCACATATCTTTAAAAACTGTCCCTTAGATGAACAGGTCTCTCATTAAAATTAAAGGAAAGCTTCTAATGAGGACCACTAAAATAAGGACTAGTTGAAGACTTTTTTGTGAGATCTATTTTTCGATCACATTTCTGCAAAATCAATTGTTAGATGTTCATGTGTAGATCATTTATGCAATTTTTCAACCAAATTGAAAATTGTTAAGACATTCCATAATCGTGATTTATCAATTATAAATATGAAAGGTTCATGTTTGACAGATTTGGCTCGTCATCTTAAATTTAGATTTTTAAAATCTGAATTTAAGATGTTTTAAGTGTATCCTAATACGGGGTGTATTCGTTGGAGAGTCTACAAGATTCTTTTGCATTTAAAAATTCTGTATATTCAATTGAAATTTTAAAATATCCTTTAAAATCTTGCATTATTCAATTAGAAGTCAAAATTATCCATGAAAACCCGCCGACTTAGTTTTGCTAGAGCTTTTAGTGCCACCGCATCTAGTGGAGACAACTCCTATACCTTCTCCATTTTCTTGGATAAAATTGCAGGTCTACTCCTGCTATTATAGAGAAAGGTTTCTTTTGCTAGAATTGTTGTCTTGGGGTGCCCAAAGGTGAATTTTGATAGGAAAACTATTCTTTTGGATTAGCTGGAGTCGGTCGACCACGGTGATTTTTTAGGATGCAGTGATGCCTGCTTTGGAGGGACATCGCACCTAAGAGGCTAGAAAATTGGAATCGGTGTTAAGCGGTTGGATGTTGACGGTTTTGAGCTAGTTTGGGCTATGTGAGATGGGTTTGTGGTGTGGGTGCCAAGTCGTGGCTATGATGCCAATGCTGGGTCGTTAGGAGTGAACGCCGGAGACTGTGGGTCGATTCATGGTTCCTTGGAGTCAGTCATCTTCTGGTGTGGGTGGTTGGGGTTCGGGTGATGGGTTCTCTCTAGTTGTGGTGGTGGTGGTGAAGATGCGATGGTTTCAAGCTGTGACGGCTAGCTGGTGTTTGACAATTTCTGTAAAACTTTTGCTTCATTGGACTAGGGTTTTTATTGGGTTGTGTTGAAATAGGGTGGGCTTAGTTATTTTCAGCCTACCAAAAATTTAGATTTTATCTTTTAAAAAAAAATTTAGATTTTATTTTTTATTTTAATTTTGGTCATTATCCTTCTTTTCTATAATTAGACTTGAGAATTTAATTAATTCGTATTTATTTAGGTGTGCAAGGGACAAGTGATTATGGAACTATCTTTTTGAAAATATCATGTTGATATATTAATACTCAAGCCAGAAAGGGCCTCATTACATAGAGAAATTTTTCTATGCTACAGTCAAACCATGTCAGCAGCTGACATGGTTAGATGTACCAATGATAATTTGACACATAGACAAGGATTTAGTTTAATTGAAATTTCGTTGTTTCATTATTCTGGGAAAATACATTTTTAGGTTCCCCTTCATCTTCTTACCCAATCTCTCTTGAAATACCACGTTTAGAGTAGACGACGGCACAACAGCATCTCCATCGAGATCGATCATGTTAGAACCTACTTTCTCGATGGCATGACGCTTTGAATAGTCTCTCTCAAGGCAGAATTTGTTGGGAAGTATTTCTAGAGAGCATTACTGGGGTTGACGTAGAAGACCGATTGGTTCTGGAAGATGTTAAGGACGATGACAATGGAGCCGACTGCATCATAGATCCAAAGGCGGCGGGAGGAGGTGAAGAGAAAGCGGAGAGTGAAAGATTAGAGAGTGGGTAGGAGTGCCTATGGCTAGGGATGGGGATGGGAGAATGATGAGAAGATCAATGGAGAAGATTTGTGTTCATGGATGAGATAAACAATACCACTTAACTCTTAACCCAGAAATCTCACTATCTCTGATTCTTTGTAATACTACAATCTATAAATTTATTAAATAATTTAAAGCCCAAACTTGAAAATACATCCATGAAAAGAACCACATAAAAATATCAATTAATGATTTTAGGTTTTGGAATGTTGTACATGTTCACAACACCCTGCATAATCTCAGTAATAAAAGTTGCAGAAGAGGACGATATTGAGATGGTGGGAGATCAAAAAGAGGTGCAAATCTGAGAGGTAGGAAGCCAATACCAAAAGACTCAAAAAGGTCTTTACCTAATATAACAAAACAATTGTATTTTAATTAAATTCAATGCGAATCTAGGTGTCAATTTTTTACTAGTAAGTCACACCATGTCAGCATCTGACATGGTTCTACGGTAGGATACAAAAATTTCTCCATTACATATCCTCCCTCTACCATCTATGGGTAGATAAAGAGTTTGTGTTAAGAACCACAATGATACATAGATTAGGTCTAATCATTTGACGGTACCAATGCTCATTTATTTAAACGAGCCTATGAACTATGTAACAAAGACATAGTGATAGGCAAAATAAAATAAAACTAAATAAATGATTTAAAGAGCTTAAGATCATACCCAAACCAGGCCCAATCAAAAACTCAAAATCCTATGCAGAGAGGCTCAGCACCAAGCCCATTTCCATAGCACAGTTTCGCAGCGTTCGGCGACATGCTCCTCTACCGAGCCAGGTAAATGGCCATCACCATATCTTCTTGCTGCAACCACAGAGAAACTAGTTGCACCAATTGAATGCCCCAGCCAAAATCCTTGAGTCGTGAATTTGGTCGGAACTAGGTTGACGACGACAAGCTTGGGTAGAGAATTGCGGCCCTTCATCACTGGAATCCCAATTAATGGCTGGGCAGCAAGCAGATGGCGCTGCATCAAAGCCATCCAAGAATGGTTAGGTGTTGCATCCATAAGAGAGAGACAATCAAGATCGGTTTTGAATCCATTGCACATCTTGAATCCATGGGAATGGATGCCATCAGCGGCCAAGGTTGGGGTGATCGACTAGAGCCGACATGGAAAATCTAGTTGTGGTGGACTAGAATAAAGAGAGAGCAGCGACACTCTCATTCTAGGGTTTAATAAGTATTAGTGATTATGGAACTATGAGTAAATTATAGAACTAAATTCAATTTAGTCCCTCGAACTTTATGGCTAAAATCACTTTGGTCCCTGACTTTTTTTTTTTTAATCACGATGGTCTCTGCACTTCTAAATTGCATCACCATAGTCCAAAATTTGACTTTAACTCGTAAGATAATGTCATACGCTAAGGTGGAACCGACATAGGGCCCCACTTTTCAGCATTTGACCCTCCAATAAAGGTAAAATGGACATTTACCACCATCCCCAATTCCAAACCCTTTTTTTTTTTTTTAAGTCTTCAATTCCAAACCTTATTCTATCACCACCACCACTTTGACCCTCCTCTCTTTTCTCTCTACCCCTCCGAAAAGAAACAGAGACTAAGTCCAGAAGATAGAAAGAAATGGTGGACTGATTCCGGTCTTGTCTTCAAGTAGGTGGGCACAGCATCAACGACGCCCAAAAGATGCACAGGGAAGCGGGAGAATGATCGGAAGAGAAGAGATTGTGAAGCAACTTTTGCTGGGTTTCTGTATAAGAGAGAGTTCGAGGAGAGAGAAAGTAAATCTAGAATTCTCTCTCCTCCATCGCTGATCTCTAAGCAGCACCGCGCTCACCTCCACCACTATTATGCTTCCCAGTCTCTGACGAGTCAAAGCCAGCCTCCACGTCGTCTGGCGATGCCTAGAAGCTTGCTCACGCGTCGACGCCATCATGAACCATAATTAATTTCACATTGAGCTTGAGGAGTCGCGGAGGCTCATGCCGCGCCAAACGGAGGTGGAGATGTTGGCGGCTCCCTAGTTGAAACCGATGGTCTGCTCCTTGTCGTGCAAACTGGGGTGACAAGGAGCTCGTGAGTGCGAAACTCGATGGTGAGCTAGTCCATGGTGAACTGGGCTGGCCGCTTAACGATGCTGGTGACCTCGATGGTCTAGTTGTGCACTTGTGCCACGTTACCTTGGGGATGACGCCGTGGTTGCGGACGCAGTGGAGTGGGACTGGAGTGATGAAGCCGCGGTTCATGAGCCGGCTGAGTGGCGACTCCGATTGAAGGGTGTTTAGTTCTTCAATTTATGGGTTAGTAAGATTTGATAAAATTGAATGAATTGTTGTTGTACAAGGAGTAGAGGAAAGAGAAGGTGGTGTTAACATGGTATGGCAATTGGAATGTACCCACAATTGTTTATCCGTTTCTGACTTTTGGGTTTTGGGGATTTAAGAAGATGAAGAAGAAGAAGGAAGAAGGATTAGGTGAGGGACTAGAAAGAAACGAGGGTTGTGGGATTTCAGAGAGGAGAGGAGGGCAGTTTGGACATTTTATCTAAATTGAGGGTCAAATGTTGAAAAGTGGGGCTCCATGTCGATTCCACCTCAGCGTATGGCGTCATTTTTCAAGTCAAAGTCAAATTTTGGACTAGGGTGATGCAATTTGGAAGTGCATGGACTATCATGATTAAAAAAAAAAAAGTCAGGGATCAAAGTGATTTTAGCCCTAAAGTTCGAGGGACTAAACTGAATTTAGTCCTAAATTATATGTTTCTTTAATAAATAGGAGCCACTACCTTGTATGGTTGTCAAAGTTAGAGTATCTCCAACAGCTTCCCTATATATTTTTGTTCCTCTATTTTTGAGGAAATATGTATTTTTACTCAACAAATTCCCTATACTATCTAAATTTTAGAGAGAAAGCGAAGCGAGAGAGAGAAAAAAAAACTTATATTAGCATAGGGAATCATCTTTTAGCCAGTTTTTACTCTTTTCTCTCTTCTGTCTTTAAATTATATTTATTTTCATTATTTTTTAAATTAAAAATGTCAACATATATTAAAATTCAGCAAGCACTACGAAAACGACACACCTCTAGGGATCGTCAGAAAAGTCATTTTACAGAGTACACTAAAAAAACCTATTCTAAAACCGAATAAGCACCCAACATACCCCATGTACACCCATCTTTTAGAGATACACACTTTTATTAAAAAAAAATAACCTAGTACTCCAAAGTAGATTAAATGGTTCATCAGAGATACTAATTCATTTGCGACATTTAAAATTTAAACAATACTTTGGGCCTTATAGACCGAAGCCAACCAAACCCACAACAAAAGGGTAGCCCAACCCATGTGAAGCCCTAGCCTCTTAAACCCAAAGCAAGGAGCCCAAAAAGAAGGTTGACAGTTACGGCCAATCTCAGCCTAGTTAGCAGCCCAAACCGACCAGCCCCCATCTTCGTCGTCCATCGCAAGTCTCCAGCTTCCGCAACAGAGCTCACCACCACGAGCAGCGTCACCGGCGTGTCCCATATCACGTCACCACATCGTCACACTTTCCCCAATATATTTCCTTCTTTCAAGAAAATGTTTCATTTTCTTTTGCATCGCTAATACAAGAAATGATTGGGTTTTCTTTCTCGTCTAATTTCGCTAACCAACCGAAAAATGGGAAGGAATGAAATGATGCAGTGACCACGTCATTGTAGGAGTTGGTAAGTGGTAGGAGTTATTGGTCAGAAACCGTCTTAGAAAAAAGGTGAAGCTTTGCTTTCGGAGCGTCATGGTTTGTGATCGTGGGTTGGTGATGGGCAACTTGGTCAATTTAGTTACTCATGGTCACATGCCAACCCCACAAACAGCTTGTGTACGTCGTGTCGTTGTGTGAGTGTGAGGGAGTGATGCACTTAAAAATCTAATAATGACCCATAATCCCTAGATCTAAATATTAACTATCTATTAATTATCTCCGAGTATTTTTCTTTTTCTTTCTTCTGATTTTTTATTCAAACAAGTGGAGGATGGCGATTTCGTAATATTAAATTAGGCCGCAACTTCGCCAACCCCTAGTTGGAGTTTTTGGCCAGTCAGGGGATATCAAGAATATTACAGCTTGTGCACTAAACCTCCATGAAAGCAGGAATAATTATTAAACATGTTTGTATTATTAACCAGGCCACTGCGCATGAGTTGGCTTACCCATACCGCATCTAGAATCTTATTTAGTCCGGAATTTAGACGAAAATGGGATTGTGAGATGAATGTGGGTAAATTTTCAATAGATAAGATGATGTTTTGAATGGCAAAAAAAAATTAATTCTATGATCACTCATAAGATATCAATTTCAGAGGAAACTTGTCTAGAATTACTCACAAGTTAGATGCTCGAAATTAGTTTTTGCATAATATTGTGGTCTCCATTTTGATCGCGTTGTTTGCTTTAGTCTGTCTCCTAAATCCGTGTTTAACATGGTTTAGGCCTCGTTTGGTTCACAGAAGGAAAATCGATTCCCTTGTCTTTCCCGTGGAGGAGGGAAATTAAAGTTCCTGTCAGATTTCATTTCCTGTGTTTGGTAAAGCAGGGAAAGCATCCAGGAAAGATCATTTGATTTCCCTTCCGATGTTTGGTTGGTGCAGGAAAGGAAAGTAAAAATATATCAATGTTTCAATAATATCATTCTATTTTAAAATAAAAATAACTTGGAATGAATTTTCAACACTACCAAGAGTACTCAAGCAATTAATGCTAAGGTATTATTATCTGTGTTCTAAAACTCGGCCGCCTAGGCGCTGGGAGGCGGCTCTCCGACTCGCCTAATGGGTAATCGGTGCCTCTGGGCGTTCCAGATTTGGGCGGGGACCTAGGCAGCCTTGGCGGGCGCCTAGGTGGCTGGGCGGAGCAGGCTAGCCGGTTGGACTAGGCGGAATTCACAGTGAAGCTTATACCAAACGGAGGAATTCACGGCAAGCATGGTGGACTAGTCAGCGTACGTGTTGAGCATGATAGTTCCGATGTCAGAGGCGCGTGAATAGCGTTGGTGGAGGAAGGCAGGATTCCATTGTTGGTGGAGATCGTGGAAGTTGGATCGCAGAGGCAGAAGGAGATATGTTGGAGATCGTGAAGTTGGATCTCAAAGGCAGAAGGAGATATGTTCGAGATCGTAGTGCTGATATTGCTGCAACTGTGCAATGATTTTTTGTTTTTGATTTTTTTGAAAATATTCCTGGGTTTATTTGCGAGAACGAGGAAGAGATGGAATCAGTGATGAACTGATGATTGACGTGGCCTTTCTCGGTGTGTGGCTGCTAAGGCAAGAAGAATAGATAAGGTGTGCACATGACATGTGAAGAAAACAATTTGAATTGATCATGTGCTGCCGTGTTTAATTAAAGGTGTGGGCTTGAGGTGCCCTTGTTTAATCAATTCTTTTACTCTTTAACGATTATTATTCTCTTTTAAGAGTATATATTCTTAATTATATAATTATAAACTATAAAAATAAAATTAAAATTAAAAAATACAAAACCGCCTAGGCGCCGCCTAGTCCCCCGCCTAGGCGCTAGTCCCATGGTCACCGCCCGACTAGCGCCTAGCGATTTTTAGAACCTTGATTATTGTCCAAAATCATTGCAATTAATGCTGGGAAATGGGATGAGTTACTCAATCCCATGAAGTTTGAGTGGAATGAGTTTACCCTCAACTTTCCCCTATGTCAGGAAAGCATTTTCGGACTTTGTGGTTACCAAACAAAGGAAATGAATAATTTTCCTTTCCTAAGTCCTCAAATCCGCCAAACAAACGAGGCCTAAGAAGAGAAGAGAAACCAGACATGTGAAAAATTCTCTTAAATGGTTCGGTAGCTACTAGATATTTAGCTTGTAATATAACTAACTAGTTATGTATTTGAGTGCATTAATTGTAGCTGGGAAACCTATTCATTATTTCCCACTTGTTAGGCTTTCAACGTCGAAGTTATGGCAAGTACCTAAAGAAAATTGACCCTTTTTGTTTCTCAAATCATTTTGCATAAAATATCTGACAGAAATAATACAACACATTGCGTACAAATGGTAACGGGACATAATTGTCTTAGTAATTACTAATTAGGGTTGGGAGAAGGAACTAACCTACTCTTCCGTTCTACAAGTTAATATCCAAATTGCCCGTGCATGTTTTCGAATACTGATCTCTACTTTACTAACAGTTATTAGCCAGTCGGACGCATGGCGTGACACGATGATTTGATTAAAAATTTTCTCTGAACACTAAGATTTTAAAATACAATTAATTTTCTTCAAATATATTTATCTTTTTAATGAAACCTAGCTTATTTTCTGTAAATTTAACCTCGTTTTCAAAAAAGGCTCAAATGTGAAATTCAGTTTAAAATTTGTATATTTCATATGTAGAAAGTCTAACCTACCTTACCTTATCACCTAAGTTTGAAAGAGAGAAGGAGAACCAAAATCATATCTCAACACCCAACAACCACACTCATCTATATTAAACTGATTTGACTTGATTTTAACCGGATGATTCTTCTTATTCTTCATATCGTTGTCTTTATTTTTTATTTTTTCTCTTCATGTTGTTGAACGTCATAGAATCTCAGCATCCCTAAATTAACATGGATGACAACATTGGACCTTGAACCACTCACCACTGATTAGAAAAATTAAAGAAAAGAAGAAAGAAAAAAAACAAGTAATTTTGAATTTATATTTTATCATGTTTAATGCCAAATAAATGAAATATACAAAAGACCCCTAAAACATATATCTTAAACAATTAATCATTGTATACCAGCAAAATGCTTTATACAAAATGTCAATAAATCATAAATATTTTATTTTTTTGAGCAAATGACAATAATTTATTTCATTAGAAGGCAAGATTACAAATAATAACCACCTACAAAAGGGCACGTGGATATAGTCGATGAGCTGTGGAATATTGGTTATCTAGAGTAATTGACATCATAGGAGTCATAATTTCAAATTTCACTGATATCACAAAGAATTCGACTTGGTCAAAGTGTCACGAAACAATTCAAAATTAATAAGTTGCATAACTTGTTGATTCATCCCATGATTGTGGTTTATGACATCTCTCATGCGTCTATATAATTGCAATATTAGGTAGCCTGGGGTTTTTAATTTATCTTCACTATTGTGAAACCAAAAACCCATGCTCTAACAATTCAACCCTACTTGCTCTGAATTGTTCCGAACACTCCTTTGGTTCAATCGGCCTTTATAGTCCAATCATTATTAGGTACGCATCGTTCAGCTACATTCTCTCTATGTAGATTGGGGAAACCTATACTTTTTTATACTTCATAACTTCATATTATAGTTATGTTCAATTATAAAAGAGGTGAAAATACTTAGATAATAACCTTTTTTTTTTTTGTTAGTGTGCCTCTAAGAATGAATCAATGGATTCAAGTCACTTTCATAAAACAAAAAAAAAATCCATGCAAGAGTACCGCTCCACCACCGCTCCTTGTTTCACAATCTTCATGCATTATTCAATTTATTCCAAATAACAAAGGGAGAGAGAGATCCTTTCATGGTGTTAAATAATAAAACGTGATGACCCCCTCCCTAAACCCCACCATGCACAAATGCACATGCTCATATTCTTCTCACTTTCACTCCTACTAAGCCGGCCTGGTGATCGTGCCTCCCGACAACCTCACGTTCACGAACTCACCGCTCCTCCTTCTCCTCCGCCTTTCTTTATCATTCTAATTTCGTCGAAGCGGGGCCCCATTTTCACTGCTGTGGTTGTGAGGGTTTTAGTGTATCATCAAATCTTAATCTGCGCTCCCATGGGATGCCAGTTATATGCTTCCGGATCGGATCTGAACATTGATTTTTATTTAGTTAGGAAAGAAAGGGAGAAAGCGTCGGTGGTTGAGAGCTGAGAGGAAGAGAGCCTAAGATATATGAGGTACTGGAACGTACACTGATACGCTCAACAAGTAGAGTAGTCGGTGGACACGACCAGACATTAACGACGTCGTCGGCTACACGCCACAGCCGACAGAATATCATTGGCTTTGCTTTTGCATGCACTTTTTAGTCTCTTTTACACCTTGTGTGCCTTCAACTCCGGTCGTGAAGACCATTTTCAATTCTTTAAGGGGAAAATGGTGTCTGCATATAGTCACATAGATTTGCAGAACAACTGAGAGATGCCTATTGTAAAATTTTGCAAATCAACTGCTCCTTTCAAATTTTAATGCCTATAACAGGTACGGTGGAAATAAAAAAGCGAGCCACGTAATACCTCAGTTATCACTATCTCTTAGAGCAAGTTCACCCGTAGTTAAAAAATGTCAAGGTCGAGAAGTCAAGAATTCGACCAGTCAAGATACTGTTCACTGGACATAGGTTTACACCCATTTTTTTCTTGACCGGTCAAAACTGTTCATCTTTCACTGTTCATCCACTTTTACGTTATTTAGGGGGTCGTGAAAATTGACTTTTTATACGTTAGGAATTTGGGAAAACTTCCTTCATAAAAGTTGTAGGGTTCGTCGATACGATCTCGTGCATATATGGAACTCAATATTCGGAGTTCGTATGAATTTATTATGAATTTTTGAAATCTAAAATTTTTTCTATAAATAGCCAAAAAAAAAATTTCTATTTTGTTTCAAAGGACGAAATTTTTTCTTTTTTTCATTTCCGCCCCCCCTCCGGTTCTCTCTCTTGCAGCTGCACCAGACCTGGCGGGTTTCGTCCGACCCGACCCCGATTTTTCTTCGTCCTCCGGCCAAGGACCCGGCTCCCCCCGAGGTTGCCTCACCTCGTCCGGCCGCTCCGTGGCGTCAGCCCGCCCAGACACTGCCCCCAGGCCGAGATCGAAGCAACCCCAGGCGGGTCTGCTTGCTGTTGCTGCTTCAGTTTCTCCTTGCTGCTGCCCCTGAGGTCGCCTCACCTCTTCTCTCTCCGTAGACGTCACCCACGATTGGGTGTGGGCCGAGCTGGCACAGGCCTTGGCTGGGCAAGGAAAATGTCATCCTCTTGCCTTTTTTCTTGACTGAAGTCAAGAAAGTTCATCCTTTGCCCGGTCAAGCTTCTGTTGGTGGAATAGAGTTTTTTTTCTTGCCCGGTCACCACCTCAGCAAATCCATGCTTTGCCCGGTTAAAGAGGAACCGGTGGACTTGCTCTTAGTAGTGAGGCATTAGAATGGAACATCGAAGCATTAGCCTCTGACTGTTACACAAGGTACGTGGAAAACAAAAAAAATGATTCACCTAGTGTAATTCTTACTCTGCAATTTATGTATACCATTATTTAGGAAAATCTCAGAAGTCCCTCTCTCCAAAAAGTTTTTTCTCAAGGCTTTTGTATCTTTTGCACCTCTGGTCCTCTCTTTTTGTGTGGATTATATTGATGAGATGACAAACTTCAGTAGCAAGAATAGGCCAATGGGGAATGAAGGTTCAGAGCGGTGAAAAAAGAAATAACAATGTTAGATTACTTAAATAATAATGTTTTATATTTAAAAAAAAATTATTATTAATCCTCACACAATGAGTTATTATATGTAATTTCACGCCTTTAAAAAAAAAAAAGCTGACATCCTTTAGCCTAACAAAATTTATACGCAAACATAGCACCTTGAATGAACTTCCATATTCAATGATTGACGCTAGCAATTTATCATGGTAGCCGAGCAAAAATACATACCGTAATGCTCATATGATTAAGAATAATAAGATAACAAAACCCTAAGGCAGCCGTTGATCCTGTTGTGCGCTGTCATTAAAGTCGTGACCCTTTTCCGACATCAGATTTTCAAAATGCTTCAAGGCAACATCCTTGTGTGGAACTGCAGTCAAATAGTTAATAGTGAGACTCAACGAGCACTTATTGATATCATGATCCAAGAAACCTAGCCTCATCTTTCTGTCAGAAACCCTAGCACAAAGAGGTGTGGTCTTTTTGGGAAGTAGAAGTTGGTGACTCTCCATCGTTCTCTTGGAGAAGCATTCTAAATAGAAGACCTATGTTAAAGGCAGGAGTGCAAAGGCGTATTGAAATTTTTAACGATCACAATCGTTTATAATGACATCCCTTAAAAGTTAAAACTTTAGGAGCAATAACAAACCAAGTTTCCTTATCACCAGTAGCCAAAGCTTGGTGATGAACTAAAGTTAATAGAGAAAACGAAGGGCTACTAGTATGTCGTGAAGAAAAGTAGTCTGGTTTTTTAGTAGATTTCTCTATGATTTCCTTTTTCTTCCGGAAACACCTTTTTTTGTCTTTTGGTGTTCAAAACTTAGAAATTTAGCTTCACTATTCAATTGGCCAAAATATCAAAAGTTCACTATTATTCTGATCTGCTACACATGATGTGGTCATTTTCTCTTAGCTAAATAAAAAAAAATGAAAATCCATATTTTCCACATGTGGGGATAGCCTACAGTCAAGTACACAGTACGCATAATCCCCTTACTTTCTCACCAAACCACACCCAGAGACGTGTCCCGTATTTCCCCCACCTTATCCCCGATTGATGAATCATCCTCCGCGCCCCCACCAAGGGGGTCCCGCACCACCATCCCCGCACTCTACGCCAAAAATTCCAGTCCATTTTTACCAGATCCACCCACCAAACCCCCATCGGGCAATTCTGACCGTCCATCTCGACCTCTGAACCTATTTATACACCCTCACTCTCTCTCAGTCCCTTCGCAATTCCCTCACTCTCTCTTCTAACCCTACCCGTCGGAAGATCCAGAGAGTAGAGCGAGTAGAAACCGAAACCCGACCCGATGGCTCTCTGCGTCGAGAAAAACAGCTCCGGCCGCGAGTACAAGGTCAAGGACATGTCCCAGGCCGACTTCGGCAGGCTCGAGATCGAGCTCGCCGAGGTCGAAATGCCCGGTCTCATGGCCTCCCGGGCCGAATTCGGCCCGGCCCAGCCCTTCAAGGGAGCCCGCATCACCGGATCTCTCCACATGACCATCCAGACCGCCGTCCTCATCGAAACCCTAACCGCCCTCGGCGCCGAGGTCCGCTGGTGCTCCTGCAACATTTTCTCCACTCAGGACCACGCCGCCGCCGCCATTGCCCGCGACAGCGCCGCCGTCTTCGCCTGGAAGGGCGAGACCCTCCAGGAGTACTGGTGGTGCACCGAGCGCGCTCTTGACTGGGGCCCCGGCGGAGGCCCAGATCTGATCGTCGACGACGGCGGTGACGCCACTCTTCTGATCCACGAGGGTGTCAAGGCCGAGGAGCTCTTTGAGAAGACCGGGCAGCTACCCGACCCGTCTTCCACCGATAACCAGGAGTTCCAGCTGGTTCTCACCATCATCAGAGATGGCTTGAAGACCGACCCCAAGAGGTACCACAAGATGAAGGACAGGTTGGTCGGTGTTTCCGAGGAGACCACCACCGGAGTCAAGAGGCTCTACCAGATGCAGGCCAGTGGCACATTGTTGTTCCCTGCTATCAATGTCAACGACTCTGTTACCAAGAGCAAGGTATGCCTCTTAGATCTGGCCTTGCTTTCATTTTCTGTTTTGAGATCTGAAATGTTTTCGAATTACTTTGTGATTTGGTTATTTAGATCTGATGAGTTGTTCGTTTTATGTTGATTAGATCCACTGTTTCATTTATATTCACTGAAAGTAGGAAGTAGGAATGCCCTGCTTTGATATTAGTTCTTTTTTCATTGCATTTGGTTTAATATTTAGTATGTTGTTAATCCAATTTCAATTGTTTTATACTTGTTTACGCTTAACTGTTTGATAACTATTATTAGGAGGTTCTCTGTTTTTATTGTCGATCCAGCCTCACGTAAATGTTTGCTTGGAAACCAATAATTGAAGATAGTTTTTTTTTTATCTGTGCACAATTTGGCAACTTGTATTATCCCGTGTTTCTTTAATAGTAGTGGCTTGCATATCCGGTTTCATTTCACGCTGATTCCAAAATTTACCGATTGAAGTCATGTTTTTTTCTTTGCTTATATTGTGCCCAAGAATTTGACGACTTGTATTATATTGTATTTCTTTATTAGTAGGGATTTTGTCTATCCAGTTTTATTTCACTGCCTGATTGTGAAGTTCAGCAATTGAATTAATATTTTGTTTTGTTTGTGTATAACAGTTTGACAACTTGTATGGTTGCCGTCACTCTCTTCCTGATGGTTTGATGAGAGCCACTGATGTTATGATTGCCGGAAAGGTTTCTGTTGTCTGTGGATATGGTGATGTTGGAAAGGGTTGTGCTGCTGCCCTCAAGCAAGCTGGATCCCGTGTGATCGTGACTGAGATTGACCCAATCTGTGCTCTTCAGGCTACTATGGAGGGTCTCCAGGTTCTTCCCCTTGAGGACGTTGTCTCTGAGGCTGACATCTTTGTCACCACCACCGGAAACAAGGACATCATCATGGTTGACCATATGAGGAAGATGAAGAACAATGCCATTGTTTGCAACATTGGGCATTTTGACAATGAGATCGACATGATTGGACTTGAGACATACCCAGGAGTGAAGCGCATCACCATCAAGCCTCAAACAGACAGGTGGGTCTTCCCTGAGACCAAGTCTGGTATCATTGTGTTGGCTGAGGGCCGTCTCATGAACTTGGGTTGTGCCACTGGACACCCCAGCTTTGTGATGTCCTGCTCTTTCACCAACCAGGTGATTGCTCAGCTTGAGTTGTGGAATGAGAGGAAGACCGGCAAGTATGAGAAGAAGGTCTATGTCTTGCCCAAGCACCTTGATGAGAAGGTTGCTGCTCTTCATCTTGGAAAGCTTGGAGCCAAGCTCACCAAGCTCTCCAAGGACCAAGCCGACTACATCAGCGTTCCAATTGAGGGTCCATACAAGCCTGCTCACTACAGGTACTGAAAGGCTTCCAGGGAGATGAGAACTAAGAAGAACTTTATATTTGGACGGGCTGAATATTTTTTTTTTATTTTTTTGTTTCATTTACATTTCGAATGAGTTGTGCTAGAACTCTAGGTGCTTAATTTTGTTAGTAGTTTTTGTGGTGGGCAAGGTATGGTTGGGAAAGCTATGGATGATTAGGTCTCGCTTGAAGACCTGGGATGGGGTTTGAATAAGGATTGAAAGGTGGGATGTGTGGGATATATCTGCTGCGGTATTTGTTTGGCTGCATCTGTTTATCCATTTACTAGCACGAAAAAGAGTTCTAGAAAAAAAAATGAATTAAAGTGCTTCATTTAGAATTTTGGTTCAATTAATAGTAGTTTTATTCTGTTTCGTTAACATTCCACATTTCCAATATATGACTGTCGTGCCCAAATGCTTGGATTACTGAACTTCAAAACTAGTTTAATTTAGGCACGCTGGATGAAAGAGGGGTAAGCTCAAATGGTTTATGACATCCTTGAGAAGAGCGAAGAATTGATTAAGCTATCCAGGGAGAAATACCCGCACCCTAAACCTTCGTGATCGTTTCAGTGTTGTTAAGACTAATGGAGAGAATGTTACAAACAATACCTGAACTAAGGTTCATTTTTAACTTCAGTATCCGACTATGCAAAACTATCACTTTGGTACCCCAAGTTTGAAGTCCGATTCAAGAATGGTACACTCTGTCCATCACAGCGTTAACTAGCTAGCGACGTGGCAAACCAAACCATGAGGGCCATCACAGCGTTAACTAGCTAACCATGTGGCATATTTTGAGGGTCCTCATGGTTTGCCACGTAGCAAAGACTTAACTCTGTGATGGACGGTGTGTACCATTCTTGGGTCGAGCTTCAAACTTGGAGTACCAAAGTGATAGTTTTGCATAGTCGGGTACTGAAGTTAGGAGTCGGCCTTAGTTCGGGTACTGTTTGAAATATTTTCTCAGACTAATATTAGTGGGGAGTTGGGTTCTTAGGCGACTGTAGAAGTGGATCCGTTTGTATAAGTTGGCCAATGCGGGGCTTAATATGGTTGTGGGTGGTTGGTCCCTTTGGTTGGTGAAAAAGTGACGTTTCTATCTTTGGTCTTTGGTTGCTTTCCACCTCAACAAAATATGATATTTTCTAGTTATGTGAATCAAGGACCAAAATATCGAGTTTCGAGGAAATTTCGATGGTCTCAGAAACGGAAATTTTGAGGATATATCGATTTCGGTAAATAATCAAGAAAAATGATGGAAATTTTAAGTAAAACGTTTAGATATGTTTATTTAATCAAGGGAAAAATTCTGTTTAGTTCTTGTACTATGACTCTATCATCGTTTCAGTCCCTGACATTCTAATTTAATCTGAAAAGTCCCTGAGGTTACAATTTTCGTCTAATAGGTCCTCACCGTTAAGATTCCGTCAAATTGGGCTTTTAAGTTGCTGATGTGGCAATCCAAGTCACGCATCTAATTGTGTGCCACGTCAGCCAGTTAATGGAGCCTTTAGACGGTGAGGACCTATTAGACAGAAATTGTAACTTCAGGGACTTTTCAGATTAAATTAGAATGTCAGGGATTGAAACGATGATAGAGTCATAGTACAAGGACTAAACAGAATTTTCCCCTTTAATCAATTGTCTACTATATATGAAAAGAAAGTCTTAATAAACATTGTTATATAGTAATTTGTAATAATTTAAGATGAAACGGTAAATGCTGAATCACCTACAACTCTGAAAATTTTAAAAATAAACATCTATTTTTTTTTTTTGATGGTCGGAAACCCAATGGGAGGCTAGGCCATTACATATTATATACATTCTTTGTACATATCATACATTACACCTTGAATTGCATGAGTAACTTAGAATCACGCAGAAGACTTATGAGGTACAAAATTCAAAATGTAATTGATTGTTCTATGTTAGTTTTTGATTGAACATTTACCTAACCTTTCAGATTTGTAGGCAAAATGAATATATATTAGAATGTTGCAATGATAACACAAGTGTAGGTGTAGCAGAGTTGGCTAAGGCTCTTGCTCAAAGAGCAATGAAGTGACCAAGGTTTGAGCCTTGGTAACTTTGTTGATTTTTTTATTGGAATTTTTGGCCAACTATATATCAGCCATGTGATGTTGATGTTGCATGTGACTGATGTGAGAAAGGGTGGTAGAGTGGTGGTGACTTTGCGTGTGATTGATGTGAGAAAGGGTGGGAAGAGTTGGAAGGTTCCGGAAATTACCCAAAATTTCAAAAAATATCGTCAATTTCTCGAAAATTCCGGAAATTTCGGGAAATTTCTAAAATATCCGTTGAAATATACTTGGATGGTCACGGAAATTACCCAAAATTTTGCAAAATATCATCAATTTCTCGATATTTCCGGAAATTTCCAAAATATCCGTCGAAATATACTTAGATGGTCACGAAAATATCGACACAAAAAAAAAACGAAAATTTCAACGAAATATCGCCGAAACTTTCGATTTTTTAGTCCTTGGTTGTGAATGATGATGAGATGTGGGCGTCGGCAATCTACTAGAAAAGCAAAATGATTCAATCGGCAGAAACGTTCAAATCACTGTAATCTTCTACTTTATAAAAAAACTTTGGAACTTTTAAATACAAAAACCTATATAAAATCATTGTAAACCTAATTTCTCTTTTAATTTAATGAGGGTAAGAAGAGAAATAAAAAAGTCAAATTTCTATGTGTTTTTCTTCCTGTCAATTGGCAAGCTGAGAGTGAGTGTAGCTCATCCACACTCAAGGTGAGTGTGTGCCTAGCACTTTCCTGCAATTTGAATAGGATTCTGATTTGTGAGCAGTCCCATTGGACCAAAGGTGAAATTCTAAAGGGTTCTTAATTTTCAAACTTGGGCACATTTAATTTTACTTAATGTTTTTTTTTTTTTTCTTTCCAGGTGGCAGAGCTAGGTTTTGTCCTTGATGGGCTGATAGCTAGGCCTGGAGCCTTGACATCTTTTGGTCCTGATTTTCTTGGATCAAGTAGGACAATTGGGTTTTTACACCCATTTTTTAGTTAATTTCTGTTTGAACTTGGTCTATTACTATGCGTTGTCTAGTTTATAGCGGAATATGCTTACTTTAAAGGGTCCTTGACTCAAAGCCCAAAAATGAGCAAAAATTATCTCACTTACCCCAGCAACAAATTTTTATTCCCCTGTACCCGATTTAAACTTAATTGACATTTTTACCCTTCGCCTAATTAAAAAATTACATCGTGCCGTTTAAGATCTAAACGTGTTCTCTCTCTCTCTCTCTCTGTGCCAGCGTAGTCTAGTACGCTGCGGAACTGTCACCAATCAGTTTCTTCTTATCTTTAGAATCCAAATCCTCCGACGAAGTCTCCCTTGCCGCACACCCCTCGAAAACATCCCAATGCTCCAAACCCTTCATCTTCTGTTTGGGAAAGCAACTATATGTCTCAAAAACCCGGTCCAACTCCATCAAGTTGTCCTGTCCCTTCGTCGGATCGTTTTATTCCCCTTTTTCTTTCTTTTTTAGTTAATTTCCTTTTCTTTCTTTCTTTTCTTTCATCAAATTTCTCAAACATTTCATTGCATTAAACTAGAGCCACAAAAGCCCCAAATCTTTCAAAACCCAGATGCTCCTGAGAGCTCCAAGGCAGTGATCAAAAACCCTAAAACAGCTTCACAAGATCTTCTTCTCTATTCCATAGCTCAAACCCAACTCATTATAAAGGAATTACACCCATATGAGAACGAAGCAGGAACACTACTAGTCTACTGCTATCTAGCCTCACGGTAATAGTGACCTCGCTCTCGTCCCTCTCCTCAATTCTGAACCAACCTTGCCTCACAGTACAACCTGACCCGACCATGGAAGCCGGAGTGGAATAAGTTTCCGGTGACGGAGAAGGAGAAGGCAAGGCAAGGAGTGAGGATGATTGGGCTGATGGAGGTGGATGTGGTGGATCTAGATTCGGGTTTGAGCGTGAAGCGAAACAGGTCGGATATTGAAGAAATCGTTATGCGAGGCGGGTCCGTCATGTTAGGGCTGGGTCGGGTGGTTTTACACCGGCGATGTCAGGGTTATGCACCTGGACGGGTATCTAGAGATGGGCATAAGGATTGTGGTGGTGATCGGTGGTGGTGATGGTGCTGGGATTAGAATTAGAATTAGGGTTTTGGTGATATTAGAAGTTGGTTGAGTTTGGTGGGTGTGGATTTGGAAGGTGGAGGAGATGCGGTGGTCGCGGGGGTCGAGCTTACTGGGTTTGGGTATGTAGAGAGAGAGAGAGAGAGAGGGAGAGAGAGATCTGTTTTTTTTAAATTTTTTTTTAAAATTTTTACCAAAAAAATGAACCAGAGTGGGAGAGTACTAAATTATCATTTGACAAATAAATAATGACATAAGAGTTAATGGTGTCATTGACGTCGTGTCTATATAGTGGGTCGGAATTCGGATTTCGTGTACTAAAGTTCATAATTTGTAAGTTCATGTACACAAATGCATAGTGGGTCTTAGTTGGTGTACTTTTTTTTCCAAAAAAAGAAGAAGGTTTTATTGGGGGCCAATAGACGTTTTATATTGATGTAATCTCTCGTTTTTTTTTCTTTAATTAAAGTTTTATTTGTATAATTTTAAGAAGATTAGTTCCCATTTCGATAATCAAAACGTCTATTGGGGGGCAATGCATGGCTGATAGTCGTCTATTGGGGGGCAATACATGGCTGATAGTGGTCTATTGGGGGCAAAAAAAGCCTTTTCAGTGAGATTTTCAGCAAATTTCTGTGGGGGGTAGCCGGTGACCGGATTTCGGTGGTCGTTGACCGGGCTCCGGTGAAGTCTCCCATGGTTTCTCTATCTCCATCTCTAAATAACAAAGAGGTGAGGGTAAAATGGTATTAAATTTTTTTTTTTAAAAAACCTTAATGGAGTATTAAGGAAGACCTCCTTATTTGGGTAAGAGAGAATTAAAAAAACATAATGGGGTAAGTGAGAAAAAAATATCTAAAAATGAGGTAAATGGACAAAACCCTACTTTAAATAAAGTGAGCAAGACATGTCTAATTAATAGACCTATCCCATATACCACCATGGTATCACCACAACTTATCATTTGTCTATAGACAGCAACGGAACGGTTTGTAATGACCATTCTGGCATGACATTTTTATCGATAAAAATCTATGTGATGATTTATTCAAAAAAAAAAAAAAAAAAAAACAAAAAGAGAGATTCATCAATAAGATAAAATCCAACTAATTAATAGACTATTCTATTTAGAATCCTTTGAGGCTAGTTCGCTTGTTTCTCAAACTGTTAATATAGACTTGGCTCAACTTTTATATAAAACCCACAGGTCAAAGTTAAGTTCACTAAATGATTTATCTCTATAGCTTTCATGTTGTGCGGCTCTACCGTGACCTATAGGGAAACAATACAGATCCAAGAAACAAGTGCATAGGTTCCTGAAGAGTGAAGAGAAGATGGATTGCCTAAAGACAGGAAGATGCAGTGGCTGACAATGGAGGAAACTGAGACTAAAGGGGCTAGCCGACATCTAATTCTTCTACAACTATTTTAATCTCAAATAAGAATGGCAATATACATGAATATGAGGTACATGAAGGTGATAAGGAATCATGCCTCATTGTAAATGTCAAGGAATTCAATTCATCTTCTTCTGATGTTAGACCAGCAGGCTTGGACATATATTCCAAAGGGAGTTACACAATCTCCAATACACTATGAGGCCAGAAAGATGGTCATGTGACCACAAACCCCAAATCCGACTAAATGCCAGATCTGTGGTAGCAGAAATGTAAATAAAGCTTGGGATTGAAAGTTGTATATTAAGGTTGGGATTGAAAGTAGTACTTAAGCTAAAATGTAAATTTACTATATTCTAAATGTCCTATACTGTTCATAAGCACTGTTCATACCAGTAGTGGAATGGCGGTTTTGCCCTCGATTTTTTCTTTAACTTACTGCCCTACCATTCGGGAGTCTGCTTTCAATTTTTCCTTTCTTGAGACTAAAATTCTGTGAGCCGATTTGTATCAATGTTGATTTCTGAGCTCGATTTGTATCAATGTTACATTTATGGAATTACACATAAATTTTTCCTTTACTGCTTTGAACAAAACCTAAGCTTCTCCAGGTTCCAGTGCTTGATGAAAATATCTCACACTCAGGGTGAATTACATCAGATTAATTTGGATTTAGAACAGAAAAACCTAAGTACCCTATACTCACTGATTCCCGGGCCAAAGGCAACCCCAATTCCTAGCTCCTGTTTCATTTGGCTCCCATTAGGAAGTAGCCAAACTTCACGAGTTGCAGGATTGCAAATTTGGATTTCCAAGCCTGTCACTACTGCTCGAGTCTTAAATGAATGAGGAAACCAAGGATAATTAGTGAAACATATCAACCCATTGTAGGAAGCAATCATACATAGAGATGGCATATTTTTTAAACCAGGAAGATTGATTGTTCCGGTGATCACCCCGTCAGCATCCATGAAATACAGTCTTCTTTTAGCATCTATAAAAGGATAAAGTATATAGATGGACTTTTCTCTTCGGGAGCTGCAACAGAAGACTTCTCTCTGGCTAACAAACCAGGAGAGGGTGGATTTGGCTCTGTTTTTAAGGTGAAGTCCCAATTTAAAATTCCAATAATTAAGGAGCTCTTAATTTCAAATCCAAGCATTTTGAAGTACAGACAAAAATTTCTAAATGAAGATTGTGAGTTAAGGAATTGAACTTTATGACCAAACAAAATTGATAACGCAAACACTTAACGTTGGATTATTGATTCAGGTCAGTTATTCAATCAACATATGATTGCTGTGAAAAGATTGTCCATGAGAGTTGAAACTGAGAATCTCTAGAGAATAAGAAGCTTTTGATGATAAATACTCTCACACTTTATATCTAGTACAGAGGCATATTTATACAACTTCATACAACCCTAATTCTAGACTAACAAGGAAAGTAATCAATCCCAATTACAATCCTGATTCTATACAATTGGTATAATTCTATTGATCCTAATAGTATTCCTAAAATAGCTATGACTCACAACAATGAGTACATGACAAGGCACTGAAGAATTCAAAACTGAAGTTATGCTCATCACAAAGTATCTGGTGAAACTATTAGGATGCTGTATAGAGAAAGCAGAAAAGATGTTAATCTATACGAGTATTTGCCAAACAACAGCTTGGACTCTTTTCTTTTCGGTACATTTGGACAGATTTTTTTGCTTTTTGTATTTTTATTTTTTGTTGCCAGTTGTTTTATGTCAGTTATGAAAGTCAAAATCTTGATACAGATAAAACTAGAAGATCCATCTTTGATTGGAGAAAGCGGTTTGACATAGTCATTGGAGTTGCTCGTGGGATATTGTATCTCCATCAAGATTCAAGGGTGAGAATTATCCGTAGGGATCTAAAAACCAGCAACGTTCTTCTAGGTGCTGAAATGAAGCCAAAAGTTTCAGATTTTGGCACCAGAATATTCAATGGGGATCAACTACAACATGAGACGAACAGAGTTGTTGGAACCTAGTAAGAATCACTTTTGCACACATTTGGAATCAAATGCCATATAATCACTTCTCATATTTTTATTTTATTTCTTGTCCTTTCGGTATTTGCAGTGGTTAACTTATATGTCACCGGAGTATGCAGTGTATGAGAAATTTTCAACAAAGTCAGATGTATTTAGTTTTGGGGTCATATTGTTGGAGATTGTAAGTAGCAAGAAAAACAATGATTCTTATCAGGAGGATCATTCTCGCAATTTGATAGGTCATGTAAGTAAAAGAAATTTATGCTAACAGTAAAATTTTGTAATTTTTTTCTTATTTAGATGATGCTTTGAGCTGCACAGGTTTGGGATCTATGGACAGAACAGAGAGCCTTAGACATTGTGGATTCATCACTAAAGTCATATCATATTGATGAAGACCTGAGATGCATTCAAATTGCGCTCTTATGCCTGCAAAAAGATGCAGCGGATAGGCCAACTACGCCAGAAGTTGTTCTAATGTTGAGTGCATGGTGAAAGAGCTCTTGCATCGCCTCAACGGTCAGCATTCATCTTCAAATGCAATAATGCTGATCCATTGATAGAAGAAGGATCATGTTCTACTAATTATCTGACAATGACTGAAACCGTAGGTCGATAGAGAGGCAGCTCTAAGTGGCTGCATATAGACTGCTTTTATGGGACTACGGTGAACATACATGCGCAGATCAAGAAAACTTTGGATGATGAATGTTCTTCTTCTCTTTCTTTTTCATTACTTTGCCGCCTAGGCTGGAGGAGACTTTGGTAGAACAACACTGATTTCTTGAGGCAAAATGTTTATTTTTCAGTTTTGCTCTCTGAATTACATTAAGATTTGAAATGCATGTAATGCATTAGGAACTCATAGTCATTCTGATTACATACCAAACTTCTAGACCTGAAAACAACGTGTTAATTATCATGAAATTCCTATATGGATGAAATGTTAATATGAAGATTGTGAGGATCTTTTTGTTCAATAATGTATCGACTGTGCATCCAATATTATTAAAGGAAAGTGATGGTTGGGGTGAAAACCTGTTGGTCTAAGTCAGACTTTGATGTATATTTCTATCTCTTTCTTCAATAGTTCTGCTATTTTATTAATATTAAGGTTTGATTATTCAAGTTAGATAATGCAGATAATTCTTTTCAGGAGGACTACGCATTCTAAACACAATGTTTATTATATGGTCTTCTTTAGTCTTGCCACATCTTTTGCATTGCAATGTCCGCTTATAAATAGGATTCACTAAAGTATTCCTATAAACATTCAGCCAGAAAGAAAAAAATAAGTTACCAGGAAGCTGCTTATAGCATACACGTAGCTCAGTCCATGTTTAAACAAACACATAGTTTTTAGTCCAATCTTTCCTTGCAACTTTGAAATAAAACGAGAGGATTACTGGCTAATTAACCAAATTGATAATAGTTTATAGACCAACATCAAGGGGTTTATTATTTCTATAAAATTGAATCAAATGGCCACTGAATCACTGGCAAGTTAGCCAAAATGTTGCTGAAGAGTTTGCTTTGCCATATAATAAAGCTTTCACTTTTACCATCCTGGGTCAGAACTAGGTTTCCTGACCAAAAGTAACGCATATAAGGCGTTTCTGTTTATGACTGATTGAGACATATTTTCAGACCATATAGTAATGTGTGAGCATAAATTACTAGTTTCCGTACCTGTCTATTGTGAGCACACCTGATGTATCATTGAGGGGGTTGTTTCTGTTTGCCACCCACACCACTGTTTGGTCAGATATCTTAGACATGGAATACCAAGTTCCAAAATAGCTGTAGCTAGAGTTTCTGGGGCTGAAGAAACCTAATTCAAAGTCGTTGCCACTGGACACTAAAAGGTTACCATCTTTTACTTGTTTTTCGTTTCATGTTATTGTGTCTTTCGAAGTGCACAATTGAAAAAGGAGGATGAGAAACAGAGCTTTCAGTAACATTTTCTGGGGATTTGCAGGTATGAAAAACTCAAATGTAGTTTAAATTTTTTTTTTTTTTTGTGTGGATTGGTGTGTACACATCGATATTATTTGAAGTTGACAGTTTTGTTTATGGTGAGGCAGGTCTGGTAATTTTGTCTTGTAATGTAGACTTTGATTATTCATAGACTGTTGTGTTAAACAAATAATGAGGAAATGATTATTGAGACTAATTCTTAGGTGCGGCTACCGGCACCACGTGTATAGTGCGGCTGCCCAATCAAGTCTCAGAGTTTTTTGTCTTTATTTCGGAATTGTCCCTAGTTTTTAAATGTGAAATACCCAAAATATCCCTTACTTGGGTACTGATTGGTCAGCCGCACCACCACCCCAGAACCTCTCAAAGGCCAACAGCCAACTTGAGCAGAAAGATAATGTTCTGGATTAACTACGAATCCCTTGACTTAGCACAACATAATCAATGGGAACCACAACCTCAAAAAAAAAAAAAAAAAAAAAAAAAAAAAAATCAATGGGAAACAGAAGGAAGGCTAAGTCAGCAAAAGCCTCATCTTTCTTCTTTAATTGGTTGGCCTTTGACTTTGTGCAACTTTGTATTGATCATCACGACGATGTCAATTAAAGATTAACAATTTCTTGGTTGAATGTTTCTGGGGGAGACACACACAGACCAGCGCCGCACACAGTTGGGGTTTAGCAAAAAAAAAATAAAATAAATTGATAACTTGATAAACTAAACCATTGGCTAGCAAACTAATTAATTAATCAATCAATGATTAATTAATTAATTAGCCATTTTTCACTTCACTTCATTTTTTCTTTTTCTTCTTGTCTCTTTCATGATTCGAAGTTATCTATGTCTGCCATTGTTTTCATGTTGAGTGGTGAAACATCTCCTCCATCGCCTAACCAGCCTGCATATGTTTTCAGAAGAACCTCCAGCACTGATGCTGATCCATCAGTACCGAAACGATTATATTCTATAAACGACTTGACAATAACTACAGTGGAAGCTCGATAATGATACAAGCTCTTGCTGTTTGTAATTATCACACGTACGTAACTCTTTTTGTTGTAGTTCGTTATTAAATTTACTGCTTTGCTAGGCAAGCACACGATTAAGTTTATCATCATGTGATGTACTATCACATTCATTGGCCTTCAATTGATACATTAGCATTGCGGTAGTAGACAATCACTCGCAGCTGTTTCATTCTGGTTCAGGAAGAAAAGGTACGTACATAGGAACAGGACTAAAGAGAATGTTTTGGCGTTTCTCCCTTCAGTTTTCCGTTTTGGTAAAACGAAAACAAAATAATCAGATACTTCGTTAGTGCATACTCCATTGAGTCTCAGCTAAGAAAATCATTTTCTTACATTATTATATGAGTCATATAGTCAACATCCAAGACCATTTTAGTTTAAATTAAACTCAATCAATTTTTCCTCGGTCAACATCCAAGACCATTCTAGACAGGTCATTGTCAATTTGTTGTGCATAATTGACAAAATGTGTCCTATTGGACTGTTGTGAAAGTTCAGAAAATAAGAAGATCAACGTAAGACGACTATAAACATTAGAAAAGTGCCATTGTTTCATACTAACAAAGTTGCAAATGCCCAGAAAATGTTGTTCAAAACTCTGCTTCTCTTCTTCCTCTTCAGATTTTGCGATTCCAGGGACACCATAACATGGAACGAGGAACAACTAAAGGATGATGGAGGAGTTTTAGTGTCCAAACAAACCAAATTCGAATTGGGTTTCTTCAGCCCCGGAAATTCTAGCTACCGGTATGTTGGAATTTGGTACTCTTTGGCTGAAGTATCTGAAAAAACAGTGGTGTGGGTCGCAAACAGGAACAATCCCATCAATGATACGTCTGGTGTGCTCACAATAAACAGGTATGGAGATCTAGTCCTTTATGCTCATAACATGGAGAGCACTCCTATTTGGTCTACTAATGTGTCGCGGTCGGTCCAAAATGTTAACTCAAGCACTTTATCTGCACAGCTTTTAGATACAGGAAATTTAGTTGTATTCCAGGCTGATCTCTCTATATGGCAAAGTTTTGATTATCCCACAGATACTCTAATTCCAGGTATGAAAGTTGGGGTGGATTGGAAAACTGGTCTAGAATGGGTTTTAACATCTTGGAAGTCACAAGAGGACCCTGGAACTGGGGACTGTACCTTTAGGCTAAGTTCAGATCAGATTGCATCTCCCCAATTTGTTCTGTATAAAGGTTTGAGTAGGTATTGGCGAGGTGATCCGGCGCCAACGCCTAGTTTGGTCACTACTCAAGAGGAAACTTATTATTTCATGAATGACCTCGCAATTACAAGAACAACAGTAACTGATTCTGCCTTAGAGCGCCGTACATGGGATGATGGTGGCCTTCAATGGAAGGAAGACTTCTCTGCACCGAAGTCCCGGTGTGATTGGTATGGACAGTGTGGTGCCAACAGCAAATGTAGCCCTGACAATGTTAATATGTTTTGGTGTGATTGTTTACCAGGGTATGTGCCTAATTCTTTAAGTGATTGGAATCAGAAAAATTGGTCAGGTGGATGTGTGAGTAATCGACTTGGTTTGTTGAAGTGTGGCGATGGAGATGGGTTTGTGAAGGTGGCAAAAGTTAAATATCCAGACACATCGATAGCAGAATCGTTAAAGTCAGGAATGAGTGACAAAGAATGTGAGCAGGAGTGCCTAAGAAATTGTTCTTGCACTGCATATTTGAGCTCTGAAAATGAAGGGACTGTTGATTGCTTGACATGGTATGATGACTTGATGGACATTTTAGTGTACACAGAGCTTGGACAAGATCTCTACGTTCGTGTGAATGCAACTGTGTTAGGTACTAATCTGGATATAAGTGTTGAATATCAAAATTACTTGTTTTTTATGTCATTGTTTACTAATCATTTGTCACCCTCTTATGTAGCGGAAAATGGCGGAAGATCAGAAGGTTTCTTGGAAAGGAGAGGTATGCTGGCTATTCCAATCCTTTCTGCTGTGCTAGCAATGGTACTAATCATTGTGCTTGCATGTTGGTGGCGTAAGAAGAACAGGAACACAAAAGGTGAAAGACATCGACGTTCTCATCTATTTTAATTAACTAGTTAAACTGCTTTAGTTGTTATGGATGGGAAGGTAATACTTGTTCCATCTGTAAATCACATGAAAGAACAACAAGATCATCTGCATCTTGAAATCATGGACTAAAGTGATGATCTTATGCAGTTAGAACAGCGAGGATAAAATGATGTAGAGAATTATTGTTTTTTGTTTAGGCATAGACTTTGTGGAGGCAGAGGAGCTTGTGGAAACCCAGAGACACCCTGAATTGCAATTTTTCGATCTTGACACAATAATAGCAGCCACAGACCACTTCTCTCGTGTCAATGAACTTGGCCATGGTGGTTTTGGCTCTGTTTATAAGGTATAGCAACAAATTTCTGAACATTTCTAGGCTCTAAAAATCTCTTTTTGTTCTGGCATGGCTGTTTCTTTCACTGTTCTTAATTAATTAATCAACAGTTTAGTTTCTCCTTAAAGTTATTAACTATGTGAAGGATTGATATTGGACATAACTTCAGGGTCAGCTACCAAATGAACAGAAAGTTGCTGTGAAAAGATTGTCCAAAACTTCAGGACAAGGGATCGAAGAATTCAAAAATGAAGTTTTACTTATAGCAAGACTTCAACACAGGAATCTAGTGAAACTTTTAGGCTGTTGTATAAAGGGAGAAGAAAGGATGTTAGTGCTAGAATACATGCCTAACAATAGCTTGAACTCCTTTCTTTTTGGTACGTGTAGATGAAATAATGGTTGGTTCAAGCCATTTCTCAAATATAAAGAATATCTTTGAAGATTCTTTACTAAAGAGTACCATTTGCATTTTGATGTAGATGACACAAGACGGTCCTTCTTGGATTGGGAAAAGCGCTTTGAAATTATCAACGGGATTGCTCGTGGGATTTTGTATCTTCACCAAGACTCAAGATTGAGGATCATCCATAGAGATCTGAAAACTAGTAATATTCTTCTAGATGCTGAGATGAACCCAAGAATTTCTGATTTTGGCATGGCTAGAATATTCCACGGAGACCAATTGCAAGATAAGACAAGGCGAATTGTTGGAACATAGTAAGAATAATAAATAACACATTTAATATCTTGATTATGCCATTCTTTTGCTATGACATTCTACATTGTTTGTACACAGTGGCTACATGTCACCAGAATACGCAGTATTTGGGAGATTTTCAACGAAATCTGATGTATTTAGTTTTGGGATCATAATGTTGGAGATTGTAAGTGGCCGGAAAAACAATGGCTCTGATCTAGAGGATCCTTCCATGAACTTGATAGGACGTGTAAGCAAAACATATTTTTCTAACATTTTTTCCCTTAGTATTCATTTGTTTTTTAAACTAAATTTCAACTACAGGTTTGGGAGCTCTGGGGAGAAGGCAGAGCCTTAGATATTGTTGATTCGACACTGAAGTCATATAAGCCTAATGAAGTCATGAGATGCATACAAGTTGCGCTCTTGTGTGTACAAGAAGATTCAAAGGACCGACCTGCCATGTCAGCCATTGTTTTCATGTTGAGTGGTGAAGCATCTCCTCCATTGCCTAAGCATCCGGCATTTGTTTACAGAAGAGATTCCGACGCTGATGTTGATCCGTTACATGCAAACGGAACTGATTCTATAAATGACTTGACAATAACTACAATGAAAGCTCGATAATGATGCAAAACTTAAAATTCTGACAATATGTACCGGTGTTTATTTAATTAATTTTTCATCAGAATTTTCTGTTTTTAATTTCCTATCCATTTTCTATCTGTTTCTATAAATCAAATAAGATTATCTAATCCAGTTCCTAATATCAATATATTCCATACAGGGGTACCAAACGTGCCATTCTGCATTTAAAGAAGGAAAAACCATTAAGTCAGAATTTAATGGTACATAGAAGGAAACCACTAGCAATGGATGGATCAGCTGATCAAAGATAGGATTACTTGTGCTAGACTTTCCTAATTTATTTTTGGTTTTCAAGTTTGTTAAGGAAAGTATAATTTCCTAGTGATTAGGGGAGAGACAGACTTTTGTCCTAGTAAGTAGTGACTATGAATCATGGCCTCTCGGTAATTTAGTTGTATTCATGGCGTGAGATTGTGTACTGCTAGCAGTCTTCTGGTGCTTAGTTTTTCATTGAATTGCAAGCAAACTTTCACTGATCAGTCTATGGCGAACTTTAACAGAATCAATACTGCTTTGCTTCTTCTCTGTTCACTGATCTGTTTCCTACAAGGAGTTACATCACTTGGTATCAAGTATCAACTATGGCCAACGTGGCGACAAGTTGGCCATAAAAAAAAAAAAACTTGGCGACAAGTTGCTAATGCCACAGCAAGTTGTGAACCTATTAAGCTCCAATAAAATCAAAAAACAAGAATTTATGACACAACTCCTCAAATACTAGCAGCATTTGCAAATTCAGGCATTGAGCTAATTGTAACAATTGAAAACGCTGCTGGGTGAATTAACCAACCCCAAGCAGCCCTTCTTTAGGTTAGCAATAAATATATCGTCGACAAAAAATGCATCCCTGTTGTAAAACAATATTGAAAAAATTTGAGAGAGAGAGAGAGAGAGAGAGAGAGAGAGAGAGAGAGAGAGAGAGAGACGTAGATAATAGAATGTGTGTATTATTCATCTCATCATGAGGAGCCTTATATAGGACTACATGGTGTACACAAAAGGGTAATGCTTAATTACAATTCAATCACTCTTACAATTACAACCTATCAATCACCAATCTATAGGGATAGACACCTATTACTCAACATCTATTTACATGATTATCCACAAATATTTATAACACTCACCCTTGGATATTCCATGTCAATAGTGTTGCATAGGCTATGCACTTCTAAGTTGCCTCGTCAAAAACCTTGCCAAGTAATAAAAAAAAACCTGTGGGAAAAAACAACCCTGGTCGAAGGAGAAAAAGAGCACAACGTGCATGAGTGTGGAGTAGTCATATCACAACTTCAGAGATAGGTGAAGTCTTCTATCAGCATCATAAGTAGGTAGTATGTCTATGAGAGGGATGCATTAGAGTTGCTGCACCAAAACTTTTCCCGGTAAACCCAGTGGGAGAAACCCGTGGTCAAAGGAAAAAGATGAGCAAATGCGTATATGTCAAATCAAAGCATCTTCAGGATGTACTATAATTGGGGTAACCATGCTAAAGATGTGTCTCGTTAAAACCTTGCCAGGTAACAAAACCCGATGGGACAAAATAACCCTGGACGAGGGACAAAAAGAGTACACGATGGTCAAGTAGGTATGCTTCAGGATACTGCCCCTGATTTCGACGCCCCCTGAAAATTACATGTCAGGTAATTCAGATAGTTTACGTAGACCAATATCTTGAACATGCTTCTAGAATGTAGACTTTGGTAGTGACTTGGTGAAGAGGTCTGCATGATTGTCTTCAGATCAAATCTGCTTAACTTCAATCTTCTGATGCTCCTGTTATTGCTTATTGAAGGAGAACTTAGGTGCAATATGTTTGGTGTTGTTCATTTTGATGAAACTCATCTTTATCTACTCTATGTAAGCAGCATTATCCTTGTAGATAATGGTTGGTTCATCAATGGTGCAATGCAGTCCACATGTACTTCGAACATGCTTTTGTGATGGCTCTCAATTGTATACATTCACGTACTGCTTCGTGAAGGACTAGAATCTCAGCATGATTTGAAGAGGTAGCAACAATGGTCTATTTTGTAGGCTTTCAAGAAATTGCAGTATTCCCAATGGTAAAGACATAACCAGTTTAGGAATGCGCCTTATGCGGGTCTAATAGATAGTTTGTATCAGCGTATTCCAACAAGGCGAGCATCATTCTGAGGATCAAGGGGGTTTGATCCATTCCTTGATGCATAGGGATAGAATAAGCCCATATCTGCCATACCTTTAAGATAGCGAAAAATGTCTTTTATGCCATTCCAGTAGCGGCCTGTTGGCGCAGAACTATATCTAACTAACAAGTTCACATCGAATGAGATGTCTTGTCTAGGGCATTGAGCCAAGTACAATAATGCACCTATTGCACTTAGATATGGGACTTCTGGCACCAATATCTCTTCGTTATCATCTGCAGGACGATACGGTTCTTTCTAGACTTCAGACGACCATGGGTGTGCTTGCTTTTATCCTCATTAAAGCGTATTAACATCATCTGGATGTAATTTGGTTGAAATTTTATCTGCACTGTGCTCGGGCTCCAGGTCGAGACAATAGTTTGTTCTCCTAAGGCCTTTCATCTCAAATTCCGACTTTAGGTGCTTTGCGGTTTCCTTGATCTCTTCAGGAGTATCAATCAAATTCATGTCTTTGACATAGACCGTCATAATTGCAAACCCGAAACTTGTTTCCTTAATAAGCATACATGGGCATAGTTTATTATTCACATATCCCATCCCGATCAAATATTCATTTAGACGGTTATACCACCTCCGTCTAGATTGTTTCAATCCATCAAGTGAACGGGGCAAAGCTAATGAAGAGCGTGTTCCATGGTCTAGAACTTATTTGCATCGGGTATATTAAGTCCTTCAAGAACTTTTATGTATATCTCTGTATCATGATCCCCATGGAGATAAGCTGTGACCACATTCATAAGCTGCATATTTAGTTTTTCGGAAACTACCAAACTGATAAGGTAGCGGAACGTTATGACGTCCAATAAGGGAGAATACGCCTCCTCGTAATCAATCACAGGGCGTTGAGAAAATCCTTGCGCCACTAGACGAGCCTTGTGTGTCACAATCTCATTTTTCTCATTACGCTTCCTTACAAATGCCCATTTAAATCTTACAGGTTTAACATGGAGAGGAGTAGGAACAACAGGTCCAAACACCTTTCTCTTTGTCAAGGAATCTAATTCGACTTGGATTGTCTATTTCCTTTTTGGCCAGTCGTCTTTTTGTTAATATTGATCAACAAAGCAAGGTTCGGTTTCATCGCTTGTTATAGTTTCAGTGGCCACCGCAAATACAAACACATCATCGATGATAATCTCATTCCGATTCCAAATCTTACTAAATTTACCGAGATTTCTTTATTCTCGAGAGTGGGTTCAAATGTTGGAGCGTCCCCCAACATCGTCTCTTTTAGGACAGACCCATAATCTGGATTTATCTCTTGAGATGAATCGGTTTGGGATTGTGGTGTCGAAGGGATTCGTTTGTGCCAAGTTTACCCTCTTCTGAGGATAAGAATCATTCGAACCTAATGGTCTACCTCGCTTCTGGGCACAGACATATGACTGGTTAGCCGCCATGGTCGTACCTCGTCCATCTGGGATGACACATCCTACAGGGACGTCTATCCTTGCAGGCATATTTACAGCAGGTATATATGATATTGTCACTTTAGCTAGATCAGAGAACGTGTTAGCAAAATAGCCACCCTCAAGTATAAGGGCCAAGTTATAGTGTAGAGGATTATGAGTAGGGGATATCGTACCCAAGGGATTGGAAAACCCACTCTAGCTAAGGAAAACCTAAAGGGTGCTAGATGAATATGCAAATGTACAAGTCATAAACAAGAGCTCACAAGTGAACCAAAGTTCATGGTGAATATATGCAAGATGGTGTAGTAGTTTGATTTTTGGCTTTGAAAATGGTTTCGAATTAAATTAACACAAAATGAAACTTGAAATGTAAACTAGGCTATGTTAAACTAGATGTGATAAAATGGATGGAAGTTAGAGCTTTAGGTTGTTCACCATAGGCTCCCTTGCATGCATTGATGTTCAAACTATAAGTAATGCAATCCCAAATATCCAATTACCCTCTTAGCATCCGGATAGGACTACTAAGACCTAAACTCATTTTATTTTATCAATTTCCACCGGATAAGTGTGAAACTAACTACCCAAGAACAAGTTACATTACCGGATAAGTATCAATTCCTTGATTCTAGATGCATAAAGATTTGAGTTTAGATAATTAAACAAGCAAACCAATCCTAGATCTAGGTGATTTTAACTCACTACCTTCACATACACACCTAGTGTGCTATCATGCTTTCAATGTCTAAAGCTAGCTATTCTCTAAACATTGTTCATGTAATGACAAATACGAAGTATTCAAATTAGCTAGATTCAAATACAAGCATTCACTTCTTGAATTAGCATGTGAAGATGATCATGGAGAATGCATCAAATAAGACTCAAACATTAATTCATTACAAGTTTGGCTAGGGCTTTCAACCCTAGCCCCAACAAACTAACTACTCACTCATAATCAAATACATAAGCTTCAGCATGTTTATGAACATCAAACTAAAAAGTAGGGATAGAGAAGGGACTAGTGATAATCAAGTTGAGGATGGTGTAGATGAACTCATGTGATGCTAGACTCCTCTCCTTCTTCTTCAAAGGTTGATAATGGAATATGAGATGTAGAGATGATCAAGTGGTGAAATAGTGGAGTAGTGAAGCTTTTTGTCTATGAAATGGAATGGGTAGATGGAAAAGATGATGAAGGTTGTGGTGGTGGTAATAGAGGTTTTATGAAGGAGATGAAGAGAGAAAGAAGATGTTATGGATTCAGGAAATGGTCCTCTATGAGTGTGATGAAGGGATGTTTATATAGAGAAGATAGAGAGGAGTATGATAGTGGAAATAATAATGAAAGTGGAATAAATGAGATGGAATATGATAGTGGAAGTATGGAGGTGGAGTATGGATATTATGGGTTCACTTTCTGCTCCTTTATTCCTTCAATTATATCTCCACCAAGTGATGCAGAACGGATGGCAGCCCAATTTGAAGAACAGTTAGATCGTGCTAAAGGAGGAAAACGAAAAGTGACTAGTAGACAGGAAACAGCTCGGTGTCCGATTGGGACGTACCTTACCTTTCCGGAAAAGGAATCGCGCTAGAAACAAGACTCATCGTTTTGCCATAAGCTGCTTTCGGGGTCGTTTAGGGCCTCAAAACTGCATTTTTCTATTTTACCCGTTTTTGGTTTTCCTAGTTATTTTTGGGTTGTTTTCGTTTTTATCCATGGGCTTTAGGGTTTCATTGTTAGTCTCCCTAGGGTACTTTTCTCTTATTTATGCAGCCGCAAACGGCTGCAGAACGCATCTTTCAACTTTTAATCAATAAAATAGAGATTTTCTCTTTTATCTCTGGTGGATTCCAGAACCCTTTTGTTAGATTTATTGCTGGTAAGCCTAGTTATCATTCCGACTGCGTCACCAAGAATTCGGAATGGGCCTCTGACTTCTTCATATAAAATGTTCCTCCATGAGTGGAGATTATCTTAGTAAAATTTCAGAGTTAAATTCACTGTGGTTCAGCCGTAAATGCTTCTGAAATATGTACAGATCAGGTTTTCCAGTTTTCATTTTTCAGAAAATTGGACTGACTGTTTGAAGGCTTTCCACTCAAAACTAGCTCTGGAACTCTTCATAACCAATGATCCTTGGGATGTCTAGGATGAAACTGAAAAGTTTCAACTCATTCGGAGTTCGTTTGGTCAAGCGGCTACCCCTCCTTTCTTATCTAGCTCACTTTCTCCTAGCCGGAGTAAGAAAATGTGCTAAGGTTGACTTTTTAGTGCATCTCCATTCTTCTCCATCATTTCCTAGCATGATAAGGAAAACATAATAAATATATATAAATAAACACAAAGATTAAGCAAAACTACAAGATTAGGGAAATAATGAAATTGGATTAGTCAACATTAAATTTAGACTTTAGAACAAGTAATTTCTATGTTTTAGGGGACAAATATGTATATGAATTTTGATCAAACAGAAAGTGTCTGGCATATTGTATTCTATACTCTATAGATCTAGAATTATCCACACTTCACTATTTTCGTGCGGTTTGGGGATCAAGATGAGACATTATGGGGACATTCCATGTTAATTCACGCCGTTCATCAGGAACAATGACGTTCTTATCTCCCCTTGATGGCGGGAAGACTGTCTCATTAAATTAAGTGACAATCCGTAAATCTAGTGGTAAAGAGATCGCCTGTCAAGGGCTCTAAAGAGCATATAATGGATGTGACTCATAATAGACATGTATGCCCATCCTTTGTTGAGGACCCAATTTTGTACATTGTGACGGCACAGTTGGCATGAGGACTGCATACCCAAATGCACGTAAGTGTGAAACATCATCAGGTTCGTACCCAGTCATTAGCTGTAACGCGGAGTAAGGTAGGTAGCAGTGGGCCTCAATGGGACAAACATAGCTGCATGCAAAATTGCATAGCCCCATGCAGAAATTAGAAGCTTGGTGCGCATTACTAAGATTCCATTTGCAAGACCATCTTGGGTGTGAACATCAAAAACTATATGTTTAGCCTCAATCCCAAGGGATATGCAATAATCATCGAAAGACTTCGATGTAAATTCTCCAGTATTATCAAGTCTTATGGACTTGATGGGATAATCCGAGTGGTGAACCCTTAATTTCCTAATCTGGGTGAGAGTTTAGCAAAAGCAGCGTTTTCTTGTGGACAATACTGTAACATGTGATCACTTTGTTGATACATCAACCAAAACCATTAATATTTAACTGGTCCACATGGTGGTTAGATATATATGTCCACAAATTTCCCTTGCATTATGTGCAGAAAAATGGAGGTGTATGTACTAGAAAATTGACCCATGCTTTGCCATGGGTTTTGTTCTTGTAAAGAAATTAGAAGGATCCTATGGACGGGAGATTATGGCTGTGTGCATATCAAACAAAGTCCATATCAATTCAAAGCTTAGACACCGAATAACAAAACTATCAAAAGATAGCAGCTTGTAATTAAGAAACAATTGAAGGGCAAAAACGTATTTTCATATATATGCAGACACAAAATTGTGATGGAAGACTAGGGGTAAAATCATAATTTTACTGTTACATGAACAGCATGACCAGGGGTAAAATTGTCTAGAAATTTAAATTATCTAGTGGACCAAAGGTGAAATTCTAAAAGGTTCTTAATTTTCAAACTTGGGCACATTTAATTTTACTTCATTGTTTCCCTTTTTTTTTTTTTTTTTTTTTTTTCCTTCAGGTGGCAGTTAGGTTTTGTCCTTGATCGGCTTATTGGGCTGATAGCTAGGCCTGGAACCTTGACAGCTTTTGGGCCTGATTTTCTTGGATCAAGAAGGACAATTGGGTTTTTACACCGATTTTTTAGTTAAGGGATAATGACCATTTACACAATTTAAGCTTAAAAATTGCCCACTTACTCCACTAAGAGTTTTTTAATCTCATTTACCCAATTTAACATTTTATGACAGTTTTGCCCTTCGTATGATTAAGAAACTGTATAGATGTCACTTTTTCATATCTCTTCTCACTCTCCACTCCGCCGGCTCCCTCTCTCCTTTCTCTCTCCTCGATCTCCACCTCCATTTTCTCTCTCTCTCTCTCTCTCTCTCCACGCCGCCGGTACCCTCTCTCTCTCCTCACTCTCTCTCTCTCTCTCTCTCTCTCTCTCTCTCTCTCTCTCTCTCTCCACGCCGCCGGTACCCTCTCTCTCCTTTCTCCATTGGGTAATTTTCAGGGAGATCTGTTGAGGAGAATTATTTCTAGAGACGATTTATCTCGAAAAATCGTCGTTGACAAGCAGGTGCAAGATTCCGACGACGCTGAGCTGAGCCTGGGGCTGTCATTGAACTGTCAGTTTGGAGTGGACCCGAAGGCCAAGGAGGAGACAGAGGATGAATGGAGGAAGAGGAAGGAGTTGCAGAGCTTGAGGAGAATGGAACGAAGCGGAAGCGATCGGAGAAGCAACAGAAGAGTTATTCGAAGCTGCATAGGGGTCAGAGCCGGGAGAATTTCGAGGAAGATAGGTGAGTAAAGGCCATCAATGGCGGCGGTTGTCCTCCTCTTCTGAGTCCGGCGGCGTTCCATACAGATCCGCCTTGATTGAGAGAAGACGCTGCTACCTTTTTCTGTGGTAGTTTGAGAGAATGCGATCTGAGGAAGACGAAGAAGAGTTGATTTTTGCTTCTAGCTCTGAGTTTTTTTGAAGTGGATTGTGATGAAGGTTTATTGGATGGTTTGTGAATAAATTTGGAATAAATTTGAAGCGGTGTTAGTGTTTGGATCAACGAGGTTTGCTTTTTGTTGGTACTTGCATGCTTAATTGAGGGGCAATAATGTTTCTACTGGGGCAATAATCATATTATTAGGGGACAGTAATGTTTTTATTGGGGGACAATAATAAGATTATTGAGGGGCAATAATAAGATTATTTATTTGGATAAACCTACTAAAACATTCAAAATTAAAAACATCTTCATTTTTCACTAATTATTGATCCTCAATGAAATTGTTATTGGGGGGAAATAATATGTTTATTGGGGAGCAATAATATGGTTACTGGGTATTATTAGGGGGCAATAAATTCAGACGCCGGAATCTGAATTCCGGTCACCGGTAGCTGGAGTCCGCGGTCGGCCACTGGTCACCGGAGTCCGGCAAGGTCTCCGATGACTTCTCTCTCTAAGTGACAAAGAAGGAGAGGGCAAAATGTCCCAAAAATAAATAAAAAGGAATTAAAAAAATTAATTAATTGGGTATTAGAGAAATGATCTTTTAGAGTGTTTGGGTAAATGAGCAATCTCTTAGAGTGTTTGGTTAAGTGGGCAATTTTTATCCCAAAATTGTGTAAATGGTCATTATCCCTTTACTTAATTTCTATTTGAATTGGTCTATTATTATGCGTTGTCTAGTTTATAGTGGAATATGCTTACTTTAAATGAGTGAGCAAAACACGTCTAATTAATGGACCTATTCTATATACCACCATGGTATCACCACAACTTATCATCTGTCTATAGACGACAGCAGAACGGTGTGTAACGACCATTCTGGCATGACATTTTTATCGATAAAAATCTATGTGATGATTTATTCAAAAAAAAAAAAAAACAAAAAGAGAGACTCATCAATAAGATAAAATCCAACTAATTAATAGACTATTCTATTTAGAACCCTTTGACTCTTTGAGGCTAGTTCGCTTGTTTCTCAAAGTGTTAATATAGACTTGGCTCAGCTTTTATATAAACCCACAGGTCAAAGTTAAGTTCACTAAATGATTTATCTCTATAGCTTTCATGTTGTGCGGCTCTACCGTGACCTTTAGGGAAACAATACAGATCCAAGAAACAAGTGCATAGGTTCCTGAAGAGTGAAGAGAAGATGGACTTGCTAAAGACAGGAAGACGCACTGGCTGACAATGGAGGAAACTTAGACTAAACATCTAATTCTTCTACAACTATTTTAATCTCAAATAAGAATGGTAATATACATGAATCTAAGGTACATGAAGGTGATAAGGAATCATGCCTCATTGTAGATGTGTCAAGGAATTCAGTTCATCTTCTTCTGATGTTAGACCACCAGGCTTGGACATATATTCCAAAGGGAGTTACACAATCTCCAATACACTATGAGGCTAGAAAGATGGTCATGTGACCACATACCCCAAATCCGACTAAATGCCAGATCTGTGGTAGCAGAAATGTAAATAAAGCTTGGGATTGAAAGTTGTATGTTAAGGTTGGGATTGAAAGTAGTGCTTAAGCTAAAATGTAAATTAACACTATCCTCGAGCTTAAATGTAATTCCATTATGTACGTGTAATTTAAGTTTACAGGGATTAATACTCCTTGACCACAAGTTTATGTGTAATTTAGCTTTTGAGTATGTATGACTTCTGTTTGACTCCAAAACCAGTTGGCTTGCAAACTGTCTCTTTTGAGCGTGTGCACAGGCGTGCCAGCACCGTGGGGTGCAGTCGTCGGGGGAATCCCTTAACCTGACTTCTTCTTCAAGCGTTTGTGGATGAGGAGAGCACCAACCTCGCCACAAGGTTCTTCTCTATCCTTTCGAGAAAGGACTTCTTGCCTTACGGATAAGGACTTTGGATGTGATCTCTTCGCGTCACCGAATCGATACACAACGTTGTAGGCTGAGCAGAGCAATCACTGGGAAGTTTGGAGAAAGCACGGGTTTTGCTAAAGCGTGACTTTAGCTTCGCTGGGTTGCGAGGGCGTTACCCTTGCTTCGCTGGTTATATCGGTGGCAGTAGTACTAGCAGTCGGCTCGCGAGGAGACTAGGACTGGAAGCACGGTGGCCGGGTTGATCTGGTGATGCTGACAGTCGGCTCGCGGGGAGACTAGGACTGGCGTGCGGTCACTGAGTTTCAACAAGGTTGAAGGTTTGCTCCGGGGAGGCTTTGTAATCGCTGGGATTGATTGATTCGAGAGAGAGCTCCTTGTTTTGTCCTGGAACCCTAATATTTATACCTAGGGCTTCGACTGTTCCTAGCTATAGAAGGATTATTGTTTGAAGTTTCCCATTCAATCTCTGCTACTTGACTCCAATAAGGTTTCGTTTTCCTTATGGATTACAGAATGGGCGAAGCTGTAACCCAAACCCAAGCATGCTTATTTTTGGGCCGCAGGTATCGGCCCGCTGTGCTAAATCCACTAAAGGATCTTACCAAAATTACTTTTGGGCTCAAACATTGCCCCCCAGGCCCCGAAAGCAGGCCCGTGAAGATGTAACTGCTTGAAGAGGACTAAAACGACACGCCGATCGATTAAAGCGATATCATTAATGAGGATGCGTCCTTTCGCTTGCGAAAACGCCTTTCTGTCGTATCGTTTCCCTCACAAAATTTCTCATTTAAACTTGCAGCCACTTCAGACCTGTCACATCAGAAACTCTCTTAATTTCCTAAAACCCAGAAACCCTCTTATTGCCAAAACCTTCTTTACCGAAACCCAGAAATGGCTCCCCCAAAGAAGATAGTCATCGACCAAGAAGAGGAACTGAACGAACAGGCCGCCCGCGCCTAGGGAACCAACATCAGTGCCCGCATTCACCTCCACACCAATATTCAAAGGCCCCTACTCCTCCGGCTCCCAAATCACCATGTCGGACTGGGCCCTGCCCAGCGAGATTCTATTTCGGCAGACGCAATCGCCTTCTATGGCCTGCCTATTCGTCGACCCATCCCGGTCTTCCAAAGGACTCCTGGAGATTTCACTAGTTGGGGCGGCCAGAACCATCGAGCCAAGATAGGGCACCGGCCATCTTCTATCAGCGCGGCGGAGCTCTCCTGGTACCGCGAAACGCGCACATGAGATCTAGCTCGTTGGAACGCAGCATGTATCACCCATACTATCGATCTCTATTTTAATCTTCCACGCGGCGGCAACAATTTGCCGCTCACTTCCTTTCTTTGTTTCTGGAATACCTCCACAAACACTTTTGACTTTCGATTCGGTCAAATGAGTATCACCCTGCTGGACATTCTCGCCATCACCGGCCTACCCATCGATGGCGAGCCTTATTTACACGGTTAATTTGACTCTGTCACCTTCACCTCGACCATGGCCCAACATGGTCGCAGCGCTCACAGTGGCTCCTATCCACGGTGGTTGTCATATTACAGCTGGGAGCACAATGCGACCGGCGGAATCGCTTTCTTGGAGTATTGGCTTTGTAAATTCATCTTCTGCACTTCCTTTTGCAAGCCCACTGGTGCTTGGACTTTGCTGGCAACGACCCTCTACAACGGCCGCAGTGTCGGGCACGGGCAACCAGTGCTAGGAGCCCTTTATCGTACTTTGTATCAGGCCACTATGCATCCCTTTGAGACTAGCATATCTGGCCCCTTTTGGATTTTGGACTTCTGGATCCAAGCTTATTTTCCATTCTTCCGTCGTGATGACATTCCGCTACTTCCCCCGGCCAACCAACTCTTGGGTCAATGGCTCAGCCGCGAGGAAAAATACTCATCTCCTCCTTACTCCGAATGCTTTACCTATCTGTATCTCCTGGATGAGATGCCATACTGCGATATAATATTGGGTAGAAGATTCCCACCTCCGCTTGAAAACAGATTCCTTCCTGGCGCTTCTCGCTACAGCGATCGAGCCCGCTTGGCCTTTGACCGCGCGATCTCTTGCTCAGATATCAGAATCACTGCCGAGGAACTTAGTTACGAGCTTTATGCCCCCAACCATTTCGCTCGCCAGTTCGGCCTCGTCCAACTAGTGCCATTCTCGCTGTATGATGCCTGGAACTACAACACCTCCTGGCGTAGATTTGGGCCCCCTTCTGGGCCTGCGCCGGCACAAAGCATGCTCGCATTGGTTGATCTTCCCGATTGGGCTAAAGACATCGATGCTGTGGATGGGACTGAGGAAGAATATGAGGAATGGTGGGCAGAAGTTTCTGTTAATTGCTGGAGCTAGCGCGATGATGAACTCTTCGTGACCATTTTTGGGGAATTGAGATGTCCCTACGCTGCTGATATTGAGCTACTTGATCGCTTCCCTGAAAACGCTGCACAACCTCCACCTTCTCCTGAGCCGGCTCTACAATGGGCGAGAGCCCCGCGGCTGGCCCGGACTGGTATCGTAATCCGTGAGCTGCCTCAAGATGTAAGTATCTTAGTTCATATTTTATTCCTTCTTTCACTCTTCCTTTTAACTCACATTTTTACTGCACCAGGGAAATATGCCGCCTCCTGGCAGTCGCACGGTTGGCGCTTCCCCAGCCACTGGACAGTCCGGGAAGCGAAAGACAGTGATAACGGAGCCTGAAGTAGAAGGTTCTTCTTTCGATGAGGACGACCCGCAAACGGTAAGAACTTTGTTAATTAAACAATCAGTGTTTTCTTATCAAGTCGAGTCTAATCCTTTCTTCGAATCCGGCAGATCGCCGCTATCTTGGCCTGCAAGCGCAGTCGCTCTGATCCTCGAACTGACCCTTGGGCAGAAGATGAACCAATCGCTGATCGACTGGTAAGAAACTAAAAGTGCACATTGAAATTTTTCTCTTTTATGCCGTGTAATCACGTAACAATCCTCGCTTGTAGGTTCGTCGTAGATTCTCAAGACAAACTGGGGAAGGCTCCTCAGCCGCCGGTGAAGGCACATCTGCCTCGCAAGCCCAAGCGCCCATGGATTCCGATCATCCTCTACCTCCCGCTAGCATCGCCAGCGACGTGCAACTGGCCTCAATCCCGGTACAGGTTATAGATGACACCTCGCCTGAATCAGAAGAAAGAACAACTCCTTTGGATGCACTGCCTGAGGAACCAATCGCTGCACATCCCATAGCACAGATAGCGCCTGGCCCAATTCCCGGTGAACGGCTCAAGAGCTTGCACCGATAGCAATTCTTCACGAGTCTCTGGCCGCAGAGGTACATTATCTTGACAAGCATAATGTTCTGATTTTACTGATCCTTGGGGCATTCTTATGATTCCTTCTTAAACCCAGGCTCCTGGTCCTGTCGAGGAAGTAGCTATCGCTGTGGAAGAACCTGGTGCTACTCCTGCTGACCCTGTTGCTGAAGATGTGATCGACCAAGAGCCTGCCCTTGCTGCCCCTGAAGAAGAAGGAGAGGTGAATGTTGAACCGGTGCCGGAAGCGGTACCTGTTGTGGAGCCTCTTGAGGCTCTGGTTGCTGCTGCCCCCTACGTAATACTTGTGCCTCCTTCTAGATTGGACAGACTAGCTCGCGTACTTGAGGTGACTCCTCCTGGGGTTATAGATTAAGCTAGGGATGGACTTCATCGTCTTCTGAGTCCCGAAATCCTATTGCCTGGCGCATCTGTGCGAGCTCTGGAATATTTGAGGGACCTTCGTCGCGAGCACACCATCACTGAAGACGAGTTCGCTGAGATAGACGAACTGCTATAGAATCTCCCCCAGCGGCCGCTACCGCACAAGACAGACAGGCCCAAGTCCATTATCAGGGCCTTGCTCAACAAATGGATTCTTCTCGTGATTTCTTAGGAGACAGGGCTACCCTTGTCAGAGACTGGCGGATCACGTAAAATCACCTCCGGTCCCAAATTCAAGATATTCAGGCCCAGTTGACCGCCGTGACAGCCCGTCTCGAGCATGAGGAACCTTTGCTGGAGCAACCCCTGGCGGCCTCTGAGATCCTATCTCAAAACCTGGCCCAAGCTCGTGAGGTGGTCGGACAAACGGAGCGAGCTGCTGCCGATGCCAGTTTCCGCTTGGACGAACATTTACTTCGCTTGACCCATGCGGGCCGAAAACTCTAGGCCTCTACTATTAGGCCCATTTTGTATGAATAATATTATTATTTATAATGCAAATATCTAGCCCACATTGCTTGGCCCAAATATATGTTCCAATTTTTGAATAGTTCAGCGTTTAATTTGCCTTTATTACTATTGAAACTGTTTGAATAGATAATCTCGAAATGGGGCGGTTACCTCCTTGAAGACTGCCCCGCTTCCCACGCGTTTTCAATTTCCTTCATTTCCGAGATCCTAGCATTCAATTCTATTGATACTCTTATTGATGGCATCAAAAAGATTTCAACTGCTCATCGCACGGTTGAGGCCACTGTGACTGGCCCTATAAATACCTGTACTTTGGAGAAGTGATAAACACAAGAAAATATGACTTTCCCAGAGATAGTTTCGCGATCCTTACTTCTCTTTCTTTAGTTTCTGAAATCTTCTCCTCATGATCTCACCCTTTGCCTCAAAATTCCTAGGTCTGATGGCTTAATCTCAAGACCTGAGTAGGTCTTATGGCCTAATCTCAGGTCCAGCGGCATGTTTTTGGTCTCTGGAAATCCGGATGAGATTCACCGGTTTCAGTTAGACTGAAGAACATGTCGCGCTCCTAACGCGGCAGAACCAAATCTGAGGGATTCCTTTCCTCAGTCTGCTCGCGTGGAGCAGGAGGGAGAAGGGCGGAAGGCCACTTTGAGGCCGACCGTTCTTCTTCCGCGGCCTACCTCCGGGGTCTGACTATGAGACATCTGTTTTTCCACTGGAGGTAGATGTGGTTGTGAGCCGCGCTCTCTCTGAAGACCATCTCCATCCCGGAGGATAACCAACTAGAAGGGTTGGGATGGATTATTTCCTTCCCTCTTCCTCCGGTACAAATGAGAGCAGCTGCGACTCAGATTAGAGGAAGATGTGGGTGAAGAGAGGAAGAGTACCAGCAGTACTGCCCACATCTTCCTTGCCGCAACCAGCTCTTGAAACCCATAGCAGATCTGCAATCCTTATGATTTTTCAAGCCACTTTTGGCCTTGTAATTGCAAATGTGAACGTTTCAATTTGTACTGCTTTTGGCCGCAAAGCCACTTTATGAATGAATGCTTTTGAGTATAGCTAAGAGATATTGTTATAAAATAAGGCCTCATGTACAGGCCACCATGTATTTTCTTAACACGCATTGTCAAGGAAAAATTACAACAAAAGTTGGAAATTAATCAAAAGTGAGGCCTCAAAAGAAGGCCTCATGTTACAGAATGTATAAAGTGTTGCCCCCTAGTGTTCGTAGGCGAAGCAAACACATGAGACTAAGGCCACAAAATAAGGCCTGATCGTATAGATGATGCTAGCCGAGGAAAACTATGATTGCCCCCCAGTCTGGGACGAAGGTTGATCCGGTGGATCTTCGAACTCCCAAACACTAGGGTAATATTTCTTCCGGAATCGCCTGTTGATGGGATTACGATGGATTTCGCCATCCAAATCCTTGAGGTGAAAAGCCCCGCGTTCCAAAATGAAGTGAACAACAAAGGGTCCTTCCCATCGTGGAGTCCACTTGCCGTGACCCGTCAACTTCTTGCCGAAAGGCAAAACAGCTTTCCAAACCAGGTCTCCCTTTTTGTAACTCCGACCACGCATCCTCTTATCGTAGGCACGGGCGATACGCTGTTTTTCCATCACTAAATTATCCAAAGCAGCTAAGCGCTGCTCACTTAAGTTTTCGTGTTCTTGCCACATCGCCTGGACATAATCTTCACCTATCAAGTGGTGCTGATCTTGCACACGTAAGGAATGAACGTTGATTTCCAAAGGTAAAACTGCGTCATGACCAAACATTAGTGCATAGGGTGTGGTAGCAGTGGGATTCCTCTTGGAGGTGCGGTAAGCCCAGAGTGTCTCATACAAAGTGTCGTGCCACTGTCGAGGGTTTTCTACTAGCATCTTCTTTAACAGGGCAATAATAATCTTGTTGCTAGCTTCTGCTTGACCGTTGGACTAAGCATAATATGGAGTGCTGTGGATGAACTGGACGCCGAAATAGTTGACAAGTTGCTCGACAGGACCTCCCATGAATGCTGCCCCCCGGTCTGAAACAAGCGCCTCGGGGATACCAAACCTGCAAATAATGTTACGAAAGATGAACTGGCGGATGATGGCACCAGAGGCCTCCTTCAAAGGTTCAGCTTCAACCCACTTAGTAAAGAAGTTAGTAGCCACAATGATGAACTTATGTTGGAGAGAAGAATGGGGGTGTATCATCCCAATCAAGTCCAATGCCCAAGCTCGTGCATGCCAAGGTTTAATGATAGGTTGCATGGGAATATTGGGAACGTGCTGGACCGGACCGTGTGCCTGACAGTCTTGGCATCCTTTGGCGAAAGCGATACAGTCCTTCAACATGCTATGCCAATAATACCCATGTCTTCTGATGAGCCACCGCATCTTGGGTCCCGCTTGATGGGCGCCGCAGACGCCTGTGTGCGCTTCGTGCATTAGTCGTTTCGCCTCGTGGCCGTACACACATCGGAAGTCTATGCCGTCTTCCCTACGCCGTCGTAGCTCGTCACCACTAAGGAAGTAGTTTGAAGCAAGGAAACGAGTCTTCCTGTCTGCTTTCTGGTCTGGCTGTTTGAGATAATCGATCAACGAAATGCGCCAATCGACGTCAATAGGTTCTAGGACCGCGACGATCGGATCATCAGGCGGGTCAGGCCGCGCGAGCCATGAAGGCAACGTGCGGCACTTGACTTTCAGAATGCACTCGAGAACCCCGTACTTCAATGTAATGCCTGTAGCCAGTTGAGCGAGCTCGTTGGCTGCGAAGTTGCGCTCGCGAGGGATGTACTCCAAACCCACGTCGTCAAACTGATCCAGTAGCTCGATGGAGCGATTCAAATATGGGACGAGCAGACAGCTTGCACATCTGTATTTCTCTTGAAGCTGATTTATCACAAGTAAGGAGTCGCCGCGGACTTGAACATCTCTTATCCCCAGTTCCAGTAAGACTTCTAGGCCAATAATAAGGGCCTCGTACTCAGCTTGGTTGTTTGTACACTTAAACTCCAGTTGGAAAGAGTAAGAGAAACGATCGCCCGCTGGGTTCTCCAGAACAATTCCTGCTCCTGCTAATGTTTCAGTTCTTGAACCATCAAAAAACAACACCCAGGGCTGCAAGGATACTGTGGCTTGATACCATATGGCGTACTCTGGAATGCGTGCCAGATCTGGTCGGGTGGTAGTGACGGTCGCTATATCTAACTCTCGCACCGCCGGGATATCCAAGACAGGATGATGTGCCAGAAAGTCTGCGATTGCCTGTCTTTTTACAGCTTTCTGGGGAATGTATTGTAGCGAGAACTCGGACAGGGCCAATACCCATTTGCCAATGCGGCCTTGTAGAATAGGTCGCGACAGCATGTACTTGACCAGGTCGGTCTGAGCAATGATGCAAGTAGTAAAGGATAACATGTAGTGCTGCAACTTGCATGCGGAGAAGTACAATGTAAGACAAAGTTTCTCCATTGGAGTGTATCTGGTTTCGCAATCTGTTAGTGTCCTACTAAGGTAGAAAATGGCATGCTCGACACCTTCGTCGTCATCCTGGGCGAGCAGGCTGCCAATGGACGCCTCAGCTGCTGATATATATAACTTTAATGGAAAACCAGCTCTCGAGGGAACAAGCACAGGCGGACTTGCTAGGTATGCTTTGATTCTGTCGAAGGCCTCTTGATGTTTAGGCTCCCAAACAAACTCAGCCTGACCCTACAGTTTCAGGAATGGAGAGAAGGGCTGGATTTTACCTGCAGAGTTAGAGATGAAACGTGTCAGAAAGTTGATCTTACCCAGCAAACGCTGCAATTCTTTTTTCGTTTGTGGGGCGGTGGCATTGATGACTGGGCTCGCTTTGTCTTCAGGGACCTCAATGCCCCTCTGGTGAATAATGAATCCCAGAAAATCTCCTGCTTGAACTCCAAAAACGCATTTATCGGGATTCATCTTGAGCTTGTGTTGCCGCATGCGCTCGAATACCTTTCTGAGATCAGTGATGTGGTCACCTTTCTTCTGAGACTTCACCACTACATCATCTATGTAGAACTCTAAAATCTTCCCCAATATGTCATGGAAGATCAGGTTCATGGCTCTCTGATACGTTGCTCCGGCATTTTTCAGTCCAAAAGGCATAACCACATATTAAAAAACACCCGCAAAGCCAGGACAACGGAATGCGGTTTCATGTCTGTCTTCTTCTGCGACTGGAATCTGGTGATACCCTGCAGTGTCGTCCATGAAGGATAATAATTCATGTCCTGCTACAGCGTCTACTAACATATCCGCGACCAGCATGGGGTAGACGTCTTTAGGTGTGGCAACATTAAGGTCTCTGTAATCTACGCAGACCCTCATCTTGCCATTCTTCTTGCGAACAGGCACTATATTAGACAACCACTGATTGTACTTGGCTACCCTGATAATGCCTGACTTATGCATTTTTTCGACTTCCTCCTTGACGAGGACTTGGGTTTCTAAGTTCATTCTTCGCGGCTCTTGTTTCACAGGCCTCTTGTCAGGGAGTGTTGGCAGTTGATGGCAAACCAAGTCCGGTGACAGGCCAGGCATGTCCTCATACTTCTCCGCGAAGAAGTCTTTGAACTCTAACAATAAGTCAACGAGCCTCTGTTTCTCATTAGGCTCCAAATAAGCGCTGACGACCACTTCCATAGGCTCATCTGCTGTTCCGAGATTGACCTTCTCGGTAGGATCTCTGACTTTAGGAGGTGTATCGTCCAGCGCTGCTGGAGCGAGCTGAATATCGACCTCATCATCTTGTTCCTGGTCAGAGAGTGTCTCATTCACGGCCTCTAAGGTCGCGATCCGATCATAGGCCTCTTTTTCCACTAAGTATGACGATAATCTTTCGTACAGCGAGTGGAAGGCCTCTATCCCTCCCTCTGGAAGGTTGTAATCCATTAATTGTTTAAGGGCTTGGGCACAGCGTGGCCAGGCCTTTCCAAGCCTTCTTTGGAGAGCATGAGCCCCCACTATGCCAATTCAGAGGCCGTCACCCCTGTGGGGCGGCCTTTGTCATCGATGCCACTGACCTGCAATGGAGTGATAGGCTCCAAATAGTACCTGGCATCTACATAATTCGCCGAAACGGGGAATGGACGAGGATCCGCTTTAATCACCTCCGCTTTATCTGTCTTCCTGTTCCATATAACGAGCTCCTGATGAAGAGTCGACGGAACACAATAACTCCTATGGATCCAGTCTCGGCCCAGAATAGTACTGTAGGCTGCATAGCAATCTGTCACAAAGAACACATAAACTCCCTCAGCCGGGCCAACCTTGATGCGCAAGAAAAGAAGTCTTAGGGTCTTTGTTACAGTCCCCGCCAAGTTTTTTAGCGTGAGGGACGTAGACTGGATCTTTTCCTTCTTGATTCTGAGTAGGTGCATGGTCCTGGTAGTGACGACATTAACGGCAGCGCCGGTATCAACCATGATCTTGCTAACTTTGACGCTACCAACTTTTGCAGTTATATATAGAGGTCTCATGTGTTGGACCATCGCAGGTGTTGGCTTGGTGAAACTCATGAAGAATTCTTTGCTATGAGCATCCTCCGTCTCAAGCAAGACTGCTTCTTCCATAGGTGTCGTGACTGCTGATGTGATCTGCAAGGGCTGCACACTGTTTTCCTTAGTTTCGACGCATTCCTGAGCGGCGACTGGTAGTGCATACCGCTCGGGGAGGACGTAAACCATGTTGTAAGACGTGTTAGCCATATCTGTCTCTTCCATGTCGTCCTCCTGATTAGGCTTGGGTTCTTTGACAGGGGCGTCAGTGTTGAATTGCTTAGCCAAACGATCTACTAATGACTCATCTGTAAGGCCTTTGACCTCACACTGCTTGCGTTCCTGTACCACAGGGGTCTGCTTGGGCGAGTCTAGCTTCGGTTCTCCTTCTGCGCTTACCTCGAGGGGAGCGACCACTACACTCTGGACTCTTTTTGGTCTCCACTGTAAAGTATCGATCGTCTTTTCCTTGCCCCCCAGTCTCTCGAAAACCGAAGGTTTAGCTTCCGGTTCTTCGCGAAATAACCTGCGCCTGACCTGAGGTCGCCTTGTCGGCGAACTCTCGTTTCGAGCTGGCGGAGGTATTCTTTCTTCAGTGATCCTGCAAAAAACATTGGGCTTATCTGCCCCTGTTGCTTGTTTCTGAAGGCTGCGGGGAGCCACTAATGGCTTGGCAGCGAGTGCCTCCATTTCCTTCTGATACTGCTCAGGTGATTTGACCAATTGCGAAGGCTTGATCAGGCCCTGATCCAGAGCCTCTAGAGCGCTTGGCTTCCCCGAACCTGCGTTGCAGTTTCCTCTTCCTGGAAGAGCTGATTTCCACTGCCTTCCCCTTTTCCCTGGTGTACAATTTTCCTTCCTTGATGGTGGCAGCTGGAGCAGGTGGGATGTAGGGCTTGGTCAGAATGTTCTTGCGCTCGTTATTGGCCTTTTCCTCTTGTTTGTGATCGACCGTGGCCGCTTTCAGTTTCTTGAATAGATTGGAGTCCTTTGGGGATGGTGGCGACTCCATTTTATCTTTTCCTCTCGGGTTAGAAGGCTGATAGATCCGCGATGGTGAGGCCCACTTAATAGGCGGGAGAGACCCAAAACGAAAAGTCTGCTCAACCTTTTCATGCGACACTTGGATGCCACACTCTTCTTTGCATTGCGAGCATAGGACCACGGGTGAGGCTTTCCCAACTGGTTTAGTTTTCTGTTGTGCCTGGAGCTCATCGTCGGTAGACTTTCCTTCTTGCCCCTTGGTACTCAAATCTAAGGTTGGTTTCCTCTGGTTCTGCTTGGCCCAGTTCACCTCGATCATATTGATCCCGGTGTCGAGAAAAGGGTTCAAGTCTACGAGCGCTGTCGCCTTTACTGGAGCTTCCACCTGCAAACTGCCATTATTAAGCCATACCTGAATCTGGTCTTTGAGCTTCACACAGTCCACGGTATTGTGATTCCACAGGTTGTGGAATTTGCAGTACTTCTTCCCTCTCAGATGGTCTGGTCGAGGAAAAGGTCCAAAGTCGGTTTTCACCATCTTCGCGGCGATCATCTCATCCAGAATCTCGTGTGCCTTATTGGCATCATAAGTATATGTCGCAAACTTAGGTTTGGTGAAGGCCATCGATTTGAGCTTGACAGGTTCCTTGGAAATCTTCAGTTGCTTCAAGGCTGGATTCTTCCTCCCGGTTAGCTCATAAGCAGCGATATCATTCTCCTCCTCCTCATCGTCATCCTGAACCACTTCTTCAATGTGATGATGGTAGTAAGGGTCATAGGTAGCCGGCTGGTAGCTCAGGGTCGCTACGGTGCGATGTTTTCCTGGCACATATGTCCCTTTGGATGCATTCTTCCTTGCATCTGTTTCTCTGAGGAGATGTTCAAAGCTGCCTACCTCTGTGATGAGCTCTCCCATTGACTGGATCATGCTGCCGTGTTGCTTCTTCCGCTGACGAGGTTCCAAACCCTTGATCGCTAGTTTGACTAACTCTTTCTTGGGCAGGATGACATTCAGCTTGGCTTTCTAAATTTGGAAGCGCTGAAGATAGGCCACAACAGATTATGTAGGCTGTTGGGCCATCTGAGTGAGAGAAGCTAAGTCAACCTCAGGCTCAATGGCCCCAAAGGTTTCTCGGAATAGCTTTTCCATTGCTGGCCAATCCGCTACGGTTACTGGCCGAAGTTTGGAAAACCACCTAAAGGCAGCTCTTGAGAGAGAGGTGCCAAAGATCCTGCATTTGAGGACGTCATCATTCTGGTACTGGCCGCATTGTACCCTAAACCTGGCCAGATGGGTAGCCGCATTCTCTATGTCTTCTCCTGAAAAAGTAGAAAATATGATATTTTTATAACCCCTGGGAAAGGGCGCGAGCATTACATGCGGCGGGAAAGGTCCCTCATAGACCCCATCCACTTAGGTCCTTGGATTAGCCAGCCTGATCATCTCCTCGACCTCTTCACTTCTTACATACTCCGGACCCGGAGGCGGAGGAGGAGGTGTTGCCACAGTATGGCAAGCAGCCTATAAGGGTAGTGCTTGGTTCAGAACCCCTTCCCCTTCTCCTACATGTACCACGTGGGTTGTAGCTGGTTGCTGAAGAGTTAATGCTGGTATGGGCATCTCTTTTGTCAAGGCTATTATCTTAATTGGGTTACCCGCCTGGTCAATACCATAATAGCTTCCTGGCAGTTCCTGATATACGTTTTCTGCCCCGTCGCTGTCATATTGAACAAAGGTGGTAGAACCAGATGCGGTTCCACCAACCCTCGATGTCTGATGCTTCTGCCTGGTGGTCTGTCCACCTGACGGGGTGGCATTCTCTTTGCTACCGCCGATAACCAAAGCTTGCTCTTTGCCTTTCTGAGGCGTAGCGCCAACGGTTGCGGCCGGTGTAGCGGTGTTGCTGCTAGCCTTCTCTCACTGATTAGGCGGCACGTACTTGCTAGAGCCAGATGGCTGGCCCATTGAACCGAGGATAGCATTAGAGTCCCCTAAAGCCTTGTTCAACACTTATCTTGCCTGGTTCAACTCAGCTCTCTGCATGTCCACCTCGGTTGCGAGGTTAGCGCCATCCTTGCGAAGACCTGCCATATCTGACGCAGTCTGCTTGGTCTGGTTCGTGATGGCCTTTATGATCTCTTTTTGGCACTGATTCTGCTCGCTAGCGACACCTGTGACATGAGCCCTTACTGCACTTTCTGATTGTGCGATTTGTTGCTGGGTATCTGCTGCATGTTGGGTAATGCGTTGGTTTAACTCGCGCATGAGTAGGTCTGTCTTCGTGGTTTACCTTTCAAAATCAGCGGCTATCTTCTTGCGATGATTTTCAATGTTCTCCATGATGATCGCGAACCTCACCTCTGAGGTCGCTTCTTCTGGAATAGGCTTCGTGACGAAAGCCTCTCTTCCTCCACTTTCCACTGTATTGGGAACAGCGGTAGTGATAACAGGCTCGCTGGCCTGATTAGCAGTGACACTCTGGCCCTCAGTAGTGGCCGGGTGATTCTCTTCCCGTTCAGTAGACATGTCGGATGATTGAGCAGGATGAGAAAATCGTTGAGTCACTTGTTCTTCAGAAAGACCACGACAGTCCGCGCGAGAGTGCGGTCTGTAACTGGAGGTCTTGTGTCTTGAGCAGTTGGCGTAAACCTTTTGGTAAGGGTTTTCGCTCGACTTCCCAATGGCTACGTTCACGAAGAGATACTATTATAGGTCCCACTGGGCGTGCCAAAATGTTTGACTCCAAAACCAGTTGGCTTGCAAACTGTCTCTTTTGAGTGTGTGCGCAGGCGTGCCAGCACCGTGGGGTGCAGTCGTCGGGGGAGTCCCTTGACCTGACTTCTTCTTCAAGCGTTTGTGGACAAGGAGAGCACCAACCTCGCCACAAGGTTCTTCTCTAGCCTTCCGAGAAAGGACTTCTTGCCTTACCGATAAGGACTTTGGATGTGATCTCTTCGCGTCACCGAATCGATACTCAACGTTGTAGGCTGAGCAGAGCAATCACTGGGAAGTTTGGAGAAAGCACGGGTTTTGCTAAAGCGTGACTTTAGCTTCGCTAGGGCGTTACCCTTACTTCGCTGGTTGTATCGGTGGCAGTAGTACTAGCAGTCGGCTAGCGAGGAGACTAGGACTGGAAGCACGGTGGCCGGGTTGATCTGGTGATGCTGACAGTCGGCTCGCGGGGAGACTAGGATTGGTGTGCGGTCACCGAGTTTCAACAAGGTTGAAGGTTTGCTCCGGGGAGGCTTTGTAATCGCTGGGATTGATTGATTCGAGAGAGAGCTCCTTGTTCTGTCCTTGAACCCTAGTATTTATACCTAGGGCTTCGACTGTTCCTTGCTATAGAAGGATTATTGTTTGAAGTTTCCCATTCAATCTCTGCTATTTGACTCCAATAAGGTTTCGTTTTCCTTATGGATTACGGAATGGGCGAAGCTGTAACCCAAACCCAAGCAGGCTTATTTTTGGGCCACAGGTATCGGCCCGCTGTGCTAAATCCACTAAAGGATCTTGCCAAAATTACTTTTGGGCTCAAACAACTTCTATGTGTAATTTAGTGCTTCAAACAACTGAGATGTATTCTTGTGTAAAATCACAGTTCAACCTCTGACAACGGTATGAAAGTATGCAAGGGAGATAAAATCATAAAATATAGTCCATGCCAGTTGTTGAAATTTGTAAAATGGAATTTGAGTTGATAATATGTACTTGTTCTCAGAACTCATCAGCTAATGATCATGGAGATATGCAGTTATGATACACAAAAGAAACTCAGTAACTCTCCTGATCATTGAAATCTGAAACTCATGATACAATGTACGATGACCATGCCTGATTTCATCAATAGATACATGATACTTTTGCAATAACAACTATATAACTTAAATCCTTCAGCCTCATTTTTTTTCAGAACCATTGCTATACATAAGAAGACTGGCAATGAATTAATCTAGCTGAATTTGACACTTCATATATATATATATATATATATATATATATATATATATATTTCCGTGCAGCATCATACTGATTCTGGCAAGGAAATAAACAATGGAAATCTAATAGATCATTTGGTAATCTATCAAAAAGCACATATTGTTTACAAATAGATAATGGAGTCCTTAAGAACTGCCATAATGTGAATGAGAGAAGAAGATCAAATCTTGTCACCTATCTTGTATCACAGTGTCTACAGAAGTAGACGACGTGTACGTAGAAGTAACTCTAAAAAAACTACAAAATAGTAAAATTTCCCTTACCTATTCATTTGGGAAGTATAACTGTATAAATGCAACAAATTCCGATATTCTTTGCACAACTCAATCGAGGGAATGAGCAGTAATGGGAATACTGCTGATTTTACTTTAACGCGAATGTAACAGTTCCATCTTGGCCATGGATACTGAATTTGTGGTGTTAGTTATTAAGTTGGATGCAGTAAATGCATAGGTTTCCAGTTTAATATTTGAGATGTAGTTTAGGTAGTATCAATCTCTGAGGATCACATGATCTATTTCTGTTTCTGTCAAGAGCTTTACTGTGGATAGATGGTCGAATAAAATAAGCCTTTTGTGCTCCCAGTAATTGGAAAAGCTTGAAATGGGATCATATATAATTATATATACGAGGCTTTTTCTAGTCGACTGCTGGAAATTGAAAAGCTACTATTCGATTAGCTATCACATTAATCATCCCAAATAAATTTGTACTGGTTGCATATGGTTTATGGTTAACAATGTTGCTCAAAATGTAGTCTATCGCAATATTCCTACCGCTTGCCCATTATAGGGCCTTCTCCGCAAGAACATAGGTCCTTGAATCTTTTGGGAGACATTTTCCAATTCATACATTGGAGCACATGTGAAAGGCGATCCTGTCCTAAAGCTATAGAATCTTCTAGCCTCATCATCTATAAGGTTTTGCTATTGTTTCTGATCTTAGATTCGTTTGATCCTGTTGCGTTCTTTTCAGTTTAGTACTTAATGAATACAGCGAATTCTACTTTCATTTATGTTACAGAAGATGAAGTCTTTTAGCTTTCGATGGAAGGCCTTCCAACAGAATCAGTCTGAAGATGATTATTTGGAACTGTCCAAGCGTTTTGTAAAGCTCTGTGATTATTTCTGTATAAAAGGAGTCGATCGAGATGCATAGAAAAATGAAAAGCGTTTTGTAAGCTCTACTGTGACCCTTTAGGGAAGCAGTACAGATTCAAGAAAACAAGTGCAAAGATTCCTGAAGAGAAGATGCACGTACAGGCTAAAAATGGAGGAAACTTGGACGAAAGGGGCTAGCCGACAAGTAATTTTTCCACTACTATTTCTATCTCAAATAGCTAGGTAATATACAAGAATGTGTGGTACATGAAGGTGATGAGGAATCATGCCTCATTGTAGGGGTCAAGAAATTTAGTTCATCTCCTTCTGATATTAGACCAGCAGGCTTGGATATATATATTCCTAAGGGAGTTACACAATCTCCAGTACACTACCAGGATCGAAAGATGGTCATGTGACCACAAACCCCAAATCTGACTAAAGGCCAGATCAATGGCTGCAGAAATGTAAATAAAGCTTGGAATTGAAAGTTGTAAATTAAGCTTGGGATTGAAAGTAGTGCTTAAGCTAAAATGTAAATTAACACTCCTCGAGTTTAATTATATATGTGTAATTTAACTTTTCAGGGATTAATACTCCTTGACCTGAAGTTTATGCGTAATTTTGCTTTTGAGTATGTCTTCAATGTGTAATTTAGTGCTTCAAGCAATTGAGATGTATTCTTGTGTAAATTCACAATTCAACCTCTGACAATGGTACCAAAGTATACAATGTAGATAAAATCATAAAATATAGGTCCAATATGCCAGTTGTTGAGGTATTTAAAATGGAATTCGAGTTGATAATATGTAGTATGTACTTGTTCTCTGAACTCATCAGCTAATGATCATGGAGATATGAACCACTCGGAACTCCTAGCTAGTAACAACCTCAAGTTTGCTATGGAAGGAAGTCCTTCACTCTATCTGCAATTCTTCTGTCTTGAGGATCCTACTAGAAAATGTTGGAGAGGAAAGATCCTATATTGGAAAGTGACAAAATATAATATAACTTATAAGTGGGTGGCTCTTACCTAATTGTACCGAGGTCTTTTGTGATTAAAACCCAACACCTATTGGGTGGTTAATTTGGGACAATATCGGTACAATGATGGGCCACGAGCCACACTTGTCGCTGTTTAACATGGTATCAGAGCGGGTCGTTCTTCAATACGTCGCCATCATGGACCCGGATATGGGTTCATTCATTAATTGATTCACCAATCTCCTCTCCAATCATGGACCTAGTTTGGGTTCAATAAATTGGCCATCAGAAGTTTCCGATTGGATTATTGCCAAGTGTCCAATGTGGGCCTTGTTTGGGTTCAATAAATTGGTCATCGAAAGTTTCCGATTGGATTATTGCCAAGTGTCCAATGTGGGCCTTGGATTGTTATGTGATTGGTCAAGTCTCTAATGTGGGACTCGTGACCCGATTTCCAATGTGGAATTGAGTTTGTCAATTAATTCCACGTGCATACCTAAAGCTAGGTTACACATGAGGGGGCGTGTTGGAGAGGAAAGATCCCACATTGGAAAGTGACAAAATATAATATAACTTATAAGTGGGTGGCTCTTACCTAATAGTACCGATGCCTTCTTTGATTAAAACCCAACACCTATTGGGTGGTTAAGTTGGGACAATATCGGAACAATGCGGGCCACACTTGTCACTGTTTAACTATTAAGACCCATAGAACACCAATATGGGCCGCTGTTAAACCCGAGGCACCAATGATGCCTAACAGTGCCCAAGTAGAGTGGGTTAGACACCGAGTATCAGTGGCCCAGTATCTTCTTGCAACCATGGCAGTGCGTAAACAGAATGACTCGAGCAAGCTCTGCCTGCCCTCAATTGCATCTTTCTCAAATTGAAGCTTTACATTGTTTCAATTAGTTGGTTATATTTATATCCCAGGTAAAGCCAACCCATATCACTATATATGTCTCATGTTACCAACCCTAAACTCAATTGACTTGATAGCTCTGATATCTACCCAATGAGTATTAGATCAAAAAGCTAATTGATTTTATGGTTTTGATTTATTGGCAGATGCATGGAGTTGCAGTCAATAAAGTTGATCACATCCTTCATTCATGTTCTAAACTCTGTTTTATGGTTTTTGTAGCTATGGATTTTATATAGATATTTTTGCCTGGATTTTATCATTATCATTCATCTGTTGGTTTAAAGTTGCATTGATATGATAGGGAGGAAACAATTTAATTGTCATTGTCAAGTTGTGGAGAAGCACATTTCTATTTATTACGTGTTTCTGGTGGCTTTTCCCGGATACCTCACACAGAATGCTATACCGCTGGGGGTACCGATCTAACTCTGGATCCCTGTGCAAACAGAACATACAGCATTAGAGGGATAAACAGTACCAGACAGTTTATACCTCTCTGATGCTTGAGTGAGGATCTATATATATATATATATATATATATATATAAAGTAACAGTAAGGGGAAGACGTTATTACCCCCCTGAAGGTGGTTGGCTTCTGACGTATATACTTCAGTATGGGGAAACCATTCCTCATGTCTACTACGTGGGATGTGGTGTACTTCCTTGCAGCCTCAGAAGGCTCTAGTGCCTTTGTTGGTAGCTTGTAAGGAGCAGTCTCGAGGTCCTTGCTTATCAGGAGCGTGGCTTATTATGAACTTCTTCGTAGTGGGTAGAGAACCCGGCCCATGACATGGTACTTAGAAGTCCCTACAGGGTCTATTAGCAGTTACCAATACCTTGTGGCAGTCAAGTTATTGTCAGTGTGTACAAGTCCCCCAACTTCCCGTTCAAGATGTTTCTTGGGTGGGGACTTGATTGGTATTGGCAAAAGATATTGATAGATAATGTGCCCGTGTGGAGTCCCCCAAGTTCCTGATGAAGGAATATCTTGATCGGGTATTTAAATTGGGCACCATAGGTAGCTAGGCTATGGGGTTGGGCCTCTAGTACCCGTTCGGGTGATGTGAGAGCTTGAGCCTTTAGTACCGGCTAGGGTGATGAGGACTTGAGCCGCTCGTATCTATTGGGATGGTGAGGCCGTGAGCCTGTGGTACCCATTGGAGTGGTGAGGACTTGAGCTTTTGGCACCTGTTGGGGTGATGAGGGCTTAAGCCTCTAGTACTTGTTGGGGTGGTGAGGGCGTGAGCCTATGATACTCGTTGGGGTTTAGACTTCGCGTTTATGGGGTGCATGTGAGCCACGTGTTTGGTGGGTTCCCGAGAAGTAATAAATGCGCGTCCCTTTGGTTTAAGAGGGTTGCGTGCGTTGGTAGTGGAAGAGGCGCGTGGGACACCTGTATGGATCTGATGGTTTGGGACTTTTCGTTTTGACGGTTCTGATGTGTCCGCCCTTGAATTTAAGAGGGAAAAACGTGTGTTGGGGGGGGGGGGGGGGGAGGCTCGCTTCTTTTTCGTCTGTGTCTCTCTACAACCTGTTTTCTTCTGTGTCTAGAGAGTGTATTCGTCGGAGTCTTGGGCTTGGTGGTGTGCAAAGGAGGTGTAATCATCGAAGCGCACTTCGTTAGGTACATCCCCTCAACTTCTCCCTTCTATATGTTGAATCTGTGGATGATGTTTGTTTGTTGTTGCTTGTTTTTTTTTTTTGACTGTCTTTTTCTTGCAAAACGCAATGGTAAATACCTTTGTTGGTAATAAGACTGCGAAGGATAGGCCAAAGATTTTTGGGTAATGACTTGTAGAAGGCGGTTAGGATTGTGTATTTGATTTCTAGGTTGTTTAGTTTGGATTTTCTGGGTTTCCTCCTTTTTAGTTGAAGTGCAGAGTGATCCGGGCTTTGAAGATGCTTTGACGGTGCCCCAAATCAAAAAAGTTAGGCTGACTCAATATGCCCTTTGTTTCTGATTCCAGATACCAGTGCGTAACTCAACGAGATAGCTCTTATAGGTCAGTATGGAATCAGGAACAAAAAGTGAGGCTGGGGGTGCGGGGTCTTCCTATCAAGTCGCTGCAAGGCAGGATGACTTAGATATAGATCAGTATTTGGAAAGGTTAATTGCACAAGGGAGGTCTAGGGCTGAGGATACCGCTTCCACCACGGGGCAATGGTTAGTACCAAGGATGGTGATGGTGATGGTAATGGGGAGAGCTCGGGGTCCAAGGATGAACAGAAAGTGAGATATCGGAAGGTATACCCAAACCACGATACACCCTCGTAGACGGGACTATATGTGACGAGCCGATAAGGAGTATGACCATAAAGGAAATAACGTCAATGAGGTTGAGGTGGAATACCAAACGAGATATAACTAAGGCCTTTAGGTCCCGGGGAGTTATCTGCCAATCCCCAAGTGGATGGGTGTCTTTATGAGAGAACCAACTGCATCAAGGGCTATCGTTGCAGCTTCCAAGGTGCCTGCAGTACCTACTTCGAATGCTAAATTTGGCACCCGGGCAGCTGACCCCAAATGCATGGCAACAAATACTGAGTATGATCTCTATGTGGGACCTCTGCAACATGGGGTGGCCCTCCATTAATGAGTTTAGAGTAGTGTACAAGGTGGTGTACTCGCAAAAGTCTCTGATCCACGGTACCGTAAGTTTTATGGCCAGGGATTATGAGCTTCTTGATAGGAGCATTTTAATGCGATGTTTTAATAGTTATTTCCTCATCTTTTACTTAGTTATTTCCTTAAATAAATAAATTTTAATTTAGTTTTTATTTTCTAGGTACATTGGAATAAATGGAGAAGAAATGAGCTGAAATGAAAACACATGGCGAAAAGAGAGGAGTCCTGATGGCACTAGGAAACCACATCGCTTGAAGATGACGTGGGAGATATTATGGGAGATTAAATCTGATTTTTGCATGGGAAATGATGGAGATAATGTGAAAATCAAGGAGATTACGTTGAGAAAATCTTGGGAGAGTTTCATGGGATTGTGCAATAAGAAAAGGCTCAAAACAAGTCCAGATTCGTTCCTTAATTCCCTCAAGATATGTTGGCTGAAATTAGAGAATAAAATCTGCAATTTTAATGTGAAAATCAAGAGAAAATCAAGGGGAGGATATTAAGGATAATGCCATGGAGAGATTTAAGGGAGAAAAAGTCCAAAACAAGTCCAGATTCATTCCTATTTTCACTCAAGATTATTTTGGCCGAAAATTAAGAGAAAAATCAGATAAAATCTTGGGAAATCAGCAATAATATATTTGGAAAGATTATGGAATTATTTTGGAGCTTTTTGATTGGTTGAGTGATATGGCAGAGCTGACGTGACATTAATTCATTGGTTGGAGCTGTGTGGTGCAACCAGAAAATTCCTTAGAAATTAAATTCATGAAGCCTTGCCTTCCCCTATATATACCCCTCTTTGCTACAACACCAAAACACACCACCACACCACCACACCACAACACCACAACACCTCTCTCCCTCAGTAAATAAACATCAAAAAAATTCTCTCCATTCTCTAGTCTTCAGAAGCTCTGCGTCTCAACCAAGGAGGAGAAGAAGTCATGCCATACATCAAGATCCTAGCCACCATCCACCCCTGTGTCGTCCCTAGAAGGTTGCTTGCTTTCAAGGATCTTCGAGTTCTTCGTCTCAAGGCCATGTCATCCATCTTTCATGGTGTATTTCAAATTTCTTTTCTTTTCCTTTGTTTGATTTGTGGAGTTATGAATTCTAGTTAACATGACGTTAAGAGCAAAGTTAAAAGCCCATTTTTATGTTTTGAAATAAAGTTGTGATTTTTATATGTTGATTTATATGTTGCTTATGTAAGATTGCTTAATTGATTTTGTTTTATAGAAAACTTTTATATGTATGTGTTCTTTGGTGGCCAACTTAGGATATATGCATGTAATTGGAGCTAGATTTAAGTAGTAAAGGCTTTGGACAAAAGTCGAAATCAATTAAGGAGGATTGCAAATAGATGAACTTTCTCATACTAGGTTGTGCACTTTGGTTGACATCCTTTCTCTGTTCTTCATGCATTGAATGTGTTCTTGAGTAGCTAGCTTTCTAGACTATGATTGCATGTTCAATAAGATTAATTTAGGTGCTTTCACTTAGATTAATTATTCAAGGAAAGTAAAATATGGGAAATCGTTTGCTTACTAACGTTTCACATAGTCAACTTCTTTCTCATGACATAGAAGATCAACTATAGGAATTGTGATTGGATTTCATTCATATGATTGTGGTTTTGATCTTTGTTCCTTGCGTTCCACCCGTGTATATATGTTTTTACATTTTCTTTATTTTATTTATTTTAGTTTTTAATTTAATAATCCTAAAACCCCCTTTTGTTTGTTTTATTTTTGTAAATAATACTTATACTTATTTTAATTCTTTAGTTGTTTTTGCAATTACAGGTGTACCCTCAATCCCCGGTTAGAACGATCCCTATTTATCATCTACTAACGATGACATTTTCAGGGTTAAATTATGCGCTTGCTTTGAGCGTATCACTTCTAGTGACTGATTTGCCTACCTCCTAAAGTAAGAAATGGCGGAATAAAGTGTTCGTAGCTGGGGGTTGATGGCAGATAAACAACAAAAAGTGGCACGTTACTGGAATGTTTCAAGCTATTAGGGACCAGTCGTACAAGTTGTCCGACATGGAGAAGATGAGGATAGCCCGAGTGTTTGCCAAGTGGAAGAACCCCGAGGACATGAGTTCCTATAGATTCATTCGGTTTTTCGTTCTTGATAAGTTAGGGATTGGGAGGGTACCCAGGAAGCTAAAACTGTTGCAAGGGTTGAAATGTTTACCTGTTTGTTTGTTTGTTTGTGTGTTTTTATTTTATTTATTTTTATTTTTTATTTTTTTAACGCTTACTTGTATTGTAGTTAAGGTACCGAAGAGGAAACCTAGAAAAGACAAGCCCGTGGACAGGATGCAGGATTCAAAACTGATGGATGCGCTTATTAATGAAGGGGAGGATTCCCTTCATATTGTCGTGGACCTAACAACAAAGAAGACTAGAAGGTCTATTGAGGAGATCCTGCTGGAGATCCCAGATGAAGGGTACGGGACCCCAGATCCCAACGTTCCTATAGTTAAGAGGGAAAAGGGTTCCAGTACCATAGTGACAGTTGCAAAACAGGGTAAGGGGAGGGTAACCACGACGGGCTCGCAGGCTTCCCTTTCGGGCAGTTCTTTGGAGAGTGAGGAAGGCTTGCTAACTGGTAAGAAGAGAAAGAGGTATCATCGTCGCCACCATCGAAGCGGGGACCAGGAGTAAGTGATATATGTTGGCAAGGACGTCGTCGGGATGGATACGAAGAAAGCACAGAAAGGTATATAGGCTTTGGGGTCTGCTCCCCCATCCCTGGGGCTTTTATCACCAGCGGTACCGGTGATTCCCAAGAAGCCTATTAAGTAGCTGATGTTGGAGTATGAGGTAGCAGACGAGCGGTTTGTGCAGTCCATGCTAGCCGACCTGAAGGATATTGATCTAGATCAGGTGCAAGGATGGGCCGGGAATTAATGATGCACGTAAGGGACCCTTTAACTACCTAGCTCTTTGTTTGGCTTTGTTTGTTGTATGTACTAACCTAGGTGCCCACAAGCCTTGTACAACGTCAACACTATTGACGCAAGCGAGGAAGATACAAAGCTGAAGGAGGAGATCAACAGCTTGTCTAGGTAGGTCAAGTACTTGCATGAAGAGAAAGGGAAGTTAGAGAAAGAGCAGGACTCTCTCAAGAAGAAAGTGACTAGTCTGACTTCGAAGGTGAGCGAGCTGGAGGAAGTTAACAAGAACATCCCAGAGTTTGAGGGTTTGATCGGGGACTTGAAGAAAGAGCTTGAATCACTTCGGGAGTTTGAAGAGAAAGGCAACTCCTAGAAAGCCAAGGCTGAGGATTTGGAGAGTCGTATTCCCGAGGAGTGCCAGAAAACTTTTGCTGAATACAAAGCTTCCACTGAGTTGGAGGATATGCTCCTAGAGGCCCAAGACAGAGCGGTAATTCTGAAGTACAAGGAGTGGGTGGCAGCCAGATACATAGATGAGACCAAGTTCAGAAAAGGGTTGCTGGAGAAGAAGAAGAAGGAGCAAGAGCAGGAAGCTGAGAAGAAAAAGCGAGAAGCTTAGATGGCTGTAGGCAAAGGTGATGGCTCGGGGAGTCACTCTGAGGTCTCGGAGTAGGGAGTTGGTTTTTTTTTTTTGAATAGTTTTTCCTATTTTGAACAATGGCCTCGAGTCGGTAGTGAGGTACCTAGTAGTCCAAGCTTTTTGTGGATGACTAGATTTTTTGTTACTTGAATGGGAATTTTAAAGGAATTAAGACTGCTTGTATTTTTATGCCTTGTCCAAAGCTCATATGTTTTCATTACTTATTACTGGAATAGAGTAACTGACATTATAGCTGATTGTCGGGGGAGTCCGGTGACTGAAGGTGAAAGAAAAAAATAATACAAGTAATGGTCTGAATAATTCATTTTTCCATTCAAGTACCACATGGTGGCCCATACAAAAATAAGTACCCGATGTGTAGCTTGCCATAGCTTGATGATTAAAAGATAAGGTAAGATGCATCAGGTACTATTTGTAATAGTAATGTAGACGCTGTGTGTTCCATGGATGCTGGGAAGTTACTCTATCCATGTCTCGGATGTAGAAGGTAGCTGGACCTACCTCCTCAACGATTTCATATGGACCAGTCCATGAAGGATCCAGTCCCTGAGGCTTCGAGTAGACTTGCTCCATGACCCAGTCACCCAATTTTAGTGTCCGGGATTGGACTTTGGCATCATAAGAGCGGGCTATTTTTCTCTTGTTAGCAAATTATGCATGTATGCTACATCCCATTGTTCCTCCAGTAAATCGGTATCAAGCTGAAGACCTTCTGCATTGGTACTTATGTCGAAGTGTTCGACCCTTCCACTTTGAATTTGTGTCTCGATGGGGAGGACTGCCTCTATTCCAAAAGCCATGCAGAAGGGAGTTTCTCTAGTTGCCTCAGTTACTGTTGTTTTGATAGCCCACAATACTTCTAGGAGTTTGGAGGCCCAAAGGCCTTTTGCATCATCAAGCTTCTTCTTGATTATTTTGTTGACAGCTTCCACTTGGCCGTTGTGTGATACCCGAGGTATTAAAATATATATATATATATATATATATATATATTACGAGGGAAGTAGTAGAAATTTTGTTAGTTTTCTAGATGTATAAAATGGAGGGAGGATAAGATTGTTGGATGATTATTTTACGAGCTAGGTAATCAGATACTCTCGAGAATATTATTTTTAAATTTCTCTTGGGGTGAAATCTCCAAATTGTGGACTCGATAATAAAGCACACGAGGCACCGAGTCTGTAAGAATTTTTTGTTCGAAGTTTCAAAATTATGAATAATTAATCGAGAAAAAAAGAAAAATAAAAAAGGAAATTTCGTGGTGCAATCTGGGCCATTGAAATTAACCACTGCTTGATCACAACCATTGAAAATCAATTAATGGAGAACTATATAAAGCTGGAGATCAGATCAATGATGGGGGGGAGAGCTCCAGAAGCTTCAAGGCTTCTAACTCCTTTCGGTGACTCGACGACCCACAATGGGTCTCTATCGAAAATCATCTGTCCAGCCACGAGGTGGTGACACACCCATCTCATTCGATTTCTCTCCTCATCACTGTTCTATCTTCAGTCTTGGTTTGCTAGGCGAGGAAGAAGTATCAAAGTTCGAAAGATTTGGGTATTCCGGCGCTGGTTGGTTGTACAAGAGGTGAGCAAAGTTCGTCCTCTTGTCAAGATCTATTTCTTGGTATAGTTGTTTCTCAATTTAATTGAATTCTGAACGAATTGGTGTTTTGGGGCAAAACAATTTTCCTTTCCACTAAAAAAAAATTCCGGTTTATTTTCAAGTAAATTGGAGGTCGGGATGTTACACGTTGGTTTGTGGATATGCTGGTGAGCCCTCAGCTCGTCGTGGTCGAATTGGGCCCTGTTGTTAGTGACAATTGTCTCTGGGACTCCGATTCTGCAACAGATATTCTTCCACAAGAAATTTTTCACTTTTTCTATCGTGATGGCCACGAGAGGTTCTGCCTCTACCCACTTTGTCTGATAGTCTACTGCTACAATGGTATATTTGAACTGTCCAACCGCCATAGGGAGCTTATCAATCAGGTATAGGCCTTACTGGCAGAAAGGCCAAGGTGTGAGGTGGATGGAGAGAGCGATAGGTGGTGTCCTTAGGATGTTGGCGTACATTTGGCATTTATGGAAAGAAAGCGAAATTGTTTCAGCTACCGCTGATATGGTTGGCCAAATATACCCGGCTCAAAGAGCCTTATGTACGAGAGACCGGGCCTCTGCGTGGTCACCTCGTATACCATTGTGAATTTCTTTCATGATACTGTGACCTTCTTCCTGTGTGACGCAATTGAGGTTGGGGAAGTTATGTCCTCTTCTGTAGAGTTTGCCATCCATAATACTGTACCGAGCTGACCGCAGCTGCAACTTTGTTGCCTCGATCTTATCCTTCGGGGCCAAGCCATCGACCATATATTTGAGTATTGGATCTATCCAGGAGGCAGTGTTGTCGATAGCGAATATTTCAGACACCGTCTTGGAAGTGTTTGGCTTTTCCAGTAATTCCACCTTTGTGGCCCCGTATGCAGGACTTGGAGAAGTTGCTGCAAGCTTGGCGATGGCATCTACCTTGTTGTTTTTTGCTCTTGGTATTTGAGTAATTGTGAACGAGGTGAATCGTTGTATCGACGCCTTAGTGAGAGCCTGGTGAGATGACATTTGAGGCTCTTTAGCCTCGAAGTCCCCGTTGACCTGATTCACCACTAATTGAGAGTCGCTGAAGATATGAAGGTGCTAGATACCTAGTTCCCGGGCGACCTATAGACCCACAATGAGGGCTTTATACTCTACAGCGTTGTTGGATGCTTTGAAAGCAAATTTCAAGGCATACTCATACACTTGGTCCTCCAGGCTGATGAGCAAAATGCCGGCTCCACTTGTCTTCCTATTAGATGCTCCGTTGACATATAATTGCTAAGTTTTCGGTGGCTATGGGCATGGGGTCGGTGGTTCCTCCTTTCCCGTGGACAGATCCTAGGAAGGGATGAGTTTTGAAATGAAATCTGCTGCTGCCTGATCTTTTATAGTCTTTTGGGGCTTGTAGTGGATGTCAAATTCCCCCAACTCAATGGCCCATTTGATAAGTCTTCCCGAAGTTTCTGGCTTTTGGAGTACCTGCCTCAATGGCTGGTTAGTGAAAACCGTAATTGAATGTGCTTAAAAGTAGTGCCGGAGCTTCCTAGCCGACACAAGGAGAGCCAAGGCCACCTTTTCTATGTCTGGGTATCGTGACTTTGTACTAGTATAACCCTTGCCTGCGTAGTACACCAGGTACTCGCAGTCATGGTCCGGTCTGATCAGCTCCGAGCTTACAGCGGTTGCAGACGCGGTTAGATATATGTACAACATCTCTCCGGGGATAGGCTTTGATAGTAATGGTACCACTGCCAGATATGCTTTTATGCCGAGAAATATTGCTTCGTGTTTAGCAGTCCAGGTGATCTTCTCTATGTGCTGGGTCTTTAGTAATTTGAAGAAAGGTGTGCACTTGTCTGTGAGTCTTGACACGAATCTGGAAATGGCGGCCACCTTTCTGATAAGGGACTGAACCTCGTTTCGGTAGGTGGGTGACGTCATGTCTAAGATAGCTTGTACTTCTCTAGGTTTGCCTCTATCCCCCTGTGACTGATGATGTAACCGAGAAACTTTCCTATCTCGACTCCGAAGATGCACTTCTGTGGGTTCAATCACATACCGTTATGCAAAATGATGGTGAAAACCATTGCGAGGTTTGCGACATGATCATCAACCGTTAGGCTTTTGACCAGCATATCGTCTGCAAACATGGAATTGACGAGTCTTTGATAAGTGGGACCCATATTCTTCAGTCCAAAAAGCATGACTTGGTAGCAGTAGAGACCCTTGTCGGTAGTGAAGGCAGTATGCTCCTCATCCGCGGGGTCTATTCTTATTTGATTGTACCCGTTGAATGCATCCATGAAGTTGAGTAACCAGTACCCAGCTGTAGAATATATGAGTTAGTCAATTCTTGGGAGCGGGTAGCTATCCTTCTGTCATGCCCAGTTGAGATTCATGTAGTCGACACACATATGCCAAGATCCCGCTGTCTTCTTGGGTACTATGACTACATTAGCTAGCCAACGTGGGTGCGTTACTTCCCTAATAAACTTGATGGCCTTGAGCTTCTTCACTTCAGCCTGGATGGCCTTGTACTTGTCGTGGTTGAAAGCCTTGCGTTTTTGCCTTACAGGGTCTGAGAAAGGACGATGCTGAGGTTGTACATGGCTATATCTGTCGGGATCCCGGGCATATCTTCATATGACCACGCAAAAGCAGATTCGTTGGTGTGTAGAAACATGATCTAGTTCTCCCTCACAGATGGGGTCAACTTGGTACCGATCCTGACATTTTTGTCCGGGAACTTGTCTGATAGTACCACTTCTTCAATGTCTTCCACGGCTCCGGGCCGTTCTTCATCTGAATTTGTGTCGTCCCTTGGATCCTCGTATCTGTCAGTAGGTGAGCGATCCGCGGTTACCGATAGCATCTCTGATCTTCCCTTACCCCAGGACACCGTTGAAGAATAACAATGCCTTACCGCGGCCTGATCACCTAGGATCGTGGCCACTCCCATGGGAGTTGGAATCTTCATCATGAGCATGTGGCTAGCTACAAACGTCTTCAGGTGCCAGAGTGCTAATCGCCCCAAGATTGCGTTGTAGGATGACACACAATCAGCCACGATAAACTCTGTTTTGATGGTCGAGCAGTTTGGACTGTCTCCCACTGTGATCGACAGATAATCGGATCCTAGTGGTTGGACGATATCCTCGGAGAAACTATCAAGGGCTCGTTGTCCTGTGATAAGTTGGATCGTCCCTGATTCAGGGCCTTATATGCATCAAGAAACACTACACTAATAGAGGCACAGGTATCGATAAGGACCCAAGAAGTAATATAGTGATCCATCTGGACCGTGATGAAGAAAGGATCGTCATGAGGCATTTTGAGGTTCCCTTCCTCCTCTTCTAAGAAAGTGATAGACTTCCATCTCGTCACATTTTCCTCCCCGAGGGGTGTTGTGGAAGTTGAAAACTTCAGGGTGGCCGAAACTCGTGCCCCGCTTCCTTCTTTGGGGTTGTAACTCCTTTGGTCCTCCACCGTGGATCATGAGAATCCGGCCATACACATCGATAGCCCTTATCTCTTTACCGGGCAGTACCGCTGGAGTTTGCCACTCTGAACGAGTGAATCGATGATATTTTTTAGAGCCATGCAAAGGTTGGTATTGTAGCCAGCGTCTTTGTCATAGGGGCAGAACCTATCGGTATCCTGCTGCGTGAGCTTGCTCTTTGGGAACTTACGGGGTGGTGGTCCAGGTATTTCGTCTCTGTTCTCGTACGAGGTGGTGAGGAGAGTGAATGGTTCGTACCTGGGTGGAGGCGGTCTTTTGAGATACTGTTGTGTTTTGTCTTCCGGATGGGATTGAGTGCCCGAATAGTCACTTGATCTGGATGAGGACTCCTTGCCCCTCTTGGTTGTAGAGTAGGGTGATCGTTCGGCATCCTGGGTCTATTCTGGCTTTCTTGGCTGGTCCATGACCGCCGGGGCCAGGTTGGTGGTTCTTTTCTTCTCTGGTTTGGTGTTATCACCGTATGTTTCGAACTCAGCCTGGGCATGTCTGATGGCTGTGGCCATCAGCTCATCGTAGCTAGCCGGGGGATGATGATTAATCTCGTAGAGGAAGTCTCCAGGCCTTAGACTGAAAGCCAACTCCGCCAGTTCTTTGTTTAGATCTCAGCACTTAGCGGTAGCCGCTTGCCACCTGTTGACAAAAGATTTCAACGTTTCATTCTCTCCTTATTGTACTTTTAGTAGTCCCTTTGGGGTGTTTATTCCATCAGTATGTAGAATGAAACGAGCCACAAATTTGTCTGTGAGCTCCTTGAAGTTTCCTATAGAACCAGCTGGTAGTTCGTAGAACCAACTCAAAGCTTAATCGGACAATGTCTCTTGGAACATGTTGCAACAAACCTCATCTGTGTACCCTTTGGCACTCGTTTGCAAGCAGAAGGCTTGCAAATGTTGATATGGGTCCTCGATTCCCGTATAATAAATCTTGAGCTACTTTGTCGCATTTGAGCGTACTATACCTCAGACTTCCTGGGTGAAAGGGCTCGGACGGTCCTCGAAAGTCGTCTGAGGACACCATGTGTCCCAGTTCTCTGCTGCCTCTACCCTGGCTTGAAGGGCACTCAGTGTATTATTCATCTGTATGAGCAGTGCCGTGTTTGGGTCGGTTACCGATGTCTCAACTGGTGGCAGCCTGGGTAGGGGTGGGGGTGGCATATGTCTTAGGCTTTCCAGGTACAGATTAACTGGTATATGGGCAACCCGCTGAACGGTACCGCTGGCTGTTGAGGGCATGGTACCGGTTGCTCTTACCACTATGGTTACCGAGGCAGCTGTTACCTATGTTATTGTGGCTTGCGTAGCCCTAGTGAGAGCTTGAGTAAGAGCTTCGTTATGTTAGTGTCGTTGATCCAATGCCCGAGCTAGCGCTGTGTTCTCGTCTTTCAGCTCTTGTAATCTCTGCTGCAAGAGGAGGCAGGTTTCTCTATCAATCCTCTGTTGTTCTCGGTCGATCCAGCTTTGTTCATGGAAGGCTACGATCTCCACTCGCATGGCCTCTAGCTCTGAAACTGGGCCCGAAGTGTCCGGGATTGCCGGTGAGTTGCTTGCTTCTACTGGGTCCAAGGATCCTAGGCAGTGGGCTTCGGTTCCCGTATTCGGCGTCTAAAGTGATGAAGTACCGGGTGTGAATACTAATGCTCAAGCCACATTTCTGCCCAGACTTGCTGTATCCTCCGGCTCTACCATGATATCCAGATTCTAGACCCCTATCTGGCGCACCAATGTTCTGGTTGGTTTCTCCAGGTACCTAACACATAATGCTATGCCGCTCGAGGTAGCGATCTAACTCTGGATCCTTGTGCAAACAGAACATACAACGTTAGAGGGATAAACCATACCGGACGGTTTATACCTCTTCGATGCTTGAGTGAGGATTCATATATATATTGATAGAGTAACAGTAAGGGGAAGAAGTCATTACCCCCCTGAAGGTGGTTGGCTTCTGACGTATATACTTCAGTGTGGGGAAGAAATTCCTCATGTCTACGATCTGGTGTACTTCCTTGCAGCCTCAGAAGGCTCTGGTGCCTTTGTTGGTAGCTTGTAATGAGTAGTCCCAAGGCCCTTGCTTATTAGGGGCATGGCTTATTATGAACTTCTTTATGGTGGGTAGAGAACCCGGCCCATGGCATGGTACTTGGAAGTCCCTGCGGGGTCTATTAGCAGTTACCAATACCTTGTGGCAATCGAGTTTTTGCCAGTGTGTACATTACGAGCTTAGCTTTCGGTTCTAATTGGTTTAAGCAACAACAAAAAAATATGAAAGTAGGATTCGTTTAGAGTTGATTAGCAATATTTATGTTGTAAATACAAGGATTGGCATGACCAGCACTCCTTGTTATTGGGTGGGTTGCTTAGAGTGTAAGGTTAATATATCTCATCTCATGCATTTCTAGAGATAGGTGTCTAACTCTTCAGATATATACAAATGACCTCTAAATCACAGAAGCTCCAGTACGTGGTCCTCTTCATTCAAAGTCATTGGCAACTACACTACGTACATAATGGATATCAAAGTAATAGCTCTCAAACATAGGAATTGCTTATTATATATAGAACTAAATTCAGTTTGCCCCCTCAAACTTTGGGGCAAACATCAGTTTGATCCCTGACAATTTTTTTTTTAATCATGATGGTCCCTGCACTTTCATTTTCCAGCACCTTCGTCCAAAATTCAAAATTGGCTCGAAAAGTGACGTCAGATGCTGAGTTGGACCTGACATCCAGGCCCACTTTTCCGATTTTAAACCTTAATATAGATGAAATGTCCAAACTACCCTTATTACCCAAAACCCAAAAATTAATGGCTGACTTCCTTTCTTTTCTTCTTCTTCCTCTTCACTCCGCCTTCGAACTTCTTCTCCCTTCTCCATCAGAACTCAGAAGAACAAAAGGCCCAAAACAATTGATGAACTTCATACTCTATCACACTGATTTCAAGAAACATATTACCTTACTGGGAAGCAGAAAACTAGTTATCACTTTCAGGTAAAACCAATTTCTATTACACTTCAATTTTTCTATCACTAACATACCAGAAATAATGTCCTTCAGTTTCATAACACAAACACACAAACACACACAGAAACAACGATACCCAAATCGATTCCGAAATTTCTAAACCCCCAAATAGCCATACCTAGAACAAAACCCAAACTTTCAATTTCAAATTCAAACTCATTTCCTCAGCTACTAACAGCACCACAGAAATGAAAGAAACAACAAAGATCTAAGAATCCACAGTGCTTATAACTCAACAACCGGAAAAGTAACCGTCGGGAGCTCGACTCGGCTTCTAAGATCTAAGAATCCAGTGGGGGTTTTGTAATCAGGTTGGGCTTCAGGTCGGAGGTTTCGTCACCGGAGCTCGACTCAGAGGTCATGGTGGAACTAACCGTCGAGAGCTCGACTCGGCATCCAAGTTCTTTGACTGGTGTTGATTCAGCGACTGCTGTTGAGGCTGCGTAACAGAGGATTGGAGCTGAAGCAGTGCGTTTTGAGGGTTCGGAATCGGAACAGAAGGCGGAGGAGAAGGCGGGTCAAAATTGGGTCTTTTGGATCTGGAAGATCTCACAGGGATTTGAGTGTGTGGTGGCCTGTAGTTGGTGGGCAGTGAGGGAGAGTGTGAGTTTTGAGATGAAGGTTCCATTTTGAGCTTTGGTTTTGCTGACCTCACTTCTTTGAGAAGTGCAGTGGCCTGAATCTCAGGCTCAACAGAGGACGGAGGAGGAAGATCGAGAAGTTGTTTGATCGATTTGGTTTTAGGTTTTGGATAAGTGGGCAGAATAGAGAGGAAATACAGAGAAGAAAGAAAAAAAATTAGAAATTAGATTAAATTTTAATAATGAAAAAAAAAATTAAATTAGAAATATCCATTTTGCCCTTTTTGTAGGTTTAAAATCTGAAAAGTGGGCCCGGATGTCTGGTCCAACTCAGTATCTGACGTCACTTTTCGAGCCAATATTGAATTTTGGACGAAGTTGATGGAAAATGAAAGTACAGGGACCATCACGATTAAAGAAAAAGGTCAGGGACCAAACCGATGTTTGCCCCAAAGTTTGAGGCGACAAACTGAATTTAGTCCTTATATATATATATATTGTGAGCTCGGAAAATATTTGAGGTACTATGTAACCAAAAGAAAAAAAATATTTGAGGTACTATTGTGGAATTATTCTAGAATAGAATTTATAATCTTGGTAAGAAGCAAGATGTTTGAGATTATTTTTCACAATTTATCACAAGGTTACATCTTCAATTTAAGGGTCTGATATTAAAGTATGCGATGTCACGATTCCGAGGGTATTTTCGGAGAATTTTTCAGACACCAGAATTATTTATTATGAATTTCTGAAGTTTGAGAATTATGGAAATTCATTTTAAATAACAGAAATTATTGCGGTGCAATGTGGATCGTCGAAAGTCTTCACCGCTTGATCTGGACCGCCCAAATTCATTTGGGGATGGGCTATTTATAGGCGTGAGATCAGATGGACGCCCCAGAATGATCGAGAGGTTTCTGGGCTCTTCGACCCGGATTCTCGATCCGGTAACCGGCGAAGGAGATCCGACGGAATCATATCCGTCCGGCCGCGACGCGCTGACGGATCACCAGCGTTAGAACGGCCTCGACGTCGCCGACATCCCTCTTGTATCGGTTTGGTCGATCGTCGACCCTGGGGCGAGAATCGAAGCCGTGAAGCTCTGAATTCTCCGGCAGTTCCTCGGCTGTTTCCGGCAACGGAATGATCTGTATGAGGTAGGAAAAGCAACCATCTCGTTGTGCTATGACTAGCTTTTGGTTTCGATCAAGTTTTAATAATCGATGTTTTGGGTGTTCACGGGTTCTATCGGAACCACCGTCCACGGCGGCCATTCTGGGATTCTCAGATTGATTTCGACGATGACTCCCTCTAGAGCAAGAATCGGTGGTCGGGTGGTCTTCAATTTTGTGACTTTAGGAGGAAGGAGCCATTTTCGTCGTGGTGAAGTGTAGGAACAGCGAAGTCGGTGTAGGTATTATGACGGGGACGACCACCAGTTGGTTGCGTTCTTTGTAGAGAAAGCAAAGGCAGTAGCTTAAAGAGCAATCTTGAACTCGTTTGTCTGAGGTAGGCTGGAGATTATGGTTATTGTTCGAACTTTGGTCGTTTCGTCCAGAATATAGTTTTGAATGGTGAATTTGATGTGTGATGTTTTCTGTAAGTTTAGTTATTGACGATCCAGAATTGAAGTTCGAATGGGATACTGCTAGTTTCAGTGAACCTGGTTTTGGTTATGAACTGGCAGTGAGGATCCTTGGAAAGCATGAAAGTATTTGTTGTGTGAGACTGTACGTGATTAGAAACTTGAACCTTCCGATTAGAATTTGATTTGAGCAAGACGTGATTGTTGTTTGAGATTTGAGTTATGAACTGTTTTTGAGTTAGTGCGATGTTGAATGCTGTACTATGGACAGTGGATTTTAAACAGAATGATAGCCATGGTTGAAGTTATAATAATGCGTGTCCATAGTAATTCGATCAGATTTTGTGCGACGAACTTGTTATGTAAGTTGGAATGATTCGTTAAAGGAGTTTGGAAATTTGGTCACGATTGGTCAAAGTTGGCCAACACTGGGCAAACATTGGTCAATCTTGGTCAAACCAGGAAAAGTTTGTAGAACGATTTGTTAATTGTCGAGATTTTAAGTACGGAATATTAACGATTATTATGTCCAAATTAGAACTCTAGTTACTCGAGGAACGGAAGGTTCGTGAATTCAGGACAACGCGAAATGGTAAACCTTCGGAATCTAAGTAGGGGACTCGGGACTCTCTTGGTTAGTTATTTTTGTATTTAATTTGATTGTGATGCATGATGACTTGAATGGCTTGGTTATTAAGATGCAATGCATACTAACTAAATCATGAGAGAGTTTGTGATGGCTTGAGAGCGAAGGGTGGCACTGACTTCCTTGGGTTCGATTCCCTTAACTTCTGGAGGGTTAGTTACGCTGGTCGTTCAGGTGTTCCGATCGTAATGCTACGTTTACCTAGTTTTAAATTATAATGTGAGGTAAGGTCATGTAGTGGTCTATGGGACCGGCCATTAGATAATATATGTGGTACCGTATTTAATGGTGTATCATGCATCAATCTTGGGTCGGAAAATATTTTAAAAGTTGTCGTTTCTTTAAATAAAATGGTTTTGAGTATGTTTTTCATACTGGTGCACCATTTAAATTAAAAGTTTTCAAATATAGCTAGGATGAAGCCCCTACTGAGTAGCGAGGACGAACACTCACCCCTACAACAGTGTAGATGCAGGTACTGTGCACTGGTAACAGGATTGTAGGTGATAGAGCTGGGTGTGTGGGACTCGATAACTCTTCTTAATGAAAATCAGGTTCCTGACGTTAGTCTCGACCTTTATTTCTTGATTCATGCGATGTCGCAACTTGTAGTTGAATGTTCTATGTGTTGTTAAGTGTAGTATTCCTTGGCTATTCGAAAATGACGAGTTCTAGACGAACAAAGTGAATTTAGTAATGTCAAGAAGTTTTCACCTCAAAAGTATTTTCAAATCTCCGCTGTGCGTTTTATGAAAATTATTATTGTTGGTTTCTAGGATGTAAATCGAACTTTTAGTTTATGTCTTAGGGACACGCGGCACTGTGACGTGCTCAAGCTGGAAAGGTGCAGTTTGGGGGGTTACATATATAGACAAACTGAGGGATTTAGGGATTTGGCACTTTCACTCAGGGGTACCTATTTTTGGTATTTTCTAGGGATAGGCATTAGACAAACTTTTCGATCACATTTCGACATCTCAACAGTTCAGTTTTTAGGTCATTTATGCAAATTTTCAGCTAAATCGGTGATCGTTAAGGTATCAAACTAGATTAAATCGATCGACACGAACCAAATCTGTCAAACTTGAACCGTTCATACTTATGATATTAAATCACAGTTTTGAATGCCTCAACGACCACCGATTTGGCTGAAAATTTGCATAAATGATGTACACATTAGGACCTAAAAATTGAATAGTTAAAATGCCACATTGTAATCGAAAGTTTGGTCTATGCCCTATCCCTATAAAAGATAAAAAAAAAATGGATCCCTCACTAGAAGGGCCCTGCTCTACTGTTGGAGAAAAAATTTGGCACCTTCAAGGCACTGGAAAATCAACTTGTGCAGTTATACCAAGTAAATATGAACGAGTAAATGAATTAGCATGTTATCTAGCATGAAACATACATACGTTATAACTTCAATAATTCTTTATTGTAGCAGTTCATGATTCTATGTCGATGAGATTGTGATTTCTGAGCAGTCGTTATTTTGTGTTGATATGTTTTGCAGCGTTTGCATGAAAGATTCTTGTCGTCCGTTAATTGAAGGCCTTGGCTATGGCCAGTTTTATAATGGCATTAGTGATGCACTCCTGTGTAGTTGTTTAGGCTATGGTCTAGCTGGTGCAACATGGCAAACTATGGAGTCATAGGTTTGTTGGAAGGAGATACTAAAAGACCATATATGGTACGAAATTTGTCATATTTCATATTGCTACGTACATTGTTTTCTGTTTACACTACTTAGTAACCGGTGTAAGTTTAGGTTGTTTTAGATTTATGATGATTGAAGCTCTGAACAAAAAAGGTTATGATGGCTAGCTATGCCATTGCTGTTGCATCTAACTTGTAATAGTATTTGGGATGCTGCTCCAGTACTTGTGACAATGATGTCAAAGGTCACACAAAGTATTCCTTTATATAAACTCCTGCGATTGTTCCATCATTAGATATTCATTGCTAATCTACAGCATCCCTAGTACTAGGGATGGCAATGGGGCGAGTTGGGGATGAGGATCACAATACCATCCCAATCCCCGCCCCAATCCCCAATAAAAATATATAGGGGATTCCCCGTCCCCATCCCCACTGAGGACTAAGCCTCCAAACCCGCCTCAAATCCCCAATAAGAATTTAATAAATAAAATAATTTTTTCTCATATTGCATTTTTTAAAATCAAAATCTACAACAAATAAATTTAAAATATGATTAAATTCATAAATCAGAATTCAGTGAGTTCAAAAGTCAAAATATAATTAAAATAAAAGTGTAGATATTAAAGTAAAGTAATAAATGTATATATTTGCGATTTATATTATAAACAATAAATTAAAATATATATAAGTTAATAATATATATATATATATATATATATATTATTGGGGCGGGTTTGGAGATGGAGATCACAATACCATCCCCGCCCCATCCCGAATCTTAGATAGCAGGGATTGGGGATCCCCATCCCCATTCCCCATTTGTCCCCGAATTCTCCCCCCATTAGGGGCGGGTATCCAATGGAGCTCCGTCCCGCTGGGGATTTTTGCCATCCCTACTGGCTCGTACTCTTACTCCCCCTCCAAATTGTTCATCTACCTCATTCATTGTGGATAATTCTTGAAAAAGGAAAATGACTGATTTATTTGAGACTAGGTTTCAGATTGATATCCTCATGCCATGTTAACAATAATGTCGACTTATATTGCTTTATTCATAACCTCAATGAGATTTCAAGAGAATCCTACCTTAATCCTAATAGGAGTCGAAAGAACATCAAGCCACCTAACTTGAGAAGCTGAATCACACCTGAAGCACTTTAGGCACCCAAAAATATTCTAACTGGAATCTTCATTATAATATACTCTTGTTTTCTAGCAGAGAGATTGTTATGTGCAGGCAGCTTTCTACTCTCTCCTTATCTATTTTGCGATGTCTATGGGAACACATACCATGGCTGCTCATCAGGTTAGTTTTGATCACAGTTGTTGCCATAGTTGATCTTCCTTTTGAAGACGAGTGATTATTATTTGTATTGATGACTTGCATTTACTTTGGGTCATGATATAAACATTCTACCTGTATAGTGTGCGGTGAACGACTCTCAAACTGCACAATCATTTATTATCGTGTTGCATGTTGTAGATAGCTAATTGCCACCTCAAAGTCAATAATCATGCATTTGATTATTTAAGTCTATGTATGTCATCCCTTCCATACTATTATAGTTGAAACATGAAAATTGATGACGTGTGTAGGCGTGTTGAAGATGCATGATTTCAAAGCTAGATAAGAGTGATTGATGGAAGAGGATCACCGGTGTGATGCACTCTGTCCACAACAAACTAGATCAAAGTGCTAGTCATCAAATCAATGGATGTTAAAGCATTCTATTTTTGTATGAATTTGATTCTTTAATTAGTTTGGTTATTATATTGGAATTGTTGTAAAACGATAGTAAAAGAATTTGAGAGAGAGAGTTTAGACACAGAGAATGAAGTATGAGAAAATGGAGTGATTCTATTCATCTCACAATGAGGTTTTTATAGGAGTACATCATGTTTACAAAAGGTAACTATTTAACGATTACATCAATCACTCGTCTGATTACAATCAATCAATCGCTAATTATATTCTGTTAATCACCAATCAATCTTAATTGACATATATCACGCAACACTAATTGCTATTACATAAATAGCTACATTAATATTTACAACACTCCCCCTTGGATATTCCATGTCAATAGTGTTTCCCCTGCTATGCTCTTCTAAGTTGCCTCGTAAAAAACCTTGCCAATTAAAAAACTCTGTGTGAAAAAACAACCTTGGTCGAAAGAGAAAAAGAGCACAACGTGCTTGAGTGTGGATTAGTAGTATCACAACTTTAGAGATAGGTGGAGTCTTCTTATCAGACCATGAGTTGGTAGTATGTCTACGAGAGGGATGCATTAGAGTTGCTACTACACCAAAACCTTGCTCGGTAAACCCAGTGGGAGAAACCCGTGGTCGAAGGGAAAAGATGAGCAAATGCATATATATGTCAAATCAAAGCATCTTTAGGATGTAGTATAAGTGGGGTGACCATGCTAAAGATGTGCCTCGTTAAAACCTTGCCAGGTAACAAAACCCAGTGGGACAAAATAACCCTAGACGAAGGACAAAAAGAGTACACGATGGTCAAGTGGGTATGCTTCAGGATACTCCTCCTGATTTCGACTCCCCCTGAAAATTACATGTTAGGTAATTCAGATAGTTTACGTAGGCCAATACCTTGGACATGCTTCTAGAATGTAGACTTTGGTAGTGACTTGGTAAAGAGGTATGCACGATTGTCTTCAGATCAAATTTGCTTAACTTCAATATTCTGATGCTTCTGTTGTTGCTGATTGAAGGAGAACTTCTTTATCTGCTTTATGTAGGCAGCATTATCCTCGTAGATAATGGTCGGTTCATCAGTGGTGGAATGCAGTCCACATGTGCTTCGAACATGCTTTGTAATGGCTCTTAACCATATACATTCACGTACTACTTCGTGAAGAGCTAGAATCTCAGCATGATTTGAAGAGGTAGGAACAAGGGTCTGTTTCATAGACCTCTAATAAATTGTAGTATTCCTAATGATAAAGACATAACCAGTTTGGGAATACGCTTTGTGTGGATTTGATAGATAGTCTGTATCAGCATATCCAACAAGGCTAGCATCATTCCGAAGATCAAGGGGGTTTGATCAATTCTGAGATGTGTAGGGATAGACTAAGCCCATATCCATTGTACCTCTAAGGTAGCAAAAAATGTCTTTCATGCCATTCCAATGGCAGCGTGTTGGCGCAGAGCTATATCTAGCTAACAAGTTCACATCGAATGAGATGTCATGTCTAGGGCATTAAGCCAAGTATAATAATGCGCCTATTGCACTTAGATATGAGACTTCTGGCATCAATATCTTCGTTATCATTTGCAGGACGATACGGTTCTCTCTAGACTTCGGACGACCATGGGTGTGTTTGCTTTTATCCTCATTAAAGCGTCTTAATATCTTCTGGATGTAATTTGGTTGATGGACCAAATTTTCATCTGCACTATGCTCGAGCTCCAGGTCGAGACAATAATTAGTTCTCCCAAGGCCTTTCATCTCAAATTCTAACTTCAAGTGCTTTGTGGTTTCCTTGATCTCTTCAAGAGTATCAATCAAATTCATGTCTTTGACATAGACTGCACAATTGCAAACCCAAAACTTGTTTCCTTAATAAACACGCATGGACATAGTTTATTATTCACATATCCCATCCCGATCAAATATTCACTAAGACGGTTATACCACCTCCGTCTAGATTTTTTCAATCTATAAAGTGAATGCCTCAAAACTAATGGAAAGCGTGTTCCGTGGTCTAGAACTATTTGCATCGGGTATCATAAGTCCTTCAGGAACTTTCATGTATATCTCTGTATTGTGATCCCCATAGAGATAAGCTGTGACCACATTCATTCATAAGCTGCGACCACATTCATTCATAAGCTGCATATTCAGTTTTTCGGAAACTACCAAACTGATAAGGTAGCGGAACGTTATGACGTCCATTATGGGAGAATACGCCTCCTCGTAATCAATCATAGGGTGTTGAGAAAATTCTTGCGCCACTAGACGAGCCTTGTGTATCACAATTTCATTTTTCTCATTAAGTTTCCTTACAAATACCCATTTAAATTATACGGGTTTAACATGGGGAGGTGTAGTAACAACAGGTCCAAACACCTTTCTCTTTATCAAGGAATCTAATTCGATCTGGATTGTTTATTTCCTTTTCGGCCAGTCGTCTCTTCGTTGATATTGATCAATAAAGCAAGGTTCGAGGTCATCGCTTATTATAATTTCGGCGGCGACTGCAAATACTAATATATCATCGATGATAATCTCAACCCGATTCCAAATCTCACTAAATTTACCGAGATTTCTCTTTTCTTGGGAGTGTATTCAAATGTTGGAGCGTCCCCCACCATCGTCTCTTCTAGGACATACCCGTAATCCGGATTTATCTCATGAGATGGATCGGTTTGAGATTGCGATGTTAAGATGATTCATTTGTGCCAAGTTTTTCCTCTTTTGGGGATGAGAATCCTTTGAACTTAATTGTCTACCTCACTTTTGGGCAGGGACATATGAATGGATAGCCGCCATTATCGTACCTCGTCCATCTGGGACGACACATCCTACAAGGACGTCTATCCTTGCAGGCACATTTGCAGCAGGTATATATGATCTCGTCACTTTCGCTAGATCAGAGAAAGTGTCTGGCATATTGTTTTCGTATATTCTATAGATCTAGAATTGTCCGCACTTCATTATTTTCGTGAGGTTTGGGGATCAAAATGAGACATTATGGGGACATTCCATGTTAATTCACGCCATTCATCAGGAATGGTGACGTTCTTATCTCCCCCTAACGGCGAGAAAACTGTCTCATCAAAGTGACAATCCGCAAATCTAGCGGTAAAGAGATCACCTGTCAAGGGCTCTAAAGAGCACATAATGGATGAGACTCATAATCGACATATATGACCATCCTTTGCTGAGGACTCAACTTTGTACCTTGTGACGGCACAATTGGCACGAGAACTACATACCCAAATGCGCGTAAGTGCGAAACATTAGGTTCGTGCCCAGTCACCAGCTATAACGCGGAGTAAGGTTGGTAGCAGTAGGCCTCAACGGGACCAACATAGTTGCATGCAAGATTGCATAGCCCTACGCAAAAACTAGAAGCTTGGTGCTCATTACCAAGATTTTATTTGCGAGACCGTCTTAGGTGTGAACATAGGGAACTATATGTTCAGCATCAATCTAAAGGGATATGCAATAATCATCGAAAGACTTCGATGTAAACTCTCCGGTATTATCAAGTCTTATAGACTTTATGGGATAATCTGTGTGGTGAACCCTCAATTTCATGATCTGGGTGAGAGTTTAGCAGAAGCAGCGTTTTCTTTGGAACAATAGTGTAACATGTGATCACTTTGTCAATACATTAACTAAAACCATTAATATTTAACTGGTCCACATGGTGGTTGGATATGTCTACAAATTTTCCTTGCATTCTGTGCAGAAAAATGGTGGTGTATGTACTAGTCTTTGCATATGATAGTCTAGTATTAAATATTCTTAATGAGTATGGCATAGTGTGTCATTATATACAAGACCCTTATTCAAAAGGGGATGCACTTGCGATGAGTTGAGGATATGGTGCATCATACTTTGACCTGTGTGTCCCAAACGGTCATGCCATAGCAAGTAGTTGCTTGAATTAGTTAGCTTCTAGATAACAGATTCCAATTTCTCCAATGTATGCTTCTGGCCACACACTTGGAGGTTATGCAAAGATATTACACTCATTTTTTTTCAGTGGTTTCAACGTGATAACTGTTGGTTCGAATATCCTTAATACTTAATAACATTCTTCTGGAACGTGGGGATTATAAGGCCTCATTAATGGTAGGTTCAGTACCATTGGACAACATACAATGGGTTTTGTCATATTCCTCTATCAGGTTGGATTGGCCTGATATGGTCGTCACAGAGGTATGAATAGACAATAAGTTTGAAAAATATCTCCGATCTGGGAGTATGGTATACATAATTTTTAACAAGACAACAAACTTCCCCACAAAATATGCTTATTCATTTATGGATTAATTTCAATTTACCCCCTTGAGGTTTGGGGGTGAAAGATTTCACCCCCTCTACTTTCAATTTTGAATTTTTACCCCTTAAACTTTTCAATTTCAATCAGCCGTGTCCAATTTTTACTGTTCCGTCCAAATTGGACGTTAAGTTTGACTTTTGAGGGTTAAAATGGTCATTTCAACATAAAAAATATAAAAAAAAATTTCTGTTTTTATTTTTTTTCTGCTTTTTAGTTTTTTTTTTTTTTTTTTTTTTTTTTTCTGTTTCTTGCTTCTTTTTTTTTCCTTCCTTTTTTTTTGTCTCCAACCTATACACCACAAGTTATAATAGGTTTATAAAAACAAAAAAATACTCTAGGTAGTTGAAAGTCGCTCGCTGGTCTACGATATTTGTGACATATCTCCGATAAAGTGAAGAATTTAGGATATATCCCAAATAAAGTGAAGAAATATTTGTAAAAAATAATTTTACACTTTATCTGTAAATAAATATCTGTATATCCCCAATAAAGTGAAGAAATATCTGTGTAAAATCATTTTTGGTCTACGATATTTGTGATATATATCCAATAAATTGAAGAATTTTAGGATATATCCCCAATAAAGTGAAGAAATATCTGTAAAAAATGATTTTACACTTTATCTGTAAATATCTGTATATCCCCAATAAAGTGAAGAAATATCTGTGTAAAATCATTTTTTACAAATATTTATTTACAAATAAATATTGGATATATATCACAAATATTGCAGACCAAAAATGATTTTACACAGATATTTCTTCACTTTATTAGGGATATACAGATATTTATTTACAGATAAAGTGTAAAATTATTTTTTACAGATATTTCTTCACTTTATTGGGGATATATTCTAAAATTCTTCACTTTATCGGAGATATATTACAAATATCGTAGACCAGTTAGCGGCTTTCAACCACCTAGAATATTTTTTTGTTTTTATAAACCTATTATAATTTGTG